>NW_028084643.1:3866028-4379708 GCF_014824575.4 Sturnira hondurensis
TATTTCAGTGTCTTTGGTTATATTTTGCTTGCTTGTTTGCTTTGTTGTTTAGCTTCCTGTTAGAGGTGAGATCATATGGTATTTGTCCTTCAACCCCTGGCTTATTTCACTCAGCATAATGCTTTCCAGTTCCATCCATGTTGTTGCAAAAGGTAGGAGCTCCTTCTTTCTTTCTGCAGCATAATTAAATAAATTAAAAAATATATGTGAATGTGCTTATAAATATAATTTCTATTTTTCTTTTCCCTGAGGGAATGATTTCTAAAGTTTATCATCTTAGCATTAAGACATTCTATAATCTACAAAAATTTAAGAATTACTGTTCCTGTCTATAAACACCATTATCTTCTCTCATGATATATATATTTTTAAAGATTTTATTTATTTATTTTTAGAGGGGAAAGGAAGGAGAGAGAGAGAGAAATATCAATGTATGGTTGCCTCTGGTGTGTCCCCTGCCAGGAACTGGCCTGCAACCCAGGCATGTGCCCTGATTGGGAATTGAACCCAGATCATCTGGTTCGCAGGCTTGCTCTCAATCCACTGAGCTACACCAGCCAGGGCTCTCATGATATATTAGTAGTGAGAGTTGACATTCACTTAGATGGCTCTTTTAATAGTCTCAACATCATTGTGAGCTATAATATCATATCTACTTTATAATTCAGAGGGCTGGGTTGTAGAGGCTTGGTAATATGCCCAGGACCACTCGGCTACTAAGGGACAGAGTAAACATTTGAACATGGGTCACTAGTTTCTAGAATCTGTGTTATAATGCATAATATCAAATTACATTTCATTAACTAATGCATATGGTTAAGTTACATAGAAAAGACATTTATTTAATAAATTTATATGTTATCACATGTGATCAGTGCAATAACATAATGAATTAACTTTAGTGTATTGTCTACATTTATAGTAGAGAAAACTAAGATTTGCATGGTTTAAGTGATATCTGAATAAGATGATGTCTATACCACTTGATAATTTAGAGACTGTCCAATGAATAAAGATTTCTCATTTTTCTCTCCCTGGAGGCATTACATGCAAAGGAAAAATAAAGATTTTTAAAATAGAATGTATAGTATTTTATTGGAGTGTTTATGTACCATATAAGAAAAGTTAGAAAAGCTACAAAGTTAAAGTGGAACTAAAACTTTAACACTGCCATTCCTATTCAGAAAATGTTTTCATAATAAGGAATCAGTATGAATAGCCAGAAAGAACATTTCTGGATTCATTTGATACTTACTTTTATTTAGGTATCTAACCAACTATGATTTTTCTCCATGTAATGAACAGGTCAGTTCCCATTTTATTCATGTGTTCAAGATTCTTGGTTTTTAGAACTTTTTCCTATAATTTATTGATTCTATTTTATTTTGTACAGAGACTACTCAGCTTGGTAGCATCTACTAAAAGCCAAATTTTATTTAAAATACACTGAAATTCCTGAGCAGTTTAGATGTTGGTTGTATTCACAAACCTTAAAGAACATCTGTAGATGTTCTTTATTTAGCTTTATTTGTGCTTACCATTTATTCTCCTCTGCTTTTCACCTCCTCACCTTAACTAATTCTTGATTCTCCCAGAAGGCCACGTCTGCATACTGTGCTGGGAGATGAGACTCTTCTCCCACAGGAGAGGTGCTGTTTCTCATGAGAGCTTCACTCCCATTATCACCCTGTTGTCTGTTTTACCAGTCCACATTTCCCATTTGTCCATTCTCTACAATCCTGTTATCTCCATCCAAGGCCTTACAGTTAGTTCATATTTGTTTCCTTCAATCTGTTACCATTTGTATATTTTGGTTTTATAATTTCTGCTGGAAAGCTATCTAAGGATTGAAATCACATAGATTGGAATTTTCAGTACACAGCAGCTACCTATCATAATCTCTTTGAAACATGAAAGTGGACTATGGAAGGTGTTGTAATGTAGTGGCAGGAACATAGGCATTAGAAGCAGACTAGGATATGTTATATCCTAATGGATCAGTTTTATTCACTTATATAGTCTGTTTCAGTCTTATATCTGTTAACAGAAATAATACAGTTTCTAATAAACTTATTTTGAAATAGTACATGTGATTTAGTGAACTATACCTTGCTAGGCATATTACAAAATAAAAGTGACTAAAAGAGGACTATTCTCAGATCAGTGATAATGATAATAGTGTGAGATAAGGCAAAGATTATGAATAATCTAATTCAGTACTGTCTATTTAAAACAATTTTTAAATACCAGTGTTATCAAACTATCAAATCTGTTTTTAATTTATTAATTAAAATTATTCAATACCTTTCTGCACACCACTCATATCTCTATCAGATTCAAAACTTTGTAAAAATTTATTCTTATTAGCATTTTAGTGTAAATCTTTATAGTATTATAAAATATCTCTATATGTTATTTATAAATGATGCTTTATGAAGATGAATTATACTACTGAAATGAATAAAATTATAGCAATTCTCGTCAATTTCTCACTCCATTCCCATCTCAATCCAGCACTAGGCTTTATTCTTGACAGTGTGCTATAAGAAGTCAATAAATAAACTAAGCTCAAGAAAATTTTTAACTAATAGACAAAATATATTATAGTAAAATAGAACATCCTCCCCTACTATTCTCTATTCTCTAATTTTGATGCAGTTTCTTTATGTTCTTATTTATTTCCCAATCCATCTACGTGTTTTATATATCCACTTAAAATGAAAGTACCATGTGGACAGGATGTGGCCTATCTTATTTATTATCGTAGTTCCAGAATCTCCAGTTAGCAATTGAAGCTTAGAAGCCATTCCATTCATATTTATCACATTATAATGAATTTGAGTATTTATCTGCTGTCATTCTCTGGCTGTCTCTCTCACTCTCTGTCCCTCTTTCTGCTCTTCAAACTCCAAAAGGACATGGGTCCTGTGTATTATGCTTATCAGTGTCCCAGTATGCCCTCCAAAATACTCAGTATATTATATGTGAGCAATAAATGCTATAAACAGTTGTATGAATAAAGAGAAAATGAGACACTGTCTTTTCATTTCTTTTGAGAAATTAATCAATTTACCTTTTCAGAGTAACTTATATTAATCTACATAAAACCTTATAGTTTTGATCTAATGTTTGGTAATATAACTTTTAGTGTGCATACAGAGCCTGTCCAGAAGGTATACAACCTTGTAATATGAAAAATAGAGGCATTTCTTGAAGAAGATACAAAATACAAGAAACATTGTACATAAGACAATGATGCCTCAGTTCTCTTCAAAGTAGGCACCTTGGGACCTCACACAGTTCTCCCAATTACAATCAGCTTCCCTATAGTATTTTCCTGAATTTCATGAATAGTCTGATATATCTTCCTTTTCGAAGGTGATTTTAGTTTTGGGAAAAGCCTGAAGAAACAGAGCACCAAATCTGGGTTTTAAGAGAGCCAAGTCACCTGGATGATTTGATATTTCACCCAAAACACTCTGCATGAGATGTGATGTGTAAGCAGGCATGTTCTTGTGGGAATCTGCCAATCACCAGTTGCCCATAGCTATGGCCTTTTGAATCATCCAAATACTTTATGTGAAGGAATGTTCAAACTTAATGCAAAATTTAATATAAATTTGTTGCTCTACTCGCTCAGTCATGTTGGATGCAAAGACCACACAGTACACATGTTCATTCAACATCCTCTACTGCCCCCACTGACTAGTACAGGGAAGTTATCTTTGTTCACACATGCACATTCCGGTCCACTCTCCCTGGCTTCCAAGTTACATCAGTGTTGCACAAACTGTTTTTGTTATATTAACAATGGCTGGATTTTTCCAGATGGATTTCATATGTCTTCTTTCCCCATCTAGATTGTGTCACTATGATATTCTATATTAGGATAAAAGGGATTATTACTTATAAGCTGCTACATAAACAAATCTTTAATTCCAGACACAAATTTTATTTCATCTGTTTGGCCATGTCTTGGATGAATTATTGTCCTGTTTCATCCACCTCAGGACTTTGAATGGCTTTCTTTATCTTGGACTTTTACTTGTTTATTTTGAAATGTAAGTAGGAACATTTACCATCTTTATTTTTTTCATAAAAAAAGGCTTTAATGTGGCTTATAAGAAATGAGATCACATTTTAAAAGGTAAGAAAAGAGAGGAAAAGGGAAACAAATTAAAATAGGAATGAGGTCAAAAGACAAGACGACACTATACAATACAATTATATCACAAGGGTGAGCTATAGAATTGCCTCTAAGTGAGAGTCAACACACAGAGTAAAATGGTTTCCATGTGATTTACTAATTTATATGGTAAAAATTAAGTTTATTCTATATAGTGTAACTATTGTTCTAGTAAGACTAGAAAGATTATTTTCTAGTTATTCTCAGGAAGAATATCTAATTTTAATTAATGAATGTTACCCCAAACCAGAGTTCATGATTACATACAGACAATTCCACCACAGACCAGTGTTCTGTCCAGGTCTATGTACTTTTGCTTTTCTGGCTTAACCTGAGCAACTTGGACTGCAATCCTTTAGGAAATCTTGTGGTTTTCACACTTAAGTGACAACCTACAGACTTATTATTTGGCCTATACTTGGAACATTGATATACTCTCAAAATTAGTGTTACTAATTTGAATATATACTTCAGAGACGATGCCATTTGACTGTCTTCCCTTAGATAATTTTCTCTTTTAATTAATTTTAATTTTTGTTCAGTTGCAGTTGTTTTTAAAAGGAAATATTAGGCCAACTCTTGTGATGCTCTTTCAGGAATAAAATATGAAGTATGCATGAAATAAGTATTTTATGAGAATGAGAAAAAACAATTACAATTAAAAAAAATAAATACTATAAGCATCATGAAACAGAAACCTGTGTTAAGTTAGTGAAACATGACATCTTTCTGGGAAATCAGTTCTTCATCATTATAGTACTGTAGAGGGAATTAAAACTCATAAATATAAACAGAACTTAGATCCCTAGAGCCATACCACTGCTTGACTTTTTGTTCTACTAGGTGATGTGATGGTTCTCCCTCAAAGAATCCCCTGGAAACTGGGGATTAGTGTTGAAAAAGTTGTTCCTCCAGACTTTCTTTGCAACTGCTGCCACAGTAGCTTCTTCAGGAGGAAGTATCTGGCATTTCCTGGTCTCCAGTAGCATTCGCCTGGACACTACACTCAGATATTCTGAAATAAGTACAATTGCTCCTTTCAATCAAGCTAATCTTTCCTGTCTTCTTACCAGCTCTAATACCCAGCCTTCCTCCCCAAAGAACACCCCGCAGCTACTCAACACATCCCAGTGTATGCACGTTTTTAAGGGCATAAGAATTTCTTAATTTAATGGACCTAGACTGGACTTTCTGTCAATCTGGAAATACAATGATTTAAGCATGTGGATATTATTTAAACTTCAAACCATAAATCTAGACACTGTTCTTGTTAGAACTATATAAAAAATATGAGCTCACTAAAAATAAATTTGTTGGGGGCACACTCTAAAGCATCAATGAGAGATGAACGATAAACCTTTTATCATTTTATTACTTTTTGTCCATCTGGTTCACCAAATGTAATCATATTGGTTGAAAATGTCCATGCAGGTAAACAACTCATGTTTCCATTTTTCACGTGTTCCTAGACAAAAGAGTGTTGAGCTAATTGAAAGATGAGAACAATGTTTTTCTATTTCTGCAATACCCCTTTGTGCCATAATGTCAACCACAATAAAGTGCTCAATTTCTTTTTTAAAAAGTATTTTATTGTCATTCAAGTAAAGTCCTCTCCATTTCCCCTTCACCCCAGCCATGCCCATCTTTCTCCCCTGATTCCACCCCACCTTAGTTTTGTCCATGTGTCCTTTATAGTTAGTTGTTCCTGAAAACCTTTCCCTCCTTCTCCTTCATTATCCCCTCCCACCTACCCTCTGGTTACTGTCAGATTGTTCTTAATTTCAATGTCTCTGGTTATAGTTTGCTTGCTTGTTTGTTTTGTTGACTAGGTCCCAGTTAAAGGTGAGATCATATGGAATTTGTCCATCACCATCCAGCTTATTTTATTTAGCATAATGCTCTGCAGTTCCATCCATGCTGTTCAAAGGGTAGGAGCTCCTCCTATCTTTCTGCAGCATAGTATTTTATATGTAAATGTACCACAGTTTTTTGATCTGCACTCATGCAATGTTGGGCACTTAGGTTGATTCCAGCACTTGGCTATTGTAAGTTGTAATGCTATGTATATTGGGGTGCATAGGTTCTTTCCAAGTGGTGTTTCAGGGTTCTTAGGGTATAATTCCAGAAGTGGAATTGCTGGGCCAAAAGGCAGCTCCATTTTTCTTTTTCTTTCTTTTTCAATTTATTTAAATTATTTTATTGTCGTTCAATTACAGTTGTCTGTATTTTCTCCTCGCCCCTCCCTTCTACCCCCTTCAAACTCACTTCCCTCCCTTATTTCCACCCTCCCCCATGGTTATGTCCATATGTCCTTTATAGTAGTTCCTGAAAACTTTTCTCCCCACTATCTTCTACCCCCTCCCCTCTGGCTATTGTTAGATTGTTCTTACCAGAGTCATGGAAATTAAGAACAATCTAACATTTTTATTTTTCTGAGGAAATTCCATACTGTTTTCCACAGTAGCTGCACCAGTCTGTATTCCCACCAACAGTGCACTACGCTTCTAATTTCTCCACATTATCTCCAACACTTGTTTGTTGATTTGTTTATGATGGCCATTCTGACCAGTGTGAAGTGGTATCTCATTGTGGTTTTAATTTGCATCTCTCTGATGGCTAGTGACACTGAACATCTTTTCATATGTCTTCGGCCCTCTGTATGTCTTCCTTAGAGAAGTGTTTGTTCAGGTCTTTTGACCACTTTTTAATTTTTTTTTTCTTCCTGGAGTGGAGTCATCTGAGTTCTTCATATATTTTGGAGATCAAATCATTGTCTGAGGTATCATTGGCAAATATGTTTTTTTCATATAGTTGGTTCTCTTTTCATTTTAATACTGTTTTCCTTTGCTATGCAGAAGCTTTTTAATTTGATAAGGCCCCATTTGCTCATTATTTTCTTTATTTCCCTTGCTTTAGGGGACACATGCCAGTGAAAGTATTGCTGCATGGAATATCTGAGATTTTCCTGCCTATGTTTTCCTCTAGGACTTTAATGGTGTCACAACTTATATTTAAGTCTTTTATACACCTTAAATTTATCTTTGTGTGTGGTGTAAGTTGGTGATTGAGTTTCATTTTTTTCATGTAACTGTCCAGGTCTCACAACACTGCTTCATTTCTAAGAGTAAAGTAAGGACTTATATACATAGAAAGCAATTTTCTGTTTTGGGGAAGGAGCAAGTCAAAGAATACGAATAGAGGACTCACGGGAATGTAGAATGTAAGAAGGCTTGACCGTAGGATGGTAGGGTGGGGAAGGGATGAGCAATGGGGAAAAAGGCAAGACAACTGTAACTGAACCACTATAAAAAATAAAAAGAAAAGAAGTAAGTTTCGAACCTTACTAAAAATGTATAGAATTCATCTATAACAAATAAGTATGAATGCCATCTATTTTATATGATCACGTTAATAATGGTAATAAATCATACATTTTCAGGGCGCTCTGTAATCTAAAATGTGCTTCAACATTTCATGTTTCTTATTTGTTCATCGCAGTCCTCTCATTCATGAGGAGAGAGAAACATCTATTTTTAACAATAACTTTGGAAATACTTGTAAATAACATACAAACATTTCTACATTCAGTTACACAGGGATAGTAGGACTCATTTTTGTTTTCACAGGAGTTCCACTATATTTTCAGTTCTTTGCACATCAGGCTAAATGGCAACAGGCCCTTTATTTACAGAGTCTTCATTTCCCACTGTTGGCACTGCCATCCTTTCAGCTGCTCCTAGCCTCCGGAGCCGGCATGTAATAAATAATACAATCTGCTGGAAGTTGCTAACAGCTTTAAATGTTTCTGCTAATGTGGCTGTGCCATTTTAGGCCAGACTTTTAAATGTTCCCTAAAACCTAGGAATTATAAAAATTTTATGGTTTTAAAAGAAGATAAATTAATTAACTGCTTGATTTTTTGATGGATGTCCATTTTCAATGTCAATCACTGAGTACTTATTTCTGTCTGATAGCCAAATGGCAGGGCAGGTAATCAGCTATGATAAATGACCACACTGTACAAATCTTCAGCAAGACTGATCTACTGAATTGCACTATTAGTTTTAGAGCCACTGTATTAGAGCCGTAAACCCCAAATGAAAAATCAACTCTTGTTGAATTCGGAAAGAAAAAAATAAGGGGCTTTTGTTGTGTTTTCATATCTTATAAAGGCTGCCTCTTCACTCAAATCCTAATCCCTGTGGCAGGTTTCTGATAGGTATTAGGGGATACGTTGAAACTTCCAAAGCATTTCAGAAGTGAGGTGCAGATAAAAAATAAATTAATAAAGAGAAGGCTCACCTGCTTTCATCTCAGATTATTCTCCGAGAAAGTTTTAATGGGCAAGATGGGGTGTGTATTATTAGTGGGGATAAATACTATTTTAAGAATCCTTTCAAACCTTCTGTAATAAAGCCAGCTTTACCCTAAAAGCTAATGATATGCCATTTTATTTTATTTGTTATATTTGCTATTTTAGTGCAGGTAATGCAAACCTTTCCAGTTTTGAGGTTTTGCACATTGATATAGATAAAAAAGCTAGATTTTGTTCAAAATCCTAAATATTTTTCCATATAGAATATAATAAAAACAGTTCAATAATTTAAGAATGACATTGCAAATCAACCATTTCCATGTTCATTCATTAAATTTAGTTATTCCAAATTGGGGATAAATTTGGTCATTCATAATTTTAAAGTTTCCTTAATTTTGCATACTTTGATATGATTTGGGAAAAGGCTAAAATGGAGCCAGTGACATCATGACATTAAAATACTTTGTTCAAAGGTTTAATCTCCAAAATATACAAAGAACTCACACGACTTCACTCTAAGAAGACAACTAACCCAATTAAAAAATGGGGAAAGGACTTGAACAGACACTTCTGCAAGGAGGACATACAGAGGATCCAGAGACACATGAAAAGATGCTCAATATCACTAGCTATCAGAGAGATGCAAATTAAAACTACAATGAGATACCACTTTACACCGGTGAGAATGGCTATCATAAACAAAGCAATAAACAACAAATGTTGGAGAGGGTGTGGGGAAAAGGGGACTCTGGTCCACTGTTGGTGGGATTGCAGACTGGTACAACCATTATGGAAAACAGTATGGAATTTTCTCAGAAAACTAAAATTGGACTTGCCTTTTGACCCAGCAATTCCACTGCTGGGATTGTATCCTAAGAACCCTAAAACACCAATCCCAAAGAACCTATGCACCCCAATGTTCATAGCAGCACAATTTACAATAGCCAAGAGTTGGAAGCAACCTAGGTGCCCGTCAGTAAATGAATGGATCAAAAAACTATGGTACATATACACAATGGAATTTTATGCTGCAGAAAGAAAGAAGGAGCTCCTACCTTTTGCAACAACATGGATGGACCTGGAAAGCATTATGCTGAGTGAAATAAGCCAGGTGTTGAAGGACAAATACCATATGATCTCACCTTTAACAGGAAGCTAAACAACAAAACAAACAAGCAAGCAAAATATAACCAAAGACACTGAAATAGAGAACAGGCTGACAGTGACCAGAGGGGAGAGGGGAGGGAATTTCAGGGGAAATAAGGGAGGGATTTAGAGGAACCTATATAAAGGATACATGGACAACTGAGAAGAGTGGAAATGGGAGGGAGGGGGAGGATGGGGGGTGGGATGGGATGGGAGTAATAGACAGAAAACTGTACTTGAAAAATGATTAAATAAAAAAATTGGAGAAAAAATCTTTAAAAAATAAAAAAAAACAAAAAAAAAATAAAATAAAATACTTTGTTCAAAATAATGAACTCCCTTAAGAGAACAGTTGAACTTACAAATGGAAAAACAACTCAAATACTTGACAGTGATATTCACAGCTATATAAATGTGGTAGCTATATAAGTAATTATATTTTCTTTCTCTTCTTTGGCACAATGCTGTCCTGGCCTTACTGGCACTTTTCTTTGTTTGTTTTTGGCCTCATTATTTTAACAGTTATTAACTTCCTGAAATTACTACTCTGGTTCCCTGGAAAGCGCAAACTTCAGAGATTTGATAATCCATTAATTGTTCCAGGAATCTTTACTATAAATCACCATTTTTCTACAAAGTTCCACCCAAACTACTTGATCAATATTTTCTTTTCACTTCCCCGCCATCTCATTGGACAAAATATTTCTGATAGTGAAGGTCTTTTGAAATCTAAATTTATTTAGTGACAATTATGCACAAAAGAGTATAATAGATCTAGTCATTCATAATCTTTCCCTTTAGACTGATATACTGCTTCGCTTAATATTTATGTTAACTCAACTCTTCAATTCTATTGGCACTTTTGAATATGCTTTGAATGCAATTTTTTATGTCAAGAGATAAATACTATGCGATCAAAGAGTATTTGAGTTAAGGAAGAATTGAAGATAATATAAAACACAAAGTTTCTAAGTAAATTGTTATAGAATTTATTTAAATTAGATTTATGAATGTTCACATGGTTATAGAACTTTTCTAAGAAAAGAAAGGGAAAAAAGCACATTAAACAAGAGTAGTTAGTTTAACTTGGAGATGTGAGGCATACATAAATTGAGAAAATGTTGATTTTCTCATGTATAAGTATCAATGTCTAAGCAAAGATTAAAAAAAAAAAAACTAAGCTTTTCCTGGCAGGTGTGGCTCAGTGGATTAAGTGACAACCTATGAACCAAAGGGCTGCTGGTTCGATTCCTAGTCAGGGCATGTGCCTGGGTTGCAGGCCAGGTCCCTGGTGGGGAAGCAACCACACACTGATGTGTCTCTTCCTCTCTTTCTCCCTTCCTGCCCTTCTCTCTAAAAATAAAATAAATAAAATTAAAAAGCAAAACATAACTAAGCTTTGTGCCAGTTGTAAGTAGGCTAAGAAAGCAGAAAATTCTGAAATAATAACCTAAAGATTTAAAGGGTGAATAATGCCCTCTAGTTCCTTGTGAAGAGCAAATCTGTTATCTCTGTAGAAATAATTTACAATAAGACTTTTAAGAGTTCAATATGTTACAGTCAACCAAATAGCAAAATGAATGAACAACACGACCAACAAAAATAGCCTGGAAATAGCAATAGATATTTTTCATTTTATTTATTTTTTTAATTACAGTTTACATTCAATTTTGTTTTGTACTGGTTTCAGGCATGCAGCATAGTGCTTAGACAATCCTAGTTTACAAAATGTTCCCCCCATATTTTCCATCTCCAACTGCCACCAAACATAGCATGATATTATTGAGTATATTACCTATGCTGTACTTTACATCCCCACAACTGTTTTGACTATGTATATTTTAAACAATAAAATAGAACTTTTAGAAATAAACATTTAGAAACAAGAGTTTAAATTGAAATCTAAATGTGTGTTTCTCTGGTCAGAAGTGGAGGAGAAAGTTGTAAACGAACATCTCTCTTGACTTAATAGCAAAAACAGGTCAGATCAAGGACATCATTATAGTTGTCGTTACTTTCTACCCATTATACAGGACAAAAGACATTCAAATAAACTAAATAAACTAAAAACCAGAAAATAAAGACAGAAAAGATCCGTGAGTGCTCTCATCCATCACTGGAACAGAGATAAAATTAGGTACTTGTAATAGCTTAGGGTAAGGAAAATCAGGAAATTTTCAAAAAGTTTTATTTGCCATGTGTTGACTGGCATGACAGATTAGGGTCAGAAAATACCCAAACAGAGAACAAAACAATACTACCCTTCAACTATTGTCCACCAGCCTCCAGAGAAATCTGGAATTTATACAGTAAAACCAGATGCAGACAAGACAAAGTGAGAGAAACTCTCCAGAGATTCCAGGCTTTCCAATAAGGCAGTGACAGGACCCGGAGTGTACCCCTTTCTGAAGATAAATATAACTCAATTCAGTCTCTGTTGGGCTTTTATAGAAATGTGAAGTACAAAATAACAACCCATAGAAAACTCAAGAAAATGTGAAACCTTTTTGAGAAATTAAATACTACAAATACACACAAAAAGATTTCAGATGCTGTAATTATCAGTCAGAGACTTTAAATTACCTATAATAAAATATTAGGAATCTAGTGGAATGCATAAACATTGTGAATTAAGAGAGGAAGCATTTTGGGAGGCATATAAATTAACATGAATATTTTATACAAATTGCTTGATATAACACAAGAGTAAAAATGATAGGTTCAATAGAAGACTAAATGCAAGTCAATGGAAAATATGAAATTGAAGCACAAAAATTAATTTAACAAAGAACAAAGCATTGGCAATTCTTTGGAGACTATAAGGCGGTTTAACATAATTAAACTCTCAGGAAAATAGAGAGAGACTATGGGTCACATAAAATATTTGAGATGATAATCTCAGAGGAATTTTCAAAACGCATGAAAGGCATCAACCAACATATCAGTAAACACAAGGCAAATGCCATTTAAAAATACCTTATATCTAATGTTGAATTTTATAAATTCTTTATAAATTTTGGATGTTAACCCCTTATCAGATGTATTGGCAAATATGTTCTCCCACTCCATGAATTGTTTTTTTATTTGCTGATGGTTTCCTTTGCTGTACAAAAGTATATTATTTTGATAAGGATGTGGAGAAAGGGGAACCTTTTGCAGTGTTGGTGGAAATGCAGATTGGTGCAGCCACTTTGGAAAATAATATGGAGTTACCTCAAAAAATTAAAAATGAATCTGCCTTTTGACCCAGTGATCTTACTTCTGGGCATATATCTGAAAGAACACAAAACACTAATTGGTAAGAACATAAGCACCCCTATGTTCATTGCAACATTATTTACAATTACTAAGATATGGAAGAAGCCCAAGTGTTCATCGGTAGATAAATGTATAAAACAACTATGGGACATTTTCACAATAGAATACTACTCATCCATAAAAAAGAAGAAAAGTTTACCCTTTGTGGCAGCATTGATGGACCTGGATAACATTATGCTAAGTGAAATAAGCCAGTATAGATGAATACCATATGGTTTCATTCTTTTGTGGAATCTAATGAATAAAGAGAAGTAACAAGCAAAATAGAGACAGACATAGATAGAAAGCAGGATAACAGCTATTGGGGGTGGCATTAGGGAGTGGAGGGGTAGAGTAAAAATGAAAAAGGGCTCATGGACATGGACAGCACTGTCGTGGTTGCAGTAGAGAGAGGGTGTGGAGGGAATAAATAATAACAGAAAATGTGCATTCAAAAATAAAATAAAATAAAATAAAAATATCTATATCTATGTATACTATAATAAAATAAAATAGAGAACTTAAAGTCATCAATGGGGGAAAAGTTGTTTATGCACAGGGGGAAATTATATGCTAATACTTTAATAAAAAGCAATAAAAAGTGGAAGAAAAGAAATCTGGAAGAAAAAGCTTGATGTCCTTATTCTCAGGTCCTTCAGATGACAGCTCTCTTGGGAATTCTTAGTCTCTATTATCACAAGTGGCAATTCCTCATTCTTTTGTTAGATGGATAGATAAATAGACAGAATGACTAATAGAGATTTTGGTACTGAGAGTATTTCTAGAGGAACAGAATATTTAAGGATGAACTTTCTAAGTTGGTTCTGGGATTTCTGGAATTGGATCTCTAATTTGATTAAAGATGCTAAGGAGTCTATTTCTGGCAATGACAACAGCACTGATAGTTCAGGATGTGATCTGGCAGCAGAGATACACAAAATATCTGTATTGTGTATTCCTAATCAACCACTTAATAGAAGAAAAGTGCTGAATGACCATGTATAACACTTCTGAACATTTTTTGAAAACTAACAAATACCGTGAATCAGCTGGTTGTTCCTAATTTTATTGAACAAAGTTGTGCAAGGAAAGGATAAGCTCAGAAATTCAAATTGCCAGCTGAAAAATGACATAAATGACCTCTGGATTTCTGTGTGTACCTTGAAAGAGACTCTTATTTCCTGTAGTCCTAGGACTTATAATTTGAAAATCAAATGCGGAATCTCATTGTATGACTGACTGAATTACAGTGCAGGTTGAACTCTAAGCCTCACAGAGTTAAACTGACACCTATTAAGAAAGAATGGGACCCCAGTAAGTTGGAATGAGGATAAATGGGGAAATTCTGGTGATCCTAGGGACCTTGAATCCCTAAATTCTGATGAGTTATCTTTTCCACCAGAAGAGGCTTCCTCGCCCAGTGGTATCATCTTCTATATCCCCATCTAAAGGGAGTAACTCTCATCGCCTAACAACACTGTGATGGCCTCAACCAGAGGCAGTTGAGATGTAATACAATACCGATTCTTTTCAGGACCAACCCCACTGCTCCTTTTTGTTTCTAGAACTATAATTAGGCTCCAGTCACAGCAGGCCCCTAAATACAAAGTTACAAAGTGTGCCCCTTAGCAGCTGTGTTAACCTCCAAAAGAACTGCTTAAATTTTCTCATTTATACAGATATAAATATAGGGAATATGTGTGGAAATACATGATAAATGCATAAGATAATAGTAGAAGGAACATTAAGTTGGAATAGTTTGAATTTACTGATATGGGCTCACCTAGAAGAGATTCTGCATTTAATGTCTCAGCTTGGAAACATACAAAGCGATTTAACACTTTGTTTATTGGTGGAACTGTAGACCAAAAGTGGCCCACAGTGGGAACTGGAAATACTGCACCACCTTGTTTTAGTATAAAATAAATGATTTGAAGGTTTAGCAGAATGGATTTCAGTATGGATCTGACATTTTGAGAGGGTCCAGAAGACATACCTCTAACAATTACTGTGAGTGAAACCCCAACATCCTTGAAAGGCTCTGTGAACACTCTTGTCTGTAGGGTATACCATACAGCAGGAACTAGTCATTGAATTGTGAAACCTAAAAGCAATGAGAGTAATTAGATCACAAGTTAACAGGGGCCAAGAGTCTGCACTCAACTGCCAGAGGCAAAGTTACCATATAGACATCAGAGTCAAAGCAGCAATTGGCATTGATCGACTCATGCAGACCTATGATTTTGGCTAGTTTGATTATGGTGTTCCTAGAAAAGATAGAGATAAGAAGTGTCTTGACTTGTTTGAGCCACTGTAACAGAATACTATAAACTGTGTGACTTAAAAACATTTATTCCTCACTGTTCTGAAAGCTGGGAAGTCCAATACCAAGGTGCCCACAGATTCAGTGTCATGAGAGTCTTCTTCCAGTCAGGTATAAAATGTCAAAAATTCTTACCAAAACCCAGACAATTTTAGATAGTATAATAAATGATTTTTAGTTATGAAAATTGTAGGAGCCAGCTACGATAAGAGCCAGCTGCAAGAAGAAATTCCAACAGGATATAGTTAGGCCCCCACCCCAGAATGTAGTCAGTGTACAAGGCCAGTCAGGCATGAAGCTAGATAAGGAGAATGTGGAAGGCCAGTAGGAGGGAAAAAAAAAGAAAAATATGTTCTGCCTTCCAACAAGAGGGTCCCACCAATGAGTAAGGAGGCTATTGTTCAATGGCACCAATCGCTAACAGCCACATCTGCTTCTGTATATTGCTTGCTTGCAGTATTCTATAAAAACCCTTTAGTCTGTAAGCCAGGCGCGACTTCCATATTGTAGGTCTGAGGAGCTACGGTGACTCCGGTCACAGTTGGGGAAGTTCGCCCCTGCGCAGGTTAAAAGTTTGGCCAATAAATAACATCTAAATGCTCTAAGTGCCTGGACATTTGGTTACTCGCTCTTCGAATGTAACAAAAATGTTTTAGAAAATTAAGAGAAATACAAAATATAATTTGCAAATAAATGGTCTTTAAATTTGCCAACATATATATGTGTGTGTGTGTGTATGTATATATGTATAGCAAGTCCTTAAAAGACCTAAATATAAAAGGGTTCAAAATTGAAAATGTACAAACACTTTCTTCAGTTTTAGAAGAGCTAGGTACTATAACAGACACTGTGCAATTAATACTCATGAAGAAAATTTGTATCAAAGAACTTACAACTCAAAAAGTTGTCATTTTGTAGTCAAAAATTTTAAAAAATGTGGTGAAATTATCTTTTAGATTTTTATTTTTGTTGAAGAATTTTGGCAAGATATAAGAGAAACATTTTCTGTTCTGTTAATTCCAATTGTAAATATTCTTTAAACTGAAGAAAATGGCTTCCAAATATTTAATAATCAAAGACAAAACATGGCAGTGCAATTTATGTTTTCTCACAGATATCACAGTGCACATAAATGCGATCAATTTGAAGTTCAAGGAAAGAAAAAAATATGATTGAAATAGGCAGATATAAAATGTATGTTCAATTGAAACTTTTGAAAATAAGAATAAATTATAATTTTATTCATTTTTATATCATGAATCAATAAACTGAACAGCAAGAAGCTACTGTAGTTTTGGAGTACACAGTTTATTTCTTTTTTCACAGTACTTTACTTTGAAAAATATATATACTAAGTATATATATAGTACACATATAATATAGATACATATATAATGGTAGTTCAAAATCTAGTTGCTCTTCCACAATTTGGCAATAAAGGGGTTATTAACGTAGTTTTTTAAATTCAGTGCACCTGATGCTTAATATTTATAAAATATATTTTAAACATTTGCCAAACCCAATATATCAGATCACTCTAAGAAGTGCAACCTTAGAGGAAGTAAATAATGTATACTAATCATTCTCTTCTGTGTTTCTAACAGTGGTGTCATGTCATACGTCAAGTTAACTTCATGAGTGTGTTTTTATTTTTAATTGTGTACATAAAATATATCTTAGCAAATATAATTACTTCCTTTCTGTTATTTTTAAGTTATTTTTTCCTTTTTATTCATAATATCTGAAATACATAGAACCAACAAATATAAAATCAACATCAAGCATAAAATCAACAAATATAGTACCAAAAAGCAAAGCATTTTTGAGTATATTAGCAATAATATGTAAACACTACTACATATTATGTTTCAATGGAAGGATTTTGCATGATGTCTCTCAGCACAAAATGATCTGATTAAAAACCCAATAAACATAGTTCCCGATCTCTGCATCAAATTCTGTGTTAAGCTTGAACACTCTTCCACAGAAACTATTCTGATTATTCAGAAGGCTGCAGCTATGGGCAAGTGGTGATTGTCAGCTACATCACAACAGTGTGCCTGCTCATGCATGATGACTCCTGCAGAGTTTTTGGCAAAACATCAAATCACCCAGGTGCCTCAGCCCCCTTACAGCCCAGATTTGGTAACCTGCAACTTCTAGCATTTTCCAAAACTAAAATCACCTTTGAAAAGGAAGAGATTGCAGACCATCAGTAAGATTCAGGAAAATATGATACAAACAGGTGATTGTAATTGGGAGAACTCTGTGAGGTTCCAAGATGCCTACTTTGAAAGGGACTCAGGTATCATTGTCCTGTATACAATGTGCCTTGTGCCTTGAAATTTCTTCAATAAGTGTTTCTATTTGGCACTTTATGTGGCTGGATACTTCCTGGACAGACCTCATATTCTTCAAAATCAGTTCGGATTTCCAATGCCTGCTTTCCTTCAAAAGTAAATCAACATGCTTCCATATTCCTAAATCCAAATGACATGACTCAGGCCATATTTGAGTGCTAACACTTTTTTTTTCTTTTTTTTCCCAATTTTTTTATTTAATTATTTTTCAAGTACAGTTTTCTGTCTATTACTCCCATCCCATCCAATCCCCCATCCTCCCCCCTCCCTCCCATTTCCACCCTTCTCAGTTGTCCATGTATCCTTTATATAGGTTCCTCTAAATCCCTCCCTTATTGCCCCTGAAATTCCCTCCCCTCTCCCCTCTGGTCACTGTCAGCCTGTTCTCTATTTCAGTGTCTTTGGTTATATTTTGCTTGCTTGTTTGTTTTGTTGTTTAGCTTCCTGTTAAAGGTGAGATCATATGGTATTTGTCCTTCAACACCTGGCTTATTTCACTCAGCATAATGCTTTCCAGTTCCATCCATGTTGTTGCAAAAGGTAGGAGCTCCTTCTTTCTTTCTGCAGCATAAAATTCCATTGTGTATATGTACCATAGTTTTTTGATCCATTCATTTACTGACGGGCACCTAGGTTGCTTCCAACTCTTGGCTATTGTAAATTGTGCTGCTATGAACATTGGGGTGCATAGGTTCTTTGGGATTGGTGTTTTAGGGTTCTTAGGATACAATCCCAGCAGTGGAATTGCTGGGTCAAAAGGCAAGTCCAATTTTAGTTTTCTGAGAAAATTCCATACTGTTTTCCATAATGGTTGTACCAGTCTGCAATCCCACCAACAGTGGACCAGAGTCCCCTTTTCCCCACACCCTCTCCAACATTTGTTGTTTATTGCTTTGTTTATGATAGCCATTCTCACCGGTGTAAAGTGGTATCTCATTGTAGTTTTAATTTGCATCTCTCTGATAGCTAGTGATATTGAGCATCTTTTCATGTGTCTCTGGATCCTCTGTATGTCCTCCTTGCAGAAGTGTCTGTTCAAGTCCTTTCCCCATTTTTTAATTGGGTTAGTTGTCTTCTTAGAGTGAAGTCGTGTGAGTTCTTTGTATATTTTGGAGATTAAACCTTTGTCTGAGGTATCATTGGCAAATATGTTTTCCCATACAGTTGGTTGTCTTTTTATTTTAATGCTGTTTTCTTTAGCTGCGCAGAAGCTTTTTATTTTGATGAGATCCCATTTGTTTATTCTTTCCTTTATAGTCCTTGCTCTAGGGGACATATCAGTAAAAATGTTGCTGCGTGAAATATCTGAGATTTTCCTGCCAATGTTCTCCTCTAGGACTTTAATGGTGTCATGGCTTATATTTAAGTCTTTTATCCACCTTGAATTTATTTTGGTGTATGATGTAAGTTGGTGCTCGAGTTTCATTTTTTTGCATGTAGCTGTCCAGTTCTCCCAACACCATTTGTTGAAGAGGCTATCTTTACCCCATTTTATGATACTGCCCCCTTTGTCGAATATTAATTGACTGTAGAGATTTGGGTTTATTTCTGGGCTCTCTATTCTGTTCCATTGGTCTATGTGCCTGTTTTTATGCCAGTACCAGGCTGTTTTGATTACAGTGGCCTTGTAATACAGTTTGATATCAGGTATTGTGATCCCTCCTACTTTGTTCTTCTTTCTTAACATTGCAGCTGCTATTCGGGGTCTTTTATGGTTCCAGATAAATTTTTGAAGTGTTTGTTCTATGTCTGTGAAATATGCCATTGGTACTTTAATAGGTATTGCATTGAATCTGTAAATTGCTTTGGGTAGTATGGACATTTTGATGATGTTAATTCTTCCAATCCATGAACACGGTATACGTCTCCATTTGTTTGTGTCTTCCTTGATTTCTGTCTTCAGTGTTGTGTAATTTTCTGCATACAGGTCTTTAACCTCCTTGGTTAGATTTATTCCCAGATATTTTATTTTTCTTCTTTCTCTTCCATTGAATTTCTCTACTTAAAATCAAACATAAGCCCCTTTTTGAAAATTATAACTTATTGATTATGCTATTATAATTGTTCCGATTTTTCCCCTTTGCCCCCCTCCACCCAGCATCGCCCACTCCCTCAGGCTGTCCCCACACCCTTGTTCATGTTCATGGATCATGGGTGTGTGTTTTTTGTCTACTCTATTCTCTTATTTTACTTTACTGCCCATGGCTATTCTGTAGCTACAAATTTGTACTTCTTATTAAATTTTTATTTATTTATCTTTAGAGGGGAAGGAGAGAGGGAGAGAAACATCAATGTCTGGTTGCCTCTCCTGCGTCCCCTGCTGGGAGTTGGCCTGCAGGGAACCAGCCTGCAACCTAGGCATGTGCCCTGACTGGGAATCAAACCGCGATCGTGTGGTTCGCAGGCCCGCGCTCAATCTCAATCCACTGAGCTACACCAGCCAGGGCCAAATTTGTACTTCTTAATCCCCTCACCTGCTCACCCACCCATTCCTGCACACACCCCTCCTTTCTGGCAATCATCAGTATTCTGCCTCAGTTCTTCTTGTTTTGTTTTTTAGATTCAATTGTTGATAGATATGTATTTATAGTTATTTATAGCCATTTTATTGTTCATAGTTTTGATCTTCTTTTTCTTAAATAAGTCCCTTTAACGTTTCAAATAATAATGGTTTGGTGATAATTAGCTCCTCCGGCTTTTTTTGTGTTGGGCACTCTAATCTATCCTAAATGATATCTTTGCTGGGTAGAGCAATCTTGGCTATAGGTCCTTGCTTTGTGCGACTTTGAATATTTCTTGCCAATCCCTTCTAGCCTTCAAGTTTCTTTTGAGAAATCAGCTGACAGTCTTACAAGAACTCCCCTGCAGGTAACTAATTGCTTTTCTCTTGCTTGCTGCTTGTAAGATTCTCCCTTGCTTTTAATCTTTGGTATTTTAATTATGATGTGTCTTGGAGTGTCTTTTAGCATTCATCTTGTTTGGGACTCTGTACTTCCTGGACTTGTATGTGTATAATCTTCACCAAATTAGGAAAACTTTCTTTCATTATTTTTTAAATATATTTCCCATTTCTTGTTCTTTTTCTTCTTGTTCTGGCTCCCCTACAATGCAAATGTTGAATGCTTGAATTTGGCCCAGAGGCTACTTACACTATCTTCATTTTTATTTATTATTTTTTCTTCTTGTTGTTCTGATTGGTTATGTTTTGCTCCCTTAATTTCCAAATCATTGCTTTGATTCTTGGCTTCATCCACTCTACTGTTTTCCTGTAAATTATTCTTTATTTTAATTAGCGTCTCCTTTGTTTCTGATTGGATTTTTTATGCTGTTAAGGTACTAAGTTCCTTGAGCATCCTTATAACCAATATTTAGAACTCTGCATCTGATAAGTTGCTGAATTTTATTTTTAGTTCTTTTTCTGGAGTTTTGGCCTAGTTTTTCATTTGGCCTATATTTCTTTGTTTCCATATTTTGGCAGTCTCTCTATGTTGGTTTCTATTTATTCGGTAGAGCTGCTATGACTCTCTGTCTTGGTAGTGTTGCCTAATGTAGTAGATGTACTGTAGGGTTCATGTCAAAGCCTCCCCTATTATCCAAGCTTGGTAATTGAGGTGTACCCTTCTTGCAGACTGTGTACACCCTTCCCCTTGTGGTTGAAGTTTGGTTGCTGTTGACTGAACAATGGAAGGGATTTACCCAGGCCAGTCAGCTGTAAGGATTGGCCGTGGCCACTTACCACCAGTCTCCATGCTTTATGGAGGATCAGCTGTGTGGGGGCAGTGTGGCGGTGCTCCTACATTATCTGTAGCTGTCCAATGGGTGCACAAGCCCTGGGTTTCCTGGGTAGTGTAGGACAAGATCAACCTTCACCTGTGTTCTGCTTGGAGTCACCTTGCATGAGCTATAAAGCAATCTGAGATGGCTGCTACTTGTGCTGAACTTGGAGATTCCCAGGTGAGGCAAAGCCAAGTTGTGAATGTAGGCTAGCTGCTGCTACTCTGGGCTTGAGGCCATATAGCAAGAGGTACAAGGCCTAGGAGTTTACCTAGGCTGGTTGTTACTTGTTTGAGAAGATTTAGGAAGTTGTGAAATATGAGCCAAGATCAATGATTCATATGAAAAAGTTACTGTTAACAGCTTGGATGGGACATCATTTGTGAGGGACAGAGTCTCAAGGGATATCTGGGACTGAGAAAGCAGTGTTAGCCAGGTTATTGGAGTCTCAGATATGGCACTATAGATGTATAGTTTATTTCTGGAATCTCAATTATATTCCACTGATCTATATTTTTATCTTTATATCAGTACTGCACAGTTTTGATCATGACAGCTTTGTACTATTTTATAAGTAAATAGCAAAATAAGTCATTGAAATTCTGAGAAGTCTTACATTAAATCTTTATATCACTTTGTTGAATATTGGTATTTTAACAACTTTAGTCATCAAATCCATGAGCACATGCTATCTAACTATTTACTTGTGCCTTCTTTAATTTCTTTCTACAATATTTTATTAATTTTAGGATAAAAGTCCTGCAACTCTTTAGCTAAATTTACTTTTAAGTATTTTATTTTGATAAAATTATAAATGGAGTTATTTCTTAATTTTCTTTTGAAATTTTAAGATTTTATATTTTGAGAGAATATTTAGGTTCACAGCAACCAATGGAGAGGGACAGAGGTTTGCTATATAAGCCCTGTCCCCACAGATGAATAGCCTCTACTATTACCAATGTTTTCCACCAAAGTGGTATATTTGCTACTGTTGGGGAACCTACATTGACATATCATGATCATCTAAAGATCATCATTTACATTATCGTTCACTCTTGGTGTTGCACATTGGGTTTGGGCAAATGTATAATGATATGTACCTATCATTATGGCATCATATAGAATGTTTTCACTGCCCTAAAAATATTTTGTACTTTGCACATTAATCTCTCTCCACCTTCTAGACACTGGCAGCTGCTAATATTTTTAGTGTCTCCATAGTTTGCCTTTCCCAAATGAATGGAAACATGCAGCATGTAGCTTTTCATATTGGTTTCTTACACTTAGTTATAATATGCATGCATGATTACTTCGTATATTTACATTAGTTGATAGCTCTTTGCCTTTGGTGCTGATTAATATTCTATTCTCTGGTTGTGCCAGTTTAGTTATTCATTCACCTCCTGGACATATTGATTACTTTCAAGTTTGGCAATTATGGCTAATGCTGTTTTAATCCACATGTAGGTTATGATATAACATAAATTTTCAACTCCTGTGGTTAAATATCATAAAATACGGTTTCTGATTCATATGGCAACAGCATGTTTATTTTTGTAAAGAAACAACAAAACTGTCTTAAAAAGTGGCAGTGCCATTTTGCATACCCAACAGCAATAATAGGAGTTCCTGTGGTTCCACATTCTTGCCAGTATTTGATGGTATCAGTGATTTTAATTTTAGCCATTCTAATAGGTGTGCAGCTGTATAATATTATTGTTTTCATTTCCATTTCACAGAGGACATATAACGCGGAAAGCATTTTAATTTACTTATTTGTCATCTGTATATCTTAATACATTTTTAAAAAATTTGTTTTGCCTAACTGTAACTCGGCTATTTATTTTCTTATTGTTGAGTTTTAACAATTATTTGTGTATTTTAGGTAACAGTCCATTATCAGATGTGTCTTTTGCAAATATTTTCTCTTGGTCTGTGGCTTGTCTTCTCATTCCCTTGAATATTCCTTTACAGAGCAAAAATTTTTAATTTTAAATAAGTACAGTTTATTAATTATTTTTATGTGAATTGTTCCTTTGGTGTTGTATCTAAAAAGTCATTGTCATACCCAAGCCCATCTTAGTTTTCTTTTATATAAACTCCTGGGAGGTTGACAGTTTTGTGCCTTACATTTAGATCTGTGATTTATTCTGTTTATTTTTTTGTGAATTGGGTGAAGTCTATGTCTATATTTATTTGTTGGAATGGGGTTAATGATTTTTTCCCAGAACAGTTTGTTGAAAACACACACTGTTAGTTCCACTGTGTTGCCTTTGCTTCTGAGGGGAGGGGGTATTTATGGGTTCTCCATTCTATTCCATGGATCTATTTGTCTATGCCTTAACCAATTCTACAATGTCTTGATTACTACAGTTTAATAGTATATCTGATTGTTGGGTAGTGTCAGTCCTCCAATTTTGTTATTTAATATTGTGTTTGGCTATTCTGTGCCTTTTGCCTCTTCATGTAAAGTTTAGAATCATTTTGTCAATAACTACAAAATAACTTAGAGAAAATTTTATTTATTTATTTTTATTTTTCAATGACTTTATTTATTTATTTATTTATTATTATTATTTTATATTTAATTCTTGTTCAAGTACAGTTTCTGTCTTATATTCCCAGTCCTGCCCCTGAAGTGCTCCCCACCTCCCTCATATTTCCGCCCCCCACCTTAGTTATTGTCCATGTGTCCTTTATACTTGTTCAGGTGAGTCCTTCACCTTTTCTTCTGTGATTCTCTCCCCTCTCCCTTCTGGTCCCTGTTAGCCTGTTCTGTATTTCACTGTCTTTGGTTATATTTTGCTTGCTTTTTTGTTTTGTTGTTTAGATTCCTGTTAACGGTGATATCATATGGTATTTGTCTTTCACTACCTGGCTTATTTCACTCAGCTTAATGCTTTCCAGTTCCATCCATGATGTTGAAAAGGGTAGGAGTTCCTTCTTCCTTTCTGCAGCAGAGAATTTCATTGTGTAAATGTACCATAGCTTTTTGATCCAGTCATTTACCGATGGACATCTAGGTTGCTTCCAACTCTTGGCTATTGTAAATTGTGCTGCTATGAACATCGGGGTGCATAGTTTCTTTTGGATTGGTGCTTCAGAGTTCTTAGGATATAATCCCAGCAGTGGAATTGCTGGGTCAAAAGGCACATTCATTTTTAGTTTTCTTAGAAAATTTCATACTGTTCTCCATAGTGGTTGTACCAGTCTGCAATCCCACCAAAGGTAAAATAGAGTCCCCTTTTCCCTACAACCTCTCCAACACTTGTTGTTTGTTTCTTTGTTTATGGTAGCCATTCAGACTGGTGTAAAGTGGTATGTCATTGTGGTTTTAATGTGCATCTCTCTGATAGCTAGTGATATTGAACATCTTTTCATGTGTCTCTGGATCCTCTGTATGTCCTCCACGGAGAAGTGTCTGTTCAAGTCCTTTGCCCATTTTTTAATTGGGTTTCTTGACTTCTTTGAGTGAAGACGTGTGAGTTCTCTGTATATTTTGGAGATTAAACCTTTGTCTGAGGTATCATTGGCAAATATGTTTTCCCATACAGTTGCTTCTCTTTTTATCTTGATACTGCTTTCCTTAGCCATGCAGAAGCTTTTAATTTTGATGAGATCCCATTTGTGTATTCTTGCCTTTATATTCCTTGCTCTAGGGGATGTATCAGTAAAAATCTTGCTGCGTGGAATATCTGAGATTTGCCTGCCAATTCTCTCCTCTAGGGCTTTAATGGTTTCCTGGCTTATATTTAAGTCTTTTATCCACCTTGAATTTATTTTGGTGTATGGTGTAAGTTGGTGCTCGAGTTTCATTTTTTTGCATGTAGCTGTCCAGTTTTCCCAACACCATTTGTTGAAGAGGCTATCTTTACTCCATTTTATGTTACTGCCCCCTTTGTTGAATATTAATTGATTGTACAGAGTTGGGTTTACTTCTGGGCTCCCTGTTCTATTCCATTGGTCTATGTGCCTGTTTTTGCGCCAGTACCAGGCTGTTTTGATTACAGTGACCTTGTAATACAGTTTGATATCAGGTATTGTGATCCCTCCTACTTTGTTCTTCTTTCTCAACATTGCAGCTGCTATTCGGGGTCATTTATGGTTCCATATAAATTTTTGAAGTGTTTGTTCTATGTCTGTGAAATATACCATTGGTAATTTAATGGGTATTGCATTGAATCTGTAAATTGCTTTGGGTAGTATGTACATTTTGATGATGTTAATTCTTCCAATCCATGAACACCGTCTATGTTTCCATTTGTTTGTGTCTTATTCGATTTCTTTCTCCAGTGTTGTGTACTTTTCTGAATACAGGTCTTTTACCTCCTTGGTTAGGTTTATTCCCAGATATTTTATTTTTGTTTTTGCTATATCAAATGGGATTTTTTTCTTGATTTCTGCCTCTGCTGTTTCATTGTTGGTATACAAAAATGCCTTTGATTTCTGGACATTGACTTTGTATCCCGCTGGTTTGCCAAATTCATTTATTAGTTCGAGCAGTTTTTTGGTAGAGGCTATAGGATTTTCCATATACACTATCATATCATCTGCAAACAATGCCAGTTTTGTTTCCAATTTGGATGCCTTTTATTTCCTTTTCTTGTCTGATCACTGTGGCTACAACTTCCAATACTATATTGAATACAAGTGGTGAAAGTGGGCAACCTTGTCTTCTTCCTGATCTTAATGGAAAAGCTTTTAGTTTTTGCCCATTGAGTATGATGTTGGCTATAGGTCTGTCATATGTGGCCTTTATTATATTGAGGAATGCTCCCTCTATTCCCATTTTTCTGAGTGCCTTTATCATAAATGGGTGTTGTCCTTATCAAAAGCTTTTTCCATGTCTATTGACATGATCATGCAGTTCTGTCTTTGCTTTTGTTTATGTGGTGTATTACATTTACTGATTTATGAGTATTGAACCATACTTGCATCCCTGGGATGAATCCCACTTGGTCTTGGTGCATGATCTTTTCAATGTATTGTTGGATGCGACTTGCTAATATTTTATTGACTATTTTAGCATCTATGTTCATCAGTGATATTGGCCTGAAGTTTCCTTTCTTTGTTGTGTCTCTATTTGGATTTGGAATTAAGATGATGCTTGGTTCATAAAAAGAGTTGGGGAGTTTTCCCTCCTTTTGGATTTTTTGGAATAGTCTGTGAAGAATAGGGGTTACCTCTTCCTTAAAAGCTTTGTAGAATATTTCTGTGAAACCATCTGGTCCAGGGCTTTTGTGTGAAGGTTTTTTTTTTTTATTATTACTGCCAAAATTTCATCCACTGTTATTGACCTGTTCATGTTTTCTGCTTCTTTTTCATTGAGTTTTGGAAGATTATATTTTTCTAGAAATTTGTCCATTTCACCTAGGTTTTCAAATTTCTTGGCATACAATTCTGCATAGTAATTTCTTACAATCCCTTCTATTTCTGTGGTATCAGTTGTAATCTCTCCTCTTTCATTTCTGATTGTGTTTATTTGGGTCCTGTCTCTTCTTTTCTTGATGAGCCTACTTAAAGGTTTGTCTATTTGCTTATCTTTTCAAAAAAACAGCTCCTAGATTCAGTGATCCTTAGAATTGTGCTTTTAGTCTCTATGTCATTTAATTCTGCTCTGATTTTGGTTATTTCCTTCCTTCTACTTGCTCTGGACTGTCTTTGTTTTTGTTCCTCGAGTTCTTGCAGGTGTTGGGTTAGGTTGTTTGTTTGAAATGTTTCTATCTTCTTTAGGTAAGCCTGTATTGCTATGAACTTCCCTCTCAGGACTGCCTTTGCAGTGTCCTATAAGTTTTAGGTTGTTGTGAGTTCATTTGTTTCCAGAAACTTTTTTATTTCTTCACTAATTTCAGTCTTGACTCATTCGTTGTTTAATAGCATACCATTCAGTCTCCATGATTTTGAGTGTTTTGGTTTCTTCCTGTAGGGTTAGTTTCCAATTTCAGTGCCTTGTGATCAGAGAAAATCCTTGGTATGATTTCTATTTTTCTGAATGTGTTGAAACTTGTTTTGCAACCCATCATGTGGTCTATCTTTGAAAATATTCTATATGCATTAGAAAAGAATGTGTATTTAGCTTCTTTGGGATGAAGGGATATATATATATCCCTTCATATATATATATATAATATATATATATATATATATATATATATATATATATATTATATATATATAATCAGTTAGGTACATTTCATCTAGTGTGTAATTTAATGCTGCAATATCTCTGTTGATATTTTGTTTGGAAAATCTGACCATTTTTGACAATGGGATGTTAAAATCCCCTACTATAATTGTGTTTCTGTCAATATTTTTCTTGAGGTCCTGTAGGATTTTCTTTATATATTTGGGTGCTCCTATGTTGGAGTGCATATATATATATATACACATTGTTAATGTCTTCTTCGTGGATTCTCCCCTTGAGTATTATGAAGTGACCTTCTGGGTCTCTCTTTATGGCTCTTTTTTTGAAGTCTATTTTGTCTGATATGAGAATTGCTACCCCGGCTTTTTTTTCTTGTCCATTTGCTTGGAAAGTTTGTTTCCATTCTTTCACTTTTAGTCTGTGATGGTCTTTTGACCTGAGGTGGGTCTCTTGTAGGGAGCATATGTGTGGGTCATGCTTTCTTATCCATTCAGCTATTCTATGTCTTTTAATTGGTGCATTTAATCCATTTATGTTTAAGGTTATTATTGAAAGGTGCCATTGCCATTTATATACCTCTGTTCTTCTCCATCTGTCTCTTTTCCTTCCTTTCCTTAAAGCATCCCTTTTAGTAATTCTTGTACAGATGGTTTGGTGGAGGCATATTCTTTTAGACTTCTTTTGTCTTGGAAGCTCTGTATTTGGCCTTCTATCTTGATTCAGAACCTTGCTGGGTAAAGTATCCTTGGTTGTAGGCCTCTGTTTCTCATTACTTGGAATATTTCTTGCCATTCTCTTCTTGCTTGGAACGTTTCCATTGAGAAGTCAGTAGCCAACCTTATTGGGACTCCCTTTTATGTTACTTCCTTTTTGTCCCTTGCTGCCTTTAGGATTGTCTCTTTGTCTTGGAAGTTTGCCATTTTAATGATGATGTGTCTTGCAGTAGGCCTCTTTGGGTTCCACCTGCCTGGGACTCTCTGTGATTCCTGGATTCGTGTGACTTTCTCTCCTCTCATCTTAGGAAAATTTTCCGTTATTACTCTTTCAAGTAGGTTTTCTACCCCTTGTTCTTCTTCTTCCCCTTCTGGTATTCCTATTATTCGGATATTATTACATTTCATGTTGTCTTGCAGTTCTCTTAGGTTCTCCTCATTTTTTTCTGATTCTCTTTTCCATTACCTGGTCCGTCTGGGAGATTCTTTCCACCCTGTCTTCGAGCTCGCTTATGCGGTCCTCCGCCTCATCAATCCTACTCTTCATACCTTCTACTGTGTTCTTCAGTTCAGAAATTGTATTTTTCATTTCCTCTTGGCCTTTGCTGATGGTTTCTATTTCCTTTTTCATGTTGATACAGTTTGCTGAGAGTTCATTGTAGCTCCCCTCTAGTTTCTGGTAGCTCATTGTGAGCTCTTTGAATTTCCTGATAACTAGTGCTTTGAATTCAATATCTGATAGCTGACTTGCCTCTCTTTCCTCTGACATTATTTCTGAGACTTCCACCTTTTCTTTCATTTGGGGATTTTTCTTTGTCTTCCCATTGTTTGTGGTACTCTTCTTGTTGGCCTCAGCTTCTTAAATTGATCTGCTCTGGTTCCCTGGGTTTATTGTGTGAACTTCTGTGGTAGGATATCTGTGAAATTCAGTGGTGCAGACTCCTGCAGGTATCTTGGTGTTCTCTGCTTCCACCTACTCTTCTTGTTGTTTTCCAGCTTGTCAAACCTTTTCTTCTGGTCTCAGTAGCTGCACAAGCCTGAGGGGCTATTAATGTGTCCTTCCTCACTTCTTGGTGAACTCAACCAGTCTTGCCAGTGCCCTCCCAAGATCCAGACTGGTGCTGCTCTCCAGTGCCACACTGAGAGCAGATTTCCCCCCAGGATTCCCAGTCCTGGCCTGGTGTGAGGGCGTGTGCTCCCAGCCAGGCTTTCCTGGTCTCGCAGGCTTGGGTGAGGACCTTTCCCAGTGCTATGGCAGAATGCACAGGGCAACTCACAATTCTCCCAAGCCCACAACTACAGCCTGACTCCACAGGTTATCAGAGCTCTCTGGTTTGCTTCCTAATGCCCACTTCTCTCTCTGCTACTACAAGATCGGCAAACCGGTCTCTCCTGGTATTTTTCAATCTGCGCCCTGCTGGATAGGGATGGTGCTGATGACTGGCTCTCTCCCAGGGTCGTTGTTGCCTGCTATCGGATCCCAGAGACCGAGGCAGACCGGCCGGGGGCCCTGGCGTGGCCTGGCGGAGGGCCTGCAGCCTCTGTGCTGTTCCCTCCTACCTCGTTGACCTTCGATTGTCTCCTCTCCTCAACATCTGGTCATTCAGTGTCTGCTACACTTTCTGGCATCCTACCTTCCTATATGCTCGGTCCCTGTTGGCTATCTGCTGTGCTCCTTCGCAGATCATCCCAGTTTTTCTCCGACTCATGGGGGGAAGGGAAATCCTTTGTCCTACTCTGCCACCATCTTCGAGACTCCCCAGAAATTTTTATTGAGATTGCATAGAATCTGTATATCCAGTTTGGAATAACTGAAATCTTAATAATACTGAGTCCTTCTATCCATAAAAATGGAAAAAAACCTACATTTATTTATTTGACTTTATTCACCAAAGTTTTGAGGTTTATCTCTATTAATCTTATATAGTACTGTTAGATTTCTAACAAAGTATTTTTTGGGGAAGAATAAGGTAAATGTTAAATTTTTAATTTTAATCTCTACTCATTTGTTACTGGAACATAGAAAATATTGGATTTGTGTATCAACCTTGTATTCTACAGTTTTGTTATCACTGATTCTTAGATCCAAGATATATTGTTTGTTTGGTTGCTATTTTATTGGTGATGCTAAATTTTCTACATGGACAATCATGCTATCTGAAAACACAGTTTTGTTATTTTCCTTTTCAATATGTATACCTCTTATTTCCTTTTCCTGTCTTATTTTATTTGGAAGAAGTCTATGGTGAGAAGGGACATCTCTGTCTTGTACCTAAACTTAATTCAAAAGTTTTGAATTTTTCATTATTAAGTATAATATTAGCTGCACATTTTTTGTAAATTTTAAAAAATCAAGTTGAGGAAGTTCCCCTTTATTCAATGACTCTGAAAGTTTTAACAGAAATGGAATATGGATTTTATCAAATGTTTTTTTCTGCATCTGTTGATATGGTTGTGAGATTGCTTCTCCCTTTTTAGCCTGTTTATATGATAGATTATATTACACGATTTTCAAATGTTGGACTAGAATTACATACCAATGTTAGTTCCCATTTAGTCATAGTGTATAACCCCTTTTATTAATTCTGGAATTCCATTTTGTAATATTTTGTTGAAGATTGTTTTATTTATGTTCATAAGAGATATTGGTCTGCAGTTCCACTTCCTTGTAAGGTCTTTGTCTGGTTCTGGCATTAGGGTAATGATAGCTTCATAGAATGAGTTCAGAAATATTCTCCGTGCTTCTATCCTTGGCAATAGAGGGTAGAATATTAGTAAAATTTATTCCTTAAATGTTTGATAGCATTAACTATTGAACCTATATAGCCTGGTACTTACTATTTTAGAAGGTTTTTAAGTATTGGTTCAATTTCTTTGATTTGGTTCTTTTTAGACTTTTTATTTTCTATGTGGGTTTTGAAAATTGTCTTCTTAGGAATTAGTTCATTTTACTTAGTTAATCAAACTTCTGTGCATAGAATTTTTATAGTATTATTACCACTCCTTTTCCATATGTCATATTTATCATATACTATATTCTTGTCTTTATTTTTATGTTTTACTATTGTTTTATTACAGTTGACCCAATTTTCCCGCATTGCTCTCCCCTACCCCACCCACACCCTGCTGTCACAGTCATTTCCACCCTGTTTCCCATGTTTGTGAGACATTTGTATTTGTTCTTTATGAGACCCTTCCCCTTCATTCCTCCCTTTTCCTCCTAAACTCTCCCCTCTGGTACTATCACTGTATTCCTTGTCTCCATGCCTCTGGTTCAGTTACATTCCTTTGTTTGGTTTGTTGATTATGTTCCCGTTACAGGTGAGATCATATGGCAGTTGGTTTTCACTATCTGGCTTATTTTACTTACCATCATATCCTCCAGGTCCATCCATGATGTGGTGAAATGTAGATATTCCTTCTTTCTTTCTGCTGTTTACTATTCCATTGTGTAAATGTACCACAGTTTTTTGATCCATTCATTTCCTGATGGACACTTAGGCTTTTTCCTGCACTTGGCTACTGTAAATAATGCTACCGTGAACATAGAGGTGCATGGGTTATTTGGAACTGGTATTTCAGGATTCTTAGGGTGTAATTGCAGCAGCAGAATTGATGGATCAAAGGCCAGTTCCATTTTTAGTTTCTTGAGGAAATCCCATACTGTTTTCCACTGTGGCTGCACCAGTCTGCATTCCCACCAACAGTGCACTACTGTACACTTTTCTCTGCATCGTCATCAGCAATTGTTTGTTGATTTGTTAATGATGGTCATTCTGAACAGTATGTAATGGTATCCCATTGTGATTTTAATTTGCATCTCTCTAATGCCTACTGGTGTTGAACATCCTTTCATATACCTATGGGCCCTTTGTATGTTGTCCTTGGGAAGTGTCTGCCTACATGGTGTTGAGTCGTGCAAGTTCTTTTTATATTTTGGAGATCAAACTCTTGTCCAGGGTATCAGGTTTCCTCATACAATTAATTCCTTTTCATTTTGATAATGTTTCTTTAGCCCTGCAAAAGCTTTTTAAGTCCCCTTTGATACAGTCCCATTTGTTTATTCTTTCCTTTGTTCCCTTTGTGCTAGAGGAGATCTTCAAAAATATTGCTGCATAAAATATCTGAAATTTTACTGCTTATATTTTTTAGGATTTTATGCTGTTGTGGCTTAGGTTTAACTCTCTGATCTATTTTGAGTTTATTCTGGTATATAGTATGTTTGTTGTCCAGTTTCTTTTCTTTCTTTTGCATGTACCGGTCCAGATCTCCCAACATATTTGTTGAAGAGGGTATTTTTGCTCCATTTTATGCTCCTGCTCCCTTTGTCAAGTATTCATTGACCAGAGAGACATGGATTTATTTCTGGGTTCTTTATTCCGTTCTATTGGTGTATGTGTTTGTTCTTATGCCAATACCAGGCAGTTTTAAATACAGCAGCCTTATAATATAGTTTGATATCAGGTACTGTGATCCCACCTATTTTGTTCTTCTTTCTCAAGATTGCTGAGTCTATTCAGAGTTGTTTTGGGTCCCATATAAATTTCTGAAATACATATTTTTTCAAATCTATGAAATAAGGCATTGGTATTTTTAAAAAGATTGTGTTGAATCTATAGATTTTTTCAGGTAGTATGGACATTTTAATGATGTTGATTTTCCAGTCCATTAACTCTGTATATGTTTGTATTTATTTGTATCTACCTTCATTTCTTTCTTCAGTGTTTTGTAGTTTTCTGAGTACAGGTATTTTACCTACGTGGTTAAGTTTATTCCTAGGTACTTTTTTTTTTCTTCTTGCTACAGTAAACAGGATATGTTCCCTAGTTTCTGTTTCTTAATTGTTGGTGTACAAAAATGCCTTTGATTTCTTAATATTGACTTTGTATCCCTCTATTCTGACATATTCACTTATTAGGTTGAGTAGTTTTTTGGTGGATCCTGTAGGGTTTTCTATAAACACTATCATGCCATCTGCAAACAATGACAGTTTTACTTCCTCTTTTCCAGTTTGGAAGCATTTTATTTTTTTTTCTTGTCTGATCACTGTGGCTAGAATTTTCAAAAGTATAGTTCAGTGAAAGTGATAAAAGCAGACATCCTTGTCTTGTTCCTCACCTTAGGACAAAAGCTTTTAGCTTTTATCCATGGAGTATGATGTTGATTAAAGATTTCTCTTATATGACCTTTATTATTTTGAGGTGTTCTCCCTTGATTCCCACTTTGCTGAGCAGTTTTATTATAAATGAGTGCTGTACTTTATTAAATGTTTTTTCAGAGTCTCTTGATGTTATCAGGTGATTTCTATGTTTCATTTTGTTTATGTGGTATGTCACATTTATTGATTTATGAATATTATACCATCTTTATACCCCTAGGATGAATCTTACTTGATAATGGTGTATTGTGTTCTTAATGTATTACTGGATCCAGTTTGCCATTATTTTATTGATGACGTTAGCATTTATATTCATCAGTGATATTGGCCTGTGGTTTTGTTTCCTTGTTGTGTCTTTACCAGGTTTTTATAATGAGGATTGTACTACACTTATAAAAAAAGTTTGGGAGTCTTTCCTCTTTCTGAATTTTATGGAATAGTTAGAGATAGATAGGGGTTAGTTCTTTCCTATGTGTTTAGTTCAATTCTCCTGTGAAGCTGTTCAGTCTAGGGCTTTTGTGTGCTGGGAGTTTTTGGATTACTGCTTCAATTTCACTAGTGGTTATCAGTCTGTTCAGGCTTTCTGCTGTTTCTTGATTTAGTTCTGGAAGATTATATGCCTTTAGAAATTTGTCATTTTTGCTGAGGTTGTCAAATTTCTTGGCATATAGTTGTTTGCAGTAATTTCTTACAATCCTTTGTTTTTCTGTTGTTTTGGTTGTACTCTCCTAATTTATTTATGGTTTTATTTATTTGGATCCTGTCTGTTTTTTCCTTGATGAGTCTGGTTAAAGGCTTGTTGATTATGTTTATCTTTTCAAAGAACCAGTTCCTGCATTTATTGATCCTTTGAATTGTTCTTTTAGTCTCTAGGGCACTTAATTCTTCTCTGATCTTGATTATTTTCATCCTTCTGCTCACTCATGGATTTACTTGTTGTTCCTCTAGTTCATGTAGATGTTGGGTTAGGTTGTTTATTTGAGATTTTTGTATCTTTTAAAGGTAGGCTTGTATTGCTATGAAATTCCCTCTCAGGACTGCCTTTGCTGTGTCCCATGGATTTTAGACTGTTGTGTGTTCATTTTTATTTGTTTCAAGTAACTTTTTAATTTCTTCCTTGATCTCATTGTTGACGCATTCATTATTTAAAACATTCAGTTTCCATTAATCTGAATGTTTTTGAATTTTTTCCCTCTAGGTTGGTTTCTAGTTTCAAGCCATTGTTATCCAAGAAGATGCTTGATACAATTTCAATTTTCTTGAAATTGTTTTGTGATCTCCTATGTGGTCTGTCTTTGAAAATGCTCTGTGTACATTAGAAAAGAATGTATATTTTGCATTTTGGAGGTGAAAGTTTCTTTATATATCAGTTAAGTTCATTTGATTTAGAGTGTTGTTTAATGCCACAATATCCTTGTTGGTTCTTTGCTTGGAAGATCTATCCATTGTTGACAATGGGGTGTTAAAATCCCCTACTATGAGTGTGTTCATGGCAATACCTTTCTTGAAATCCTCTAAGATTTTCCTTATGTATTTGAGTCCTCCTATGTTGGGGGCATATATGATTACAATAGTTGTAACTTCTAGATGGATTGTTTCCTTAAGTGTTAGATAGTGTCTTCCTTTGCTTCTTTTATGTCCTTTGTTTTGAAATATACTTTGTCTGATATGACTATTACTTCCCCAGCTTTTTTTATCTGCTTGATTTTATGGGAGTATTTTTTCACATCCCTTCATTTTGTGTTGATCTTTTTTTCTGCACTGAATCTCTAGGTCATGTTTTCTTATACTTTCGGCTACACTGTATCTTTTGTGGGGGACATTTAATTTATTTACATTTAAGTTTATTATTGATAGGTCCTTATTCATTGCCTTTCCCCCCCTAGTAACAGTTCCTCTCTCTCTCTCTTTTCTTCTTAAAGTCATCCTTTTAGCATTACTTACAAAACTGGGTTTGTGGTGATGTGTTCTTTTACCATTTTATTTTGTCTGGGAAGTTCCATAATTCACCTTTATTTTAAATGACAGTATTGCTGTTTAGAATAGTCTTTCTTGCAGGCCTTTGCTTTTCATTACTTGGAATATTTCTTGCCATTCCCTTCTGGCTTCTAATGTTTCTGTTGAGTAATTATCTGATAGCCTTATCAGGGTTCCCTTATATGTTACTAGGTGTTTCTCCCTTGCTGCCTTAATATTCTCTTTGTATTTTTTATTTTTATTGTTTTCCTTTTTTATTGCTGTTCAAGTATAGTTGTCTCAGTTTTCTCCCCACCACTCCCCTACACCACAGCCATCCCCACTGATATAACATTCATTATATTTTTCTATTACCATTTAGTCCCTTTAAACCCCCTCCCCCCCCCCCCCCAGCAATCACCACACTGGTGGCCATGCCCATGAGTCTTTTTTTTGGCTCATTCCCTCCACTGCCTAACCTCCCTCTCAAATAGCTGTCATGTTCTCCACTATTAAGTCTATCTCTACTTTGCTCATTAGTTCAGTTTATTCATTACACATCACATATGAGTGAAATCATATGGTATTTGTCTTTCTCTGACTGGCTTATTTCACTTAGCATAACATTCTTTACATCTATCTATACTGTCACAAAGGGTGGTGTGGTTTTTTTTTTTTTCTGTTTTGTTGCTGAGTAAAAAGGAATTCCATTGTGTAAATGCCCAATAATTGTTTTATCCACTCATCTATTGATGGATATTTGGGCTACTTCTATATCTTGGCTATTGTAAATAATGCTGCAGTGAACATAGGGGTGCTTATGTTCTTTTAAATTAGTGTTTTGGGTTCCTTTGGATATGTTTCCAGCAGTGGGAGTGCTGGATCAAAAGGCAAATCCATTTTTAATTTTTGAGGTATCTCCATACTGCTTTCCACAGTGGCTGCACCATTCTGTGTTCCCACCAACAGTGCAAAAGGGTCCTCTTTCCTCACATTCTCGCCAACAATTGTTGATTGTTGATTTATTGATTATAGACATTCTGACATGTGTGCGATGATATCTCATTATGGTTTTAATTTGCATTTCTCTGGTGATTAGTGATTTTGAACATCTTTTGATATGTATATTGGACATCTGTATGTCTTTTGATATGTGTATTGGACACATCTCTAGTCATGTCCTTTGCCCATTTTTAATTGGGTTGTTTGTTGTTGTTGTTGTTTGTATTGAGTTTTGTAAGTACTTTATAAACTTTAAATATTAACCCCTTAGCAGATGTTTTGACAAATATGTTCTCCCATTCTGTGGGTATTCTTTTTATCTTGTTGGTGATTTCCTTTACTGAACACAAACTTTTTAATTTGGTGAAGTTCAATTTATTTTTTCTTTTGTTAGAACCCAGAAATAAACCTTCACCATCACAGTCAATTAATATTCAATACAGAAAGCAAGCACATACAATGGGCTAAATATACTTTATTCAATAAATGGTGTTGGAAAAATTGTATGGATACATGTAGAAAAATGAAACTAGATCACCTTCCTAAACCACACACAAACATAAAATCATAATGGATCAAAGCTGTAAATGTTAGACCCCAAACCATAAAAATCTTAGAGGAATCATCACAGCAAAATCTGTTTGTCTTTAAATTTTGCTATTTTTATTATGATGTGTCTTAGATTGGGACTTTTTGGATTTGTCTTGATTGGGATCCTTTGAGCTTCCTGCACTTGCATGACTTTCCTCTTATCAAGTTAGGGAAGTTTTCTCTCATTACTTTTTCAAACAGGTGTTTTATGTCGTGTTCCTCCTCTTCTTCTGGTATTCCTATGATATGGTTATTGTTACATTTTATGCTTACCTGTAGCTCTCTTAAACCCTCCTCATTCTTTTGAGTCTTTTTTCATTATGTTGCTCTGTCTGGGATTTTTTTCTACCTTGTCATCCAGTTTGCTGATTTGATCCTCTGCTTCATCTAGCTGGTTTTGAATTTCTTCTACTGTGTTTTAGAAATTATAAATTGTATTCTTCATTTCCCCTGGGGTCTTATTGATATTTTATATGTCCTTTTCCATGTTGATGTAGTTAGTAGTAAGTTCCTTGTGGCTTCCCTGTAGTTCTCACTGAGGTCATTGAGCTTCCTTATTTTAAAAATAACCATTATTTTGAACTCAGTTTTGGATAGTTTACTCGCCTCTATTTCATTTAGCACTCTTTTTTGTTGATTCTCCCTTTCCTTTTGATTGGGGATTATTTTTGTCTCCCCATTTTAGGTACTCTTCTTTTTTGTTTCCACATATTAGGTTGATCTCCTTTGATTCCCTGTTTCCACTGTTTGAACTTTTATCATAGGAGACCTGTGGGACTCAGTCATGCAGTCTTCTTGATCTCTGAACTTAATGCTCTTTGGATGCCCTTTATGCCATTTATGTTGGCCCTGTGGTTGCAATTTGGATTTGATTGTTGTTGGGCCCTTTTTTGGTGGGTTCTTCCCTCTTGGCTGACTGAGAATCACTCCTTCCACCATACCTTCTGTACTTTTTTTCAGGGGCACTGTTTTTCTTTTCTTTCTGGTTGTACTTCTGGTAATATCAGAAGGTGTCCTAGTCTGGTCTTAAGCAGCCTATTTGAGACTACCAGGAATCCACAGTCTATGGAAGACTCCTTCAGTTGTTGTTCTAGTCACTCTGTAATCAGCATTTGATTTAAGCACCACAGGGTATGGAAGAGTAATTCCTTCCCCACTGCAGGTGGGGCTATTGCTTCCTCTCAGGCTGACACCACTTGGAAGGGAGTGGTCTGCTTATGCAAGATGTTTCCTGTAGTATGGGGAGTGACTCAGCATGGAATCCTGGTGGCTTGGTCCCTCAGTTTTCTACCCGAAACCACCATTCTCAGCTTCTCCTCAAAAATTTCTAGTCCACTCTGCCCCTCCTTTGTTGGAACCCAAGGTAAGTGGTTGAAAATGAAATTTTATGTGTTGGCCCTTTAAAAAGCTCCGTGTGACTCCAGCCATCTATCCCTGACAATGAAAAACTCTGCTCCTTTTTACAGCAAGATGTTATCTTGGCTCTTTTTGGGCCCTGGTGCGGTAGCTTGAGGTTTAGAACCCACACTTCTTGGGGGAAACTCTGGCCACTGTAATATTCCTGTAGAACTTCAGCTACAGCCCATGGGAGCTCAGCCAGCCCTCTCTTGTTTCCTCTACACTCTGTACCAGTCCCATCATGGTGAAACTCATTCTTTTTATTTCCTGTGAATTCATAGTGATGTCTGTTGTTCTTGGTATTAGTTATTTGTGTTCTCTTTCATTTTTTTTTTTTGCTAGAGGTGTTTTAGTTTAACTTTTCAAATAACCAGCATCTGGTTTTATTTATTTTTCTGTCTATATGATTTCATTTGCATGGATTTTTGCTCTAATTTTTATCTTTCTTTTTTCTTCTGTATACTTTGAGTTCAGTTTGCTCTTCCTTTTCCAGTTTTCTAAGATGGAAACTTACATTAATAATTTAGCCATTCTTTTCCAATAGATGCATTCAATAGCTATATACCATCTTTTATAGATTTCTGCATTGCATAAATTTTTATGTTTGTTTTCATTTTTGTTCAGTTTAAAATATTTTTAAGTTTGTCTTGAAATGTTTTCTTTAACATGTATGTTATTTAGGATTGTGTTTTTTAATCTTCACATGCTTAGGTATTTTCCTATTATCTTTTTTTAAGATATCTAGTTTAAATCCTTTGTGGTATGAAAGCAGACATTGTGTAATTTTTATGCTTTTAAATTTATGAAGGTGTTGTTTTTTATGGCACAGAATGTGGCCTGTATTGGTAAGTATTATTCCGTGTCCATTTGAGGAAAATGTGTATTTTGCTGTTGCCTTATGAAGCAGTCCATAGATAGCAATTAAACACAGTGATTGTTGGTATGAGTCCTACTACTTTCATACTGGAATTTTTGCCAGATGAATTTTTTTGCGTAATTTCCTCTTCAAATTATTTATTGCTAATGTGTAAAAACATAACGAATTTTTATGTTCTTATTATGTTCTGCAAATGTGAGGAATTTGTTTATTAACTCTATTATTTTTGTGTATTTTTTATATTTTTATATATAATATTGAGCTACCTTCCATCTATAAATAAACAAAATTTTACTTCTTCCTTTTCAATTTAGATTGCCTTTTAAAGAATTTATTTTTTAATTACAGTTGCATATGTTCCATTATTTGCAAGTGTACAACAGGGACAAGACAGTTGTATAACTTAGGGAGTGATCACCCTTGTAATTCTACCAGTACCTATCTGATATCCTACATAGTTATTACAAATTTTTTACTGTACTCCCTATGCTGTACTTTTCATCCTTGTGACAACTTTTATCATTGACAATTTTTACTTTTTAAAATTATTCTTGTTTAGCCCTGGCTGGTGTAGCTTAATGGATTGAGCACGGGCCTGCGAACCAGATGATTGCGGTTCGATTCCCAGTCAGGGCACATGCCTGGGCTGCAGGCCAATTCCCAGCAGGGGCCAGTTCCCAGCAGGGGGTGCACAAGAAGCAACCCTACACTGATGTTTCTCTTCCTCTCTCCTTCCCTTCCCCTCTAAAAATAAATCAATAAAATATAAAAAAATATTCTTGTGTAAGTACAGTTGTCTCCATTTTCACCCCACCACGCACACCACCCCAACCATTCCCACTTCCCACCCTTGAACCTACCCCCTTTGGCTTTGTCTTTGTCCTTTACACATGTTCCTTGATGGCCCTTCCCCAATTATCTCCTATTATCCTCTCCCCCTCTCTGGTTACTGTCAGTTTATTCTTTATTTCAATGTTTCTGGTTGTATTTTTGCTTGCTTATTTGCTTTAACAACATAAAAATGTCCATATTACCCAAAGCAATTTATAGATTCAATGCAATCCCTATTAAAATACCAATGACATATTTCAGAGACATAAAAGAAACATTTCAAAAATGTATACAGAACTATAAATGACCCCAAATAGCTACAGCAATTTTGAGAAAGAAGAACAAAGTAGGAGGGATCACAATATCTTATATAAAACTATATTACAAGGTCACTATAATCAAAACAGTCAGCTACTGGCATAAGAGCAATTTGTACTTTGTAACAGTTTTTACCTTTTATATTTATCCCTCCAACCTCCTTCTCATCTGGGGATTATGAATTTTTTTCTCTCAATCTATATGTTTGTTTCTATTTTGAAAGTTTATTTATTTTGTTTTTTAGATCCTACCTATAAGTGAAATCATATAATATTTGTCTTTTTATGCCTGACTCATTTCACTTAACATAATGCCCATTAGGTCCACTCATGTTTTCAGAAATGGTAAAATTTTATTCTTTTTTATGGCTGAGTAACATTCCATTGTATATATGTACCAAAAATTCTTTATTCATGTATATAATAAGATTCAATTAAATCTTACTTTGCCTAATTCCTCTGACTGAGACATCCAATAAAATGTTTAATGAAAGTGTCAAAACAGTCATCCATGTCTTGTTAGTCACCTGAGGGGAAAGTTTCAGTCTTTCATCATTAAGAATAATGTTGTCTGTGTTTTTACGCCCTTAATCAGATTGTATAATTATCTAGTCTTTCTAGTTGATTTTTTAAAATCTAAAACCAGTTTTAAATTCTATCAAATGCTTCTTTAGCACTTGAGATAATCATGTCAGTTTTTCTATACTTTTATTGAGGTGATATATGCCATTTATTTTCATGTGCTCCACTGTCCCTGCATCCCTGAATAAATCCCACTTGATTGTGGTTTGTAAATATTTTAATATACTGCCAGGTTTGTTCCAATAGTATTTTGTTGAGAGTTTTTATATTTATATTCATAAAATATATGGTTTGTAATTTTTTCATGATATTGTCTGGCTCTAGTATCAAGATAATTCTTTCTTTTTTTCTCTAAAACCGTTTATTTTTTTAATATTTTAATTTATTATGCTATTATAGTCCCAATTTTCCCCCTCCACTCAGTACCCCAATTTCCTCTGGCTATCCCTGCTCTTTTTCCTGTCCATGGGTCATGCATATAAGTTCTTTGGCTGCTCCATTTCCTATATTGTTCTTATATCCCCTGCCTATTCTGTACCTACCTTCTGTACTTCTTAATCCCTGAAAATTTTTCCCTACTGTCCATCTTTCCCCCTCCCAGCTGGTAACCATCACAATAAGCTCTATATCTATGATTCTGTTTCTATTCTTGTTTGCTTAGTTTGTTTGTTTTTTAGATTCGATTTTTGATCACTGCGAATGTGTTGGGGGAAATTGATAGCTATTTTAGAACACAGCACAGTGCTTAGGGAGTGACATGTTTTTCTTTTAGCTTCTTTAAATTGCTTATTGCCTGCATGCCAGAGATAATTCTCCGCTTCTTCTGCTTCTGTAAGCTGCCTCCTGCTTTCACGCCAGAAATAATGGTCTGAAGGATGGGCCCCCCCTTGCCCTATAAAAATAACTGCTCCCCCACTGCTCAGTGCCCATAATTTGGAGACTGTCTCCTCTGGGTCCACATGCGTAAATAAAGTTCCACTCCATACACCCGAAAGCGGCTGAGTTGCCTTCTGTAACAAATGTATTGCCATTTTAATGTTCATAGTTTTGATCTTCTTGTTTTTCCTAAGTAAGTCCCTTTAACATTTCATATAATGCTTGGTGATGATGAATTCCTTTAGCTTTACCTTGTCTAGGAAGCACTTTCTCTGACCTTCAATTTTAAAAGATAGCTTTGCCTTAATAGCAATGTAAGTTGTAGGTTCCTGCTTTTCATCACCTTTGATACTCTTGCCAGTCCCTTCTGGCCTGCAAAATTTGTTTGCAGAAATCCACTGACAATCTTATGGGAACTCCTTTGTAGGTAACTCCTTCCTTTTCTCTTCCTGATTTTAAGATTCTCTCTTATCTTTAACCTTGGCATTTTAAGTGTGATATGTCTTGTGGCATTTTAACTGTAATGTGTGAGGTGTATTGTGGTTCTCTTTGTGACCATCTTACTTGGGCTTTTCTGTGCTTGTATGTCTATTTCCTTCATCAAATTAAGCAAGTTTTCTATAATTATTTTTTTCAAATAAATTTTTGATTTCTTTCTCTTTTCTTTTCTCCTTTCAGCACACTTAGAAATTGAATGTTGGAATATTTAAAGTTACCCCAGAGTCCCCGTAACCAATTCTCATTTATTTTGGATTCTTTTAACTTCTTGATGTTCTGACTGAATTTTTTCTTCTTCCTTGTGTTCCTGTTGCATCCACCAACTGCGAGAACAAATGTCAGAGACTTTTATCCTCAATCAAAATAATAATAATACCCAATCAAAAGGAAAGGGAGAATCAACAAAAAGAGTGCTAAATGAAATAGAGGCGAGTAAACTATCCAAAACTGAGTTCAAAATAATGGTTATTTTCAAAATAAGGAAGCTCAATGACCTCAGTGAGAACTACAAAGAACTACAGGGAAGCCACAAGGAACTTACTACTAACTACATCAACATGGAAAAGGGCATATAAAATATCAGTAAGACCCCAGGGGAAATGAAGAATACAATTTCTAATCTGAAAAACACAGTAGAAGAAATTCAAAACCAGCTAGATGAAGCAGAGGATCAAATCAGCAAACTGGATGACAAGGTAGAAAAAAAATCCCAGACAGAGCGACATAATGAAAAAAGACTCAAAAGAATGAGGAGGGCTTAAGGGAGCTACAGGTAAACATAAAATGTAATAATACCCATATCATAGGAATACCAGAAGAAGAAGAGGAACACGACATAGACCACCCTTAGAAGGACTAAGGGTTTCAAAGATGTTACTTTATTGGCCAAGTTTAACCTGCGCAGGGGCGAACTCTCAGTGTCCGGAGACACGGTGCCCGCAGGAGCTGCAAACAAGAGTCGCACCCAGCGCTTACATCTACGGGTTTATATAGAGGCGAACAAACAAGCCTAGCTAAGTCTTTATATGGCAGCAAGCAAGCGTTACACAGAAGCTGAGGTGGCGGTTAGCAGTTTGGCGCCTAGCCAAAGGAAAAAAAAACTTTTCAAACACTAAGCACATTTCAATCACTTATCTTTCCCTAGAGAGAACAGGATGCCTGCCTAACACAGAATGTTTGCTTAATCTTATCTCATACTTCTTGTTCTGTTTCCTCCCACTTTTGTAACAAAGGTTACTATTTTCCTTCTCATAAGCCTCTTGGGGCTGGTTCTGCTTTTCCTGCTCTCAACAGTTCCCAGTCATTGATTTTATTTTCAGCTTCATTCACTGCACTGTTGATTCTTTGCAAATCTTTCTTTATTTTACTTAGTGCAACCTTCATTTCTGCTTGGGTCTTTTTATGCTGTTGAAGTACCCAATGAGTTCCTTGAGCATTCAAATAACCAGTGTTTTGAACTCTGTATCATACAGATTATCTCCATTTTGTTTAATGATTTTTCTGGAGTTTTGTTCTTTTCTTTCATTTTGGCCATATTTCTTTGTCTTCTCATTTTGGTAGTCTCCCTGTGTTAGTTGCTGTGCATTAGGTAGAGCTGCTATGACTCCGTCTTAGTAGTGTGGCCTAATGTAGAAAAGTGTACCTATAAGTTGGATGGAGCAGAACCTTAGGTAAGTGCTAGGGTGGGGCAACCACTGTGAACTAAGTTGATGGGATCTCAGATATGGCCTGGCCACTCTGTAGCTCAGTGTGTGGGAGGGCTCAGAAAAGAGACAATATCTACTGCCTGGTCTCTGGAGTTTGTTCAGGTAGAAACTGCCCCCCAGTACTTGCCCTGATGCCAGACACTTCAGTTTCTCTTTGTATGTCACTGGTACCCTTCATGCTGCTGGCCCAGTGCTCGAGTCCAAAGGGAGTGAGTCTGTATAAGTCCTAAGTCTGTTGAGGGCCTTTTAAGAGGAGACACTTGAGAATCCCACAGTTTCTTCCTCTTCTCCAACCCCCACTGGTTTTTATATCCAGAAGTTATGGGGACTTGTCTCTCTGGCACTGGAACCTTAGGCTCGGTGGCCTGCTGTGGGGCTGTGAAACCTCTTCTGAGTTTTATCTACCACACATGGCTGTGGGACCATCTATGTCATATCTCCACATCTCTAACCCTCTTATCTGTCTGAATGAATGTGACTTCTGTAACTAGTTGGTTGTCCAACTTCTATACAGCTCCATATTTTCTCAATTCTGTGTGACAGTTATTTTGTAGTTTACTTGTAATTCTTGATAGTTGTGCAAGTAGGCTAGTCAAGTGAAAGAATGTGAAGGGATTAACGTAAAACATATATACATAACTCATAGACACAGACAGACTACATTGTGGTGAAAGCCAGGAGAGGGGAGTTCTAGGGTGTGTGGAGGTGGGCAAAGGTGGGAAGTGGAGGACCTCTGTAATAGTGTCAATAATAAAAAAGAATTAAATAATTAATAAATAATAGTATGGAAAAATGCATCTTCCCATGACATATTCACCAACTATATTAGATGGGTTGGGGATCTTTGGTTTGAGGTGGGTGAAAAGTAATCAAATAGTCTAATTTCCTAATGGTTTCCTGGCCTCCTAATAGCCTCACATGCATTGATTTATCCCCATCTGCCCTTTTTTAGTGCAATATAAAATCATTTATTGAAACAAACTGTTGGCATTATACAACAGTTTAGGAAGGATGGGCTTGCCAAAAGTAGTACATACAAAATAGCAATTGATACTTGTCAATTAAAACACTAGACTAAAACCTCTTAATAAGAAATCATGGATTAACCTTAATAAACTGGTTTCTCAATGGGAAGTTCATTTTAAGAAAGATTTAAGTAATCTATTGAGGAGAACTTTAAATCAGAATTGGCAGGGATAAGACACCAAAGCCCAATGGTAAAGCTTCTACAAACTTCTATTAAAATACACATTTAAATAATTAAAAAATACAGACATCATTTAGCAACACACTAATTAAAAAAAGGAAAATAAATGGGCCTAGAAGGCCTTGCTTTTAATTATCTATTATCTGTGTGTCACTGGGCACATTTCTTAATTATTCTAGTCCTCATCATTCAAATGGAAATAATAATTCTTACTCTTTACACATGATTGTTTTCTGAATAAAATCACATAATGCATGATAAAAGACTTTGTAATACTCCATGAAATTGTAAATTATTATTATTCATTCATATACCAATTCTTAAATATGAAGCTCTTAATCTGTACCAGGTGCAGCACCATTATTATCATCATCATTGTCATATGGGATTCTTGCCAATCAACATAACAAAATAATATATTTAGGAAATAAGTATCTCATTGTCTATGACTGATAAACCAGTACTAACACTGGTACAATTAGAGAGGTACTAAAAATAAACCACTTTAAAAACTGTGTAAATTAAGACATGTGGGCCAAAAAAGTTTTTATAATATCTACTGGAATAATTTAATCACTTGTCTCCAGAATTTATATACATTTCTGCAGATCTAGTAAAGACTAATAAATGGTTGAATGTGTGGATGAAAAAGTGGATGGTTGAATAGATATATAAATGGGTCAATAGACGTGTGCACAAATCAGTGAGTTAGATTCATGAGACTAATCAGAACTTATATTGTTTTGACATTACATAATCTATTTCTTTTTAGCATAAATACCTAGCTAGATAGATATACATATACCTATCTATCACTAGATAGATACACATATACATCTGGTTCTGTATATTTTGTCATATTCCTTTTTAAAAATTTTCTAAGATGTTTTTAAAAGGTATCTCTGTTCTAACACAGACAGAGGCCCTTGGGGAACCTTGAAATTTTAAATAGAAGGAAGCATTACCTATAAAAAATTATCTTTGTCTCCTCACTAAACAAATGCAGTTGAATTCTCTTCAGAGAAATAAGCAAGCTATTCAGATCCTTCAAACAGATTTGTACTTTTATAAGCATTATACTGTTGTCATCCCTTTTCTCAGGAACCACAGAATATCAGAAACTCTCTAAAGCCATTTGTGCCTAAAAAGAGTTAAATTAGGAAGATGTTAATACTTCTCCTTCTTCCCCCTAGAGACAATGTGCTTTCTTCAGTCTGACTTTGGTTTTATTATTTGTGAAAATTAAGATGATGATGCATTTTAAATAGACAGTTTTGTTTTGCATAAAATATGTTTAGCCAAGTTCTTAAAAGTACTTCAGAGAGTACTTTAAGGCTGATTATATTTCCCTGCTCATTATATATACAATGATAAACTTCATATGCTGATGTATATTTTATTAACAATGTTTCCCCACCCCATTTCCCAAATCTGCTCATTTACTGATGGCTTCCTTTTACCTCTTCTGTGTATGGCTCCATTGCTTCTACATTTACCATTTTTCTTCCTGGTCCTGTTTGGGTGAAACACCATTGTGTATGGTGGTGGGGAGGGGCAGGAAAAAAAGCGGTTCTGAGTCAGTATTCAGCATCTCCTCCAAGATGAGTACAATGAGAATCTGTGGAAAGAGAGAGAGTGTGTGTGAGAGAAAGAGAGAAGGAAAAGAGAGAGATAGAAAAAATGAGAATAGATAGATGTAAATGGTATTTATCACTTGTCAAGAGCTTTTTTAAAAATTTTATTTTCAGTAAGTTTACTTTTAATATTATTTTGTATAGGTTTCAGGTGTACAGCATAGTCATTAGACAATCAGATACTTCGCAAGAAAATCAGATACAAGTGATCACTTGATATATGCAGCACCCAGATGACACCATACATACTCATTACATTATTATTGGCTATATTTCCTATGTTGTACTTTAGATCCCAGTGACTATTGCATAACTACCAATTCTTACTTCTTAACTCCTTCACCTCTTTCTCCCAGTCCCCTAAACCTCCTCCCACTTGGCAACCACCACTCTGATCTCTGTGTCTGTGATTCTGTTCAATTATGTTTGTTTATTTTGATTTTTAGATTTCACATATAAGTGAATCAAATGGTATTTGTCTTTCTCTGACTGACTTATTTTACTGAACATAATACTCTCTAGGTTCATCCATGCTGTAGCAAATGGTAAGGTTCCATTTTTATGGCCAAGTAATATTCCATTTATATACATATATGCATCACAGCTCTTTAATCCACTCCTACATTTTTATTGGCCTAGATATTTAGACAATGCTTTCATATGCCAGCACCAAAGTCCTATATTGTGGGAAATACCCTTACTTTCTATAATTACATACATCTTAATACAACTTTTTTTCTTCTCTACCATGTTACTATCAGTCAATTCCTTCCTTCCTTTCTTCCTTCCTTCGTTCGTTCGTTCCTTCCTTCCTTCCTTCCTTAATTCCTTCCTTCCTTCCCCTCTCGCCTTTCCTCACTCTCCTTTCCTTTCTCTGTCTTTTGCTCCCTCATACCTTTACTTCTTTATTTTTAACTCACTTTTTTGCTATCCATAGTATAGGCAGCATATCCTTAATTTTACATTAGAGAAAATGATAAAGAAACAGAGCAATATTTTCTTACACATTATATTTTATTATAGTCAATAAATTTCTATGGTATTTTATTGTACTCAAATGTTATTTCATCAAAACATAGTTCAGCATAGCTCTCAGAACTGTGATGTGGCGAGTATGTCTCCTAATCCAATAGATATTTGCATTATTGCTTACCTGGACTATTTTGAAGATACTTAATGGTCTTCTAACCTCCAGTCTTTCCTCTATTGTATTGCTTTTTGATTCACCTGAAACTTATTAAATATACACACACACACACATTTAGTTAAAGGAAGCACATTGGAAGTTTGAACTATTTTGGAAGTGCTCTATCAACAGGAACTACGGGAGGGGTTTCTGTAGAGAAGCAAGGAAATATGATGAGACAATAATTTGATGGGCTATGGCTTAAGCAGTTGCCTTATTGGGGCAACTAGCTGGCTGCTTGTGATTGGTTGTTTTTATGTTTCACTTTCTTGGATTCCAGTTTGTTGACTCTGGTTCAGGTATTGGTTTGCTTTTGAGATATTGAGTGGATACAGTTTTTACCTCATTGGAACAAATAACAGTGGATCCTCAGTTCTTGATTTTAATTTGTTCTGGAAAACTGTTTGAGAAGCAATTTGTTCAAAAACCAAATCTCCTTTGTCGCCTGAGAGACATATGACTGATCATACAGCTATCAGCATGAAAACATTGTCGGGTGGAGATTCACGGCTTGAAGTTTTGTTAGACAGCTGAGACATTCCTTTTGTGAACAACTTGGTCAAGAACTGAGTTCTTTGAGAATCAAATGGTTGAGAACTAAGGTTTGACTATGTTTAGGAGTGTGACTGCTGGATCAAGTGCTAAGACTATGTTCATCTGTGTAAAAAACTTCAACAGCAATTTCCAAAGTGGCTGTACCAATTTGTATTCCCATCACAATGAATGAGTTATTATTCTTGCTCCACATCCTACCTGTATTTAATGTCGTATATTGAATTTTAGCCATTCTAAAAGATGTGTAGTGGTATCTCATTATTGTTTTAGTTTGTAATTCCTCAATGAAATACATTGAACAAAAATGTCCACAGACAAAGCATTTCTAAAAGAAAGGGTTAATTGAGGCATGTGTTACTGAGTAAAGGATCATGTCCTGGGACATGCAGTATAAACCACCAGCAGCAGATTGATGGAGAAGACAACCTGTCAGCCATCTGGAGTTGATGGATTTTTATACACAAAGTACCAAGAAGAAAGATGTGAGTTGCTTTGAAAGACTTTACATTGGTTATAGATAAAGAGGGGTGGGAGTAGATGAAGGGAAGCTAATTCTGCATTAGGTGTATAGTCTATAAGGAAGAAGTGTTTGATCTTGTGAACTAGCTGTGGGCAACAGTCTGGAAAGATTGTGCATGGCACCCAGGATGGGCTATTAGATGAGTATCTAAATAATCATGAAAATAGGCACATGGAAATTAATTCAAAGTTTCAACATACATTCAGGAGTGAAAACAGTCTTTTATTGGCCTTTCCCTGCAGTTGTTAATCTCTTTGGCCTCTTCCTTCCACTCTATGGCCTGCTGTGATTTAATTTAGGGGGTCCCAGAATTTTTTTTGTTACATGAAGCTTTTTATATGCTTATTTATCATGCATAGGTCTTCTTTGATGAGATGTCACTTTAGATTTTTCTACTTATTTTGAAATTCCAAAATCACATGTTTTTCATCACTACATAGTATTAATGTAAATTATTAATAGTATGTATTTTGACTGAATATACAAAATAATGTAACTTAGGATTTTTCTTCATTGATGTGGTCCATCTTTTCCCAAATAATTTTTTTTAAATGCAGTTTATTGATTATACCATTACAGTTGTTCTATTCCCCCCCTTCATTCCTCTCCACCCGCACACTCCCTCCCCCACCCTTCCCCCCTTAGTTTATAACCACGTGTCTCAACTTCTTTAGATTCTATATTTCCCCCACTATTCTCGCCCTCCCCCCTATCTATTTCCCAAATAATCTTTATTAATATTTTATATTTAAGCTAATGTAATCCTATAAATCAGGAAAAGTGTGTTATTTTAAATTTGGAATAAGTAACTAAAATTAATAAGTGTCATTCAGTAGCAAACATAGACAGACATTTACTGAATTTATTTTCTAATACGAAACCATAGAGGATGCCTTTCAAGTAGTTTCCTGTGATATGAGCTGTGTGAAAGGAGCTATTTAATAGGAAGGCCTAAGCACAACACTCTGATAGTCTCACTTTGATATATGTAACCTGCCTATAACAACAGATATGTTATTATTTGATAGCAGCATAATAGATAATTTGATTTTAAAACTTAATTATTAAGAGAAAATTGTTTTATTGACGATTTTTGAAAAAATAATATTTTTAGTAAATACATGGACCAAATGCACTTAAAAAAGTGTTGTCATTTTTACCTCAGACATTTTTTCTCAGTTTACTTGTAATGCTATTTGTATTGGTTTCAGATGTAGAGCACAGTGGTTAGACAATCATAACCTTACAAAGTGTTACTCGGGATCTTCCCAATACCCACCTGGAATCACACATATTCATTGCAGTGTTATTAACTACGCTTCCTATGCTGCGCTGTACATCCCATGACTGTTTTGTAACTATCAATTTATACTTCTTAGCCCTTCACCTCGTTCAACCAGTCCCCAGTGCTCTTCCCTTCTGCCAACCACCAATCCAATTTCTGTGCCTATGAATCTATTTCAATTTTACTTGTTTATTTTGTTCTTTAGATTTTGCTTATAAGTGAAATCATATAGTATTTGTCTTTCTCTGACTGCATTTTTCACTGCACTTATCACTTTAATGCCCTCTAGGTCCATTCATGCTGTTGCAATGATAAGATTACATTTTTTTGGCCGAGTATATATATACCACACCTTCTTTATTCTCCTGTTTATTGATGGACACTTCAGTTGCCTCTATATCTTGGATTTTATACTAAATAATGCTGCAATAAATATAGAGATGCACATAATCTTCTCAAATTAGTGTTTTGGGTTTTTTTCATATAAATACCCAGAATTAGAATCCCTGGGTCATAAGGCAGATCTTTTTTTTTCAGTGGGAGGGGGCACCTTCATATTGTTTTCCATAGTGGCTACACCAATCTGCATTTCTACTACATTGCCTGGGGGATCCCTTTTCTCCATATTCTTGTCAACACCTGCCATTCATGGATTTATTGATAATAGTATTGTGATGGATATAAGGTCAGGACACCTTAAATTTTATGCCAGGAGACAGTGTAATTGAAACAGTATATAATACATTTTGTAGTAGAAAAAAAGAAGGAGCTCCTACCTTTTGCAACAGCATGGATGGAACTGAAAAGCATTATGCTGAGTGAAATAAGCTGTTGTTGAAGGACAAATACCATATGATCTCACCTTTAACAGGAAGTTAAACAACGAAACAAACAAGCAAGCAAAATATAACCAAAGACACTGAAATAGAGAACAGAGGGACAGTGACAAGAGGGGAGAGGGGAGGGAATTTCAGGGAAAATAGGGGAGGGATTTAGAGGAACAAATATAAAGGACACATGGACAACAACTGAAAAGGGTGGAAATGGGAGGGAGGGGGGAGCAGGGGGGTGGGATGGGATGGGAGTAATAGACAGAAAACTGTACTTGAAAAATAATTAAATAAATTTAAAAAAATTCTAAGGAAGATTTTTATATACATGTAAAGACTTGTATTTTAAACTGTAAATTATTTACTCCACACTACAATTCTAATTCACTGTTTGTAAATGGTATGGATGCTTCATTTCATCAAGATTGCAATGTCCTCACCTTGAGCCATGAAGAGAAACAAAAGTACTAAAGTGTTTTAAATAGAATTATGTTTTATCTGCTTCCTTAGCCTTCATATGAATGTACTTCAATAATATATTTATTGTAGATTTCTGAAAAAAAATTCAAGAGAAAACATTCTATGGCATGGTTACAGAGTTATATTTAAATTTACAAAAGATGGAGAAAAAACTTTACAAAACATGAACCTTCAAAAGATGTGTGTTTTAGTACTGCTATATAGATTTTCCCTAACTCAGTAAAACAAAGCCTGGATAGCCAAGAAAACCATGTTTGCTTGTAGCAATACCCTGTTGTATATTTTTTGTTTATTTTGTGCTTTAATACCATTGTGTTTCTATTTTTAACACTATATTGTGTAGTTACTTAAAAATATTCCCATTTAAACTAAACAGTCATTTGCTAGAATATTCTGGAAACACAGTGAGTAACTAGGGTGAGAAGCACTGGATATGATAATATATTCTGCTCTGTACTGGGTGTCATGGAAAATAAAAAATAAACATGTCCTTATCACTATCCATAGGCATCATGTAATCTAGTGGTTAAGTGCCTCAATAGACAATCGATCAGTGTTACGAATTGTCATAAATTAAAATACACACTTAAAATTCTAGTAGTTATCTCAAAATTACATATCCAAATCTGAACTACTATTTTCATTGCCCCCTCAAACTGGTCATGCTCTATTACAGCCTTTTCCATAGTAGCAAAGATTATTCCATTCTTCTAGTCAGGTTAAATACATGAAGACATCTTTGATTCTTCTCCTTTTTGAAACAATTTTATATATTTGTTTTTAGAGAGAGAGGAAGGGAGGGAGGAAGAAAGGGAGAGAAACATTGATCTGCAAGTTGTGTCTCACATGTCCCCAGCTGGGACCTGGCCCACAACCCAGGCATGTGCCCTAACTGGGAATCAAGTGGCGACCTTTTGGTTTGCAAGCTGGGACTCACTCCATTGAGCCACACCAGCTAGGGCTTGATTCCTCTTTTTCTCTCACATTCCTCATCTATGCCTTCAATAATGTATGGTTACTTTACCTTCAAAATCTATTTATAATATGAATTTTCACTACTTGTACTCCTACCAAAAGATTGGAGCTACCATCAACTTTCTTCCAAATTATTACAGTAGCCTCCTAGATGATTTTCTTGTTTATAACCTTGGCTCCTTACTTATTTTGAAATTCTATTGTTTATTTTCCATACATACAGCACCCAGAATAAATATTTTAAGACCTAATAAATCATGCCATTCACATCTGATGGAAACACTGCATTGAATGGCTCTTCATTTCATTCACAATCAAGCCAGAACGCTTACACGGTCTATGAGGAACTTTCATTACCACTAGATATTTTCTTCTACTGTATAATTTGTTCACTTAGTTCTTGATGTTCTTCTAACATTCTAACCACATTCTTGCCCTAGTGACATTGCTCTACTTCTTCTGCCTACAGCTAGCTATTCTTCACTAGATTTGTGCTTGACTAAATCTCTATGTTCAAGCTTTGCTCAATTCTCATCTCCTCAAATAGGTTTTCTTTCACTACTTTAATTAATGTTACAATCTGCCCTTTATCCCTATTTTAAGTTATCGTGTCTGTCATTCCTTGTCTCGTTTACTATGCTGTTTTTTGTTATATTTTTCTAGTCTTCTTGAAGATTAATTGATTTCTTCTCTAATTCATTTGTTTCTCTCATACCCCATCACAGGCAGCTAAAAGCAGCTGGAAATCTCTGGGATTTCACTAGCCAAAAAAAGAGGGTTCCCTGATGGCCCTTTCTTTAATTTCTGAAATAACTATGGGTTACAATTGGAGTGAGACCTGTGATAGCTCACCTTTCTTCCCCATTAAAGGAATAGCAAATCAAGCAAAGCCTGGTGGTCTCACTGAGGTGGCAAGATAGGGAGTAGCGAAGATGGCTGGAATTTATGGAGAACAGTACCAAAGGGGGCGCTACAGAGAAAAAACATCCAAAAATCTACTAAAAATAGTTACAAAGGAGATAGAGCCAAAACCTCAGTAACCTTTGCTTTTCCCTAACCAACAAAATAATTCCCACCTTCTTCTAATTCTTATACAGAACAGTGTCTCTGTTCCAAATCAAAATAATTACTTTGTATTGTGGTTACCTAGCTGTGTTTTGCTTTTACCTTCTTTGTATTCTATAAACTTTTTGAAAGCAACTGGTCATTCACATCATTGTATTCTATGAACAACCAATAAATACTTGATGAACAAGAAAAGTTGCTAAAAGAAAATACCTAAGTGCTAAATATAGAAGCTACTCATCTTTTTTCTTTAAAAGTGAGGCCACATAAACTTTAAATACATGAATACATATTCATTCTTTTAAGTAAACTATGCTAACAATTTTAGTAATACAGTTGTATTTTCTTTGAAAAAATTCTTAACATATAATATATATTTAACATCTAATTAATTGCCATTAGATGGACTCTCCAACAATGAAAAGCTGGCACTAGACAGACTATTTACAACTTTTTTAAAGGTGGTTGCAACCCTGGCTGGTGTAGCTCAGTAAGCTGAGCTCAGGCCTGTGAACCACACAGTCATGACTTGATTCCCAGTTAGGTCACATGGCCCTTCTTGGTTGCAGGCCAGTTTCTAGCAGGGGACTCATGAGAGGAAACCGTACACTGATATTTCTCTCCTTCTCTCCTTCCCTTCCTCTAAAAATAAATAAATAAAATATTTTAAAAAATAAAGGTGGTTGCATAGGCAGACTGTAACCTTCATCCATTATGTTCCCTCAGTAGCCGCTAACAATGGAATATGATGATTCTAACAAGCCTATAGAATGTGATGTATCTTAAAACTGACTAAAGTTTCTCCATAAAACCCATATTATATTCATAACTTTATGATCTAAGATTAAGAAATGGGAAGAAAGTATTTCTCCTGAAGTCAAAATTATAGCCACTGGTTACTTAAAATATTTTTCAAATATGTTTGAGGATTGGGCACAATACCAGTATTTTGATATGATATTTCATGTCAGATTCAAAATTTCATTATTTTCTCAGTCTAATTTACATTTAAACATTTTTTATATCAGAGTCTTCAGTTGAAAATATATTGCTATATCTTTAAGTAAAGACTGGATTGATAAAATTTTTAAAATTATTTACAAATTGTTTGGTTGAATTGTTAAGTTATAGCTAACATTTTTCCTGATATATTTATAATTGTAAATTTGTATCAAAAAAGCTTATTTTTAAATTTAAGCTATTATGTGTGATGCTATTAACCAAAAGCCTACATTTATCATTGAACACAGGGGGTATCACTTTTTTTCTTGTAATAATTTATTAATAATTCATTCATATAATCATGTATTAAAGTATAAATAAAACATGTTATTTTAAAAAAATATTGGATGAGTTGAATTTAATCATGTTTTGTAAACCATTATGCATTGTACTTGAATCTATTTGTCTCCATTGCCACTAGTTGTAGTTTTTTTTAAATCAATGTTAACTTTCAAAAATATGGTTGAGGTAAACTGAATAATGTCTCCCCAATGATATTTATACTCTAATCCCTGAATCCTGTCAATATTACTGTATATGTAAAAGGTAGGATTAAGGATTATAAAATGGAGAGACTATCCCACTTTCTCCTGGCAGACCCTAGTTGCAATCACAAATATCTTTACTAGAGGGAGGCAGAGGAAGATTTGACAGAGACAGAAGTCAGTGTGTCCAGTGAAGTTGATTGTAGCAATGCAGCCATAAGCCAAGTGATGCTTGAAGATGCAAGGAATAGATTCTCTCTTAGAGCTTGCAGAGTGAGTATAACTTGGCCATCAGCTAGACTTTGGCTCAGTGAAACTGATTTTAAACTTCTGGGCTCCGTAACTATGAGAGAATAAATTTATGTGGTAATTTGTTACAACAGCCACAGGAAGCTAATAGAAATAACATCATTCATAACTGCTCAGTCTTCAACAGGGAAAGGAAATTAGAAGAGTTTAGAATAAGGTGATGAACAATATGTAATTCATTCGTTTTAAGAAAATAAAAAATACATATGTATTTGAGGTAAGTTTTTGTATGTATTTTTTTCTGTTCTAGAATCTCTTCTTATTCTTCAGTTCTTAGAAAAAGTATAGTAATAAGCATGTATTATATTTAGAATTCCCAGGTCCTTCATTTCTCCTGTTTAAAAGTTCAGTTGCTCTATTTCTCCTGAAGAGAAGAGCAAATCTGTGGTAGTCTCCATTTCCTTTCCTTTTCTTTTCCCATAATTTTTATGATTTTTTTTCAGTTGGGATATAAAATTTGAGGTAAGCATTAGCAAAAGTGAACAAAAATTGATCCCATTCCAAACAAACAGCTTTTGTTCTGGTAAAAAAAAAAATCAGGGGCAAGAGTAGTTGCCAGGAAAAGAGGGTCATCAAAGAAAGGAAAAGTGTGCAGATAAGTTCTCTGAACTGATCTGTATTTTCTCAGATCAATTGGGCAAATGGGATGTAAACCAGGGACAAAAGGAAAAGGATGTTTCTGGACTTTCTTCTGTTCTCCTTCCCTCCTATGTCAGTTCCTACCATCCAAAATCTAGTAATTGGGCTTTCCTTAGGTCTTTTAAATTTACAAGGTAAAGAGAATACAGTCAGAAAACTAAGAATGAAAGGAGCTTATTAAGTGCACATGAGAAGACAACAAAGTCCAGAAAGCCATTTAAGTAGCTGAACCATGTTTGTACTTCAGTCAATGCTATTTCCTTCTCCACTTAAAGCAGCCAAAAGTTACGACCACTAGTAAGAGCTATAACTAACTTTGACATGTCTTTAGTAGGGAGACAATGTCACCAAATTCCATGGATTTTGAAACAGGATTTGTTATAAAAGAAACTTTCTTAAGTGTTTGATTATCACACCATGGAGTTTACCTGGTATTTACAGTTGTTGAAATTCCAAGCATTTCTCTCTCCTTGTTTATTGATTAACTAACTACTTCAAGTTGACAGTGATTCTGCAATGCCAATGGAAATAAAACTCCATAGACTTTCACTATGAGCATCAGTTTGGGTTTCATAGACTCTATTATTATTTTTGGAATTTTTTCATGGTTCTTCTACTCTTTTACTTATTCAATCTGTTTCTGTTCTCTCTCCTCCTGTTGTTATTTTTCTCCTGTAGTATTTCTTCAGGCTCTCTAAATTTTTTAATGAAAAAGTTGTACAACAATTTCCATTCAAGCTTGGGCAGGTATTGTGCTTTAACTCAGGTGCAGGAAACAAGAGAATGTCTTGTCTCTATAGATATAACAACAACAGAACTAACTACAGTCAGTTTGCCTTGTTCACCATATACTGATAATTTTAAAAAGTATCATTTATAAAACATTCCCCATTGGTGGGTCATGTGTCTCTCAATGCTTCTTTTCTCTTGGCATACCATTTACAGGTAGTTATTTTTTTATTTTTTATTTTAATTTTTATTTAATTCTTGTTCAAGTACAGTTTTCTGTCTTATATTCGCAGCCCTGCGCGCCCCCCCCCCCCCCGCCGCAGTGCTCCCCAAACAGGTAGTTATTTTTTTCAAACACTTTTGTGAACATCCTGTGAGATTTTTTTTTACATATAAACCTTTAAGTTTTTATTGGAAAATAATTATAATAAAATGTTCAACCCTTAAGTATTTAGCTTGACATTGTCTGACAAAGGAACCCTTGCAGGCCCCATCCCACTAAAAATATAGAGCATATCTATTATCTGAAAATATCCTTCTGGCTCACTTATGATCAACACAAATCCAGCCCCAGCCCCACCAAGAAGAAACCACAGTCTGATTATATCATGTTATGTAACTTTTACTTATTGTTGATACCATTTAAATGGATCTGGAAACTTTTGTTTATCATGTTTTTAAATTTTAATTTATTTTTCTTATTTTTCAGTGATATTATACTTTTTCTTTCAGGTAACTCCAGCATATTCACTGATATTTTAGTTAACATTTGGATTTAGGAGCTGTGGTAAATGTAATTTTTTAAGTTTTATTTTTTACATATTTTATTCTGAAAATTTAAGTTCCTATATTATTTATTAAGCTAATTTTTAAAGATTTTTAATTGATAATTGTTTTTAAATAGTACCATTTCCTACTTTTACGTTTTCTTGTCTATAATTTTTTCCTGAAAGATTTAAAATTTTAGAAAAGGTATTAAAATTTAAATTCTTTATATACAAATAGGTTTTATATAAGGAATATGAAAAATAGTGGGGTCAATATAGCAATTGTATATATATATACAGTACATAAATTATGTACTATATATATATATAGTACGTGATATTAATATAATACATTATATATATATAATAATCACATTTTATATGTTATATATTATATGTAATTTACAATATGTATTTATTATATATAATTTTTATATATATTCTGTTATATCAGAACCTCAGTCTTTAGTTTTAGTTTTCTTTCCTTCCCAAAGCCCCTGTACAGAATTCATTAGTCAAATCAAAAATAGAAACAGGCACACAAATTTGAGATATATTTTTCCTGCATATTCACTGCCTCTCTTATAAGATGAAAGAGTATAATCAAGGTCACCAATGCCTTTTCTACCTTTGTTAGTTCATTTATATTTAGGTTAGTATTTTTTATTATTTTTTAGTTAAAAATTCTGTCCCTTGTCCTGCCCCAGGAGTAATAAAGAAAATTTGTGCTAATGTTATTTGTAAAACATTTATTTTCCAAGCCCTATTGTTATATTTTAAAAGACTTCTACAGCATGATATGTATTAAATTACATTTTGATTTGTGTGCATTGTAGATATGTTGTAAATAAAAATTGTGGTTTTCAAAGGTCTCAGAAACCTTTGTTGCTAAAAAAAAACCCTTTTCATTTATATATTTAGCAGTGTTGAGTATTATTTGATATACCAAAAGAGAAACCATCAAATTTTCATAGTATTATTAGGTTTAATTAGTAGGGATTCCTGAGAAACAGAACTAATATAATGACTTTCTCCTTTTTTTCTCTTTCTCCACCTCTTGATGTTATTATTTATCATGAGAAATTGGCTTAGGAAATTACAAAGATTTACCACTCAGTAAAGCTGCAGTCAGGAAGCTGGAGACTTGAGACCCAGTGGTATAGATGGACCCAGCTCCATTTGGAAGTCTCATGTTTTCAAGACCCAGGAGGAGCTGATGTTTGATCTCAAGTGTCAAGGCAGGAAAAAAAAAAGATCATCCCATAACAGAAGGGTCAGCATCTCTGTTCTTTATAAACTTTTAACCAATTGGAATGGGCCCGCCCACATTAGTGAGGGAGATCTGCTCTCCTCCGGTCAACTGATTCAAATGTTAATCTCATCTACAACATTCTCACAAACACACCTAGAGAAATGTTTGACCAACTGCCTGGGTGCCCTGTGGCCCCAACAAGTTGAAACATAAAATTAATCACTACACTAGGTAATGTTAAATTACAAAGTTGAGAGGATCTTTACTATAGAACAACTCAGAGTTTTCAGTATGCTAGTATAAATCACTGCTTGCATGGTATAAATATTTCTGAAATATTTTCATAATGGTCCCTATATTTTTAAAAGAAACAACAATATCTCTCCATAACTGTGCTGCAAGATGTAGTATGGAAGGTACTTAATTACTTAAATCTCAGAATAATAATCAGTTAGTGACCAAAAATATAATTGGTCAAAAATTATTTATTACTTCTCCTTGGTGAATTTCCAGAGTTTGTTTGTCCCTGAATTTACAGTAAATCATTAGCTTTAATCTCCCCATCTAGCTGTTCTTTGTCATATTTAGCCAAATATGAAATATGTCAATATCTCTTTCTTACATTCAGGATTATTTATCATAAAACCAAAAAATAGAGATAATATTGGCCAGACTTCTAATCAAATAATGATTCATGTATTTACAGACTGCTTGGAGATGGCCTTTTTCATGTGATGAATGATTTTGATATTTCAATGTTTTTTCCTATTGAACCCACTTATCTGATAATTTGATATTCTGTATACCTTCCCTGGTTCCACTGATTTTTATCCTAAATGACTCTCTGCATCAGAAAGGTTCAAGTGGAAATTTGATATAATCTGGTGAAAATGTTGTAATATTATATGTAAATTTTCTATCAATATTTTGTGATTTAATGAGTGAGGCATATTAGAAATGAAGTATGAAGGTTAAATATAACTCAAATATTAGCTCTATAAACATTATTTTTTGTGAATTCTTTACTCGACAATTCTTATATAAGTATAACTATTAAATTCTTACTATTTGATTCATGAGGAAAACCACAACTGGTTTGATCTTTTAGTCATCTGGTTGTTGAAGTTTATCTTATTGACAGTCTTAGATCAGGTGTACAGTAATCTGATTAGGTCACTGCATTCAATAAATTGAACATATTTTTGGTGCTGCAAAATAATACACAAACTTTGTTTGGAATATTTAATGTAATTACCAAGGGGTGATGAACAATACACTGAACTGAAGTAAACAGAAGAAGACATCTTTACATTTAATAATTTTAACTGCCATGAAAATTGTCATTTCCATGTTGACTAAATTACTGAATATCATTATTCTCTAATGAAAATGGCTAGTATTCAATGGAATATTCTTAAAATTTTCAGTCTGTTCCTCTATGCCTAATTCCACACTTTCTCATATAATTACACATAGTTGTTTCTAAAAGTGGTCTAGAACTCAAATCTATGTTCTGATTTTCTTTTCATTGCTTCTCTAAATACATGTATTAGCATACCATTTTTAAAAATCTACTTCAGCCTTTTAATTTTTTGCTTAAAGTCATTGTGTTCATTTCCGTTGTTGGACACATTTGCATATAGTTAGCTATGCATATGAGGAGGTTGAATGAGACAATTTACACAATACCTTAGTAAAATCTTCAGAAAGATGCACAAAGAAAGTGCATAAAGAACATTAGAGAGATGAAAAGAGCAGAAACCAGGAAAGGGAGATTAAGTGAGGTGGTGTCAAATTTTTTAGTGTGTGTCATATTTGTACTTATTGTGTTCACATTAATTCTCTCCCCAGGATAATGTCTGGAAAACATACTTTCACACCTTCTTGTTGTTTCTACTTCTGTCATGCTGGCCACTTTTATTAATGGAATTGTGCATATTTGAATAACTTTGCATATTAAAAAACTTATTAATCACCTGGTTCAATAATATGATGTTTTTGTGTGCATTTCAAAGAACATATTTAATATTTTATTTGAAAAAACTAAAAAAATACAAGCCTTACTCAAGTTTATGATATCAACTTAATAGCATAAATAACTAGAAACACTTTCTAATTTTTAAAAATATTTTATTTATTTACTTTTAGAGAGAAGGGTGGGTAGGGAGAAAGGGGGAGAGAAACATCAATGTGTGGTTGTCTTTTCCATACTTGCTACTGAGGACTTGGCCAGCAAACCAGGAATGTATCCTGAGTGGGAATGGAACCAGTGATCCTTTGCTTCACAGGCCAGCACTCAATCCACTGAGCCACACCAGCCAGGACTAAACATACTTTTAAAAGGTCTTAGTATCAAAGTGGGAAAGGCACCCTGAGATTGTCTTAGACTATTTAGTGTAGTTCTTTAAGATTTTATAGTTTTTTAGTAGTTGTAATTTTAAATATAATTTGTAATTGAATCTGACATACATAATTGCTCGTTATTATTTTCATAAAGTGAGCACACCCATGTAACCAATACCCAAGTTAAAAAACAGAAAATTACTATTACTCCAGAAGTCTAAATTCCTTTTTGCTAAAAATATAAGCTATTCCCCTCATCATTCTGAAAATTTCCCTAGGGCCCCTTTTCCCTTACTCCTCACCCCCAGTTGAAAATCATAGATCTAATCTTACATTCTGGTTTGCAGATGAAGAGTTTGAGGCCACAAGAAGTTAAAACAACTTTCCAAGCATGATGGAGTAGAGGAGATGAGGAAGCAAGAGCAAAAGCTAGTATATACAGGGTGTAGCAAAAGTAGGCTCACAGCTGTGAATACACAAAATAAGTAGCTTGTCTTAGTGCAATAGGGCACTTTTAGTTTCTTATTATAGCAAACTAGAACCAAACAGAGGATTAATATGGTGAGACCTACAAATTTCTGAAAAAATGACTGTGGATGCAGTGTGGAGAATAACAGATTATAGGAGATAAGAATGGAAACAGTGAGTCAGAAGTTTATAACTTCAGGTGAGACATAATGGTTTGGACTAAGGTGGCAGCATAGTATCAATGCAGAGAAGTTGGTGGATCTGAGAGGTACTTAGGTAGGTTTGACAGAATTTGGTGATTGACTGAATGTGAAGATGATTAAAAAATGAGCAATATCAACCAAGGAGAAAGAAAAATGGTGGAGGTACAGATCTGAAGAAGTTGGATGCTGCCTGAGAGATCTTGTGGATAAGATGGAAGGCAAATACAACAGCGCGTTCTAAATCCTTAGCTAACAGAACAGGGACAAAACCTGGTATTTTGGTCTCCTAATCACAAGAACTCTCTATTACCCCAGAGCCTCATGCTAATTGTTTTCTTCTTTGCCCCTCCCCTACTACTTCCTTGGGAGATCTTCAAAGGTAAGATAGTTCACTTTGGTGGTGGACCTTGTAGTATGTTTTTGTTTGTTCATTTGTTTGTTTTTTTAAGCAACTGATTGGGAACATGAATCAGAGGCAGCAGCAAAATTTTATACTGGGGAGACCAGAATTTTGGGAGTGTTGGGATGACAGTATCTCCTAGAAACAATGTGTGCCTTCATGTAGCCCAGCTTATTATAGTTATAAATCATGAGGAAAAGAAAGAAGATTCCATTTCTTCAGCTCTTTTTTTATTCCCTCAAGGAAGGACCATGATAATAAAGGCCTTTATATCTTATTGTGCTAATAAAAGAAATGCCAGATCATGTATTCTGTCTCACACTGAGAGCTATAAAACATTTATGTCAGGCTCAGCTTCAGATGGATAATATTTGTTCTTTAAATTTTATTATACATGAGCATCCATGAGCAGAAAGAAGCCAATTGGTGAAGTCCTTGCACAGCAATCTTAAATTCTGTGTATTTCATAATTGAATCATTTACTTCTATTACAAATCTGGGGTCAAAGCCATCAAACAAAGCAAAAGTTCTTTCTAAGAAAAGAACTGTTTCTCCTTCTTCCGGCCAAGACGGAGGCCTAGGTGAAAACACTGTGCCTCCTTGCACGACCAAGTTTAAAGACAACAAAGTTTTTGTAACAAAAACGCAACCAAAACACAGAAAATTGAACTGTACAGAAGTCCAACAACAACTAACCATTCAGCCAGACAGGTAAGAGGGGTGGAGTCAGAGGCTGGCAGAACCGGGTCGTGCTAGAAAAAGTGGCCAGACTGACCCAGGAGCCCAGGCAGTGGTTGGCAGAACCCAGGTGTGGGGTGTCAATGGGGAGGACCCAGTGAGGGTGCAAGGTGGCTGGTTGACTGCGGTCACACAACCACACCCAGATAAACCAGGTGAAGGAGCAAGCAGTGAGACAGACCATGCAGGCTAGGGACCCAGTAATGGAAATTAAAGCCTAAAAGCACCAATTGGAAAAACTTTGGGGGTTGAATGCCAGGAGAAGCTCCCAGGCTCACAGAGAGTTTGTTGGAAAGATCCATAGGGTCCTGGAGGGTGCACAGGCCCACACACATGGGAGCTGGCACCAGGGGGCCCAGTTTGCTTGCGGGAAGCAGCAGAGGGGACCAAAATCTGAAAGAGAGCAGAACAAACACCATTGTCCCTCTCTGACCCTGCCCCCACATACAGCCTCACAACCCAGCAACTGGGTAGCTCCACCCTGGTGAACACCTAAGGCTCCACCCCTCCTATGTAACAGGCACGAACAGACCAAACCATTATGGCTCAAGAAGAACAGCTCAAAGCCCCAGAGCCAACACTTCTAAGCAATCAAGAGATAGCCAACTTATCAGATGCACAGTTCAAAACACTGGTGATCAGGATGCTCACAGAACTGGTTGATTTTAGTCACAAATTAGAGGAACAAATGAAGGCTAAACTAATTGAAATGAAGGGAAATGCACAGGAAACCAATAGTGATGGAAAGGAAACTGGGACTCACATCAAGGGAGTGGACCAGAAGGAAGAACGAAACATCCAACCAGAAAAGAGTAAAGAAACAAGAATTCAAAAAAACGAGGAGAGGCTTAGGAACCTCCAGGACATCTTTAAATGTTCAAATATCCGAATTATAGGGGTACCAAAAGGGGAAGAGGAAGAGCAACAAGTGGAAAACTTATTTAAACAAATAATAAAGAAGAAGTTCCCCAATCTGGCAAAGGAAATAGATTTCCAGGAAATCCAGGAAGCTCAGAGAGTCCTAAAGAAGTTGAACCCAAGAAGGAACACACCAAGACGTGTCATAATTACATTAGCCCAGATTAAAATGAAGGAGAGAATCCTAGAAACAGCAAGACATAAAGGAACAGTTACCTACCAAGGAGTTCCCATCAGACTGTCAGCTGATTTCTCAAAAGAGACCTTACAGGCAAGGAGGGGCTGGAAAAAAGTATTCCAAGTCATGAAATCCAAATACCTACATCCAAAATTGCTCTATCCAGCAAAGCTTTCATTTAGAATAAAATGCTTCTCAGATACGATCAAATTCAAGGAGTTCATCATCACCAAGCCCTTATTATATGAAATGTTAAAGGGACTTATCTAAGAAAAATAAGATAAAAAACATGAACAGTGAAAGGACAGCAAACTCACAGTGATTAACAACCACACCTAAAATGAAAGCAAACTAAGAGGGCAGCTAGATCAGGAGCAAAACCTTAGAAACGAAGATCACATCAGGGTTAGCCACAGGGGAGTGGCAGGAGGAGAAGGGGGGAGAAGGTACAGAGAATAAGTAGCATAGATGGTAGGTAGAATATAGACAGGCGGGAGGGCAAGAATAGTATGGGAAATATAGAATCTAAAGAACTTGTGACACATGGACATAAACTAAATGGGGGGAATGTTTGGGGAGGGGTGTGCAGGGTGGAGGGGAATGAAGGAGGGGAATAGGACAACCATAATGGTATAATCAATAAAATATATTTAAAAAAAGAAAAAAATGAAGTTTTTCTCATGTTTTTAAAAATGTTGTTGTCATTTAATATATTCTTTATAATCTTAGCAATAAATAAGAATAATATGACAGTATTCTTCTCCCATGCAAAACATATTAATGATACAACAGTAACTACAATAATTTTGATAGCAATGGCTCTCTCTCTCCCTCTCTCATTTTGTGCCATTCACAGCTCTACCACTGGGTGCCATTATAATCTCCACTTAACTGATGAGGAAAGTGAAGCAGTGACAGGTTAAGTAACTGACAAAGCAACAAAGATAAATTCAGTATCATAGACCAGTGATGGTCAATCTTTTTTTTACCTCATAACACACATAAACTAATTACTTAAAATTCTGTGACACACAGCAAAAATATTTTTTGATGATCTGACCAAAAAAAAGAGGTATAATTTTGATTCATTTACTCAGGATGCCTATTGTACTGGCTGTTATCATTTCTTTTTATTTGGCAATCTAAGGGAAAAATGGTCAGTGCCCCTGACTAAATAGTTAAGATATTTCATGTTTTAATAAATATTGAGGCACAGTGATTGAAAATTGATGTCCTAGACTAATTGATTACATGTATGTTTATTCAGTTTTCTTTTATCTAAACTTTCCAAAAGATAATTATATAAATAATAATTGATATTTTAAGATACGATGTATATTGAATTTACATATAGAACATCAGTTAATTATAGCTACTTATGGCACTTCACTTAAGATGTATAGAAAGCTTTAAGACTTCTGAAATATTTTTTAATTTAAATCATTTTTAATTACAGTTGACATACAGTATTATATCAGTTGCAGGTGTACATCCCATTGATTAGATATTATATAACATACTAAGTGATCATCCCAATAAATCTTGTACCCATCTGACACCATACATAGTTATTAGAATATTACTGAATATTCCCTCTGCTGTACTTTACATCTTCAGACAGTGTCTCTCTGTCTCTCTCATATTTGCTGAATATTTTTTAACAACCAGTTTGTACCTCTTCATTTCTTCGTATTGTTTACCCATTCCTCTCCCCGCTCCAATCTGGTAACTGTCAGAGTGTTCTCTGTTTCTATGAGTCTATTTCTATTTTGGTTGTCATTTATCTTGATTTTTATATTTAATTGCTAATATCTATTGCCATTTTATTGTTTATATTTTAAATATTTTTTACTTTTCTTAAAGAAGACCCTTTTAACATGCCATGTGACACTGGATTGGTGCTAATAAACTCCTTTAGNTGGAGAGAAGCGAAATCCTTTGTCCTACTCCGCCGCCATCTTTATATTTTAAATATTTTTTACTTTTCTTAAAGAAGACCCTTTTAACATGCCATGTGACACTGGATTGGTGCTAATAAACTCCTTTAGCTTTTCCTTGTGTGGAAAGCTCTTTCTCTGACCTTCAGTTTTAAATGATAGTTTCACTGTGTAATTTTGGTTGTAGGTCCTTGCTTTTCATGACTGAATATTTCTTGCTAGTCCCTTCTGGACTGAAAAGTTTTGGTTAAGAAAGCACCAGGAAGTCTTATGGGATCTCCCTTGCAGGTAACTATCTGCTTTTCTCTTGATGCTTCTAAGATTCTCTCATTGTCTTTTAACTTTTTCATTTGAATTATAGTATGTCTTGGTGTAGGCCTCTTTGTACGCATCTTCTTTGGGACTCTACACTTACTTGACTTATTTTTTTTCTTCACTACAGTAGGGAAATTTTCTGTCATTTTTTAAAATAGGTTTTTAATTACTTTCTCTCTTCTCCTCCTGGTGCTCCCATGATGTGAATATTGGCACCACTAAAGTTATCCCAGAGGCTCTTTACACTGTTTTCATTTTTTGGATTTTTTTCTTTTTTCTTTTCTGATTGTATATCTTTTGCTTCCTTATATTCTAAATCACTGATTTGATTCTTGGTTTCTTCTACTCTACTATTGATTCCCTGTAAATCACTCTTAATTTCAGTTGGTGTATCTTTCTTTCTGACGGATTCTTTTATGATTTCCATTTCTTTTCTTTATCCTGTTGAGGTTCTCGCTAAGTTCAATGAGTATCCTTATAACCAGTGTTTCGCACTCTCTATTTAGCAGATGTTTGTCTCCATTTTGTTTAGTTATTTTTCTGAAGTTTTGTTCTTTTCTTTCATTTGAGAAATGTTTCTTTCTCTCCTCATTTTGTCATCTTTCCTGAATTTGTTTCTACATATTAGGTAGAATCGCTATGTCTCCCAGGCTTGGTAGATTGGCCTTATGTAGGTGTTTTGTAGGCAGCTGTGGCATAGCCTCCCCACTACCCATGCTGGGCAATCCATGGTTACCCCCTCTCCATGTGGGCTGTGTACATCCTCCTTCATTTCTGTTGGCATGTCAGTGGGAGAAATTTATTCCCAGGCTGATCTGCTGCAAGGACTGGCTGTCACTACCAACTACCATGAAGGATCAGTCATGGGGTGGGGGGACACCCTATAAAGCAATACTTACTTTAGCAGGGATCTGGTGTGTTCACTTAGACTGCCCCTTGAATGTGTTGCTTGTTGGTTGGGTGGTGCTTTGATGTGATCTGAAGCTGCCCTCCAGGGGTGTTGGCTAGAGGTGCCTCCCCAGAGATACAAGCCAAGGTTAGCCACCACCTGCATTTTGTGTGGAACCACCCGGCATAAGGTATGAAGCAATGTGCAGCTGGTATTGGAGGTGCCCAGGTAAGGCAAAGCTGTGAACCAAGATCAGTTGCTTCTAGTTCAGGTCCTGGCATCACTTAACAAGAGGTTTGGGGCATGCGAAGGCCAGATGCTGCTTGTTTGAGAGATTTTAGGAAAGTCTGAAGCATGAGCCTAAATAGGCCATTCTTATGAGAATGCCATTGGAAACAGCTTGGCTGGGCCTATAAGTTGGGTGGGGCAAAGGGTTTGAGCCAAGTTGATGGAGTCTCAAATATGGTGCCTATCTGCGGACTCTGTGGCAGAGGGGTCTCTCAGAAAAGGAACAATGGCCTCTGCTAGAACTTTTGTCTGGCGGAAAGCTGTCCCCCAGCTCTCACCCTGATGCCAGAAAATTCAGGTCCTTACCATATGTCCCTGGTGTTTTTAAACTTTTGCCCTAGTCCTACAGCTCAGATATAGTGAGCCCAAGTGAGTTGTTTGTGGTCTCTTTAAAAGGAACTGTCTGGGATGCCACAGCCCTCCTTCTCCTCAGTCATAATCACTGTTTTTTCTTTTAAATCTTTATTGTACTTTTTTCCATTGCCATTTAGTCCTTTTATGCCCCCTATCCCCAACAATCCCTGCACTGTTGCCCATGTCCATGAGTCCTTTTTCCTTTTTTCTCAGTCCCTTCACTCCCTAACCTCCCCCCACCCCTATAAAACTGTCATCCTGCTCTCCATCTATGTGTCTGTCCCCTGATGGTTTTTATAGCCAGAAGTTATGGAGAATTCCCTTCTCATCACTGTATCTCTGGCTGTGGGTCCTGGTGTGGGACTGGGATTCCTTGCTTTTCAGTGGGAACCTCCACAGCTGAGATATACCTATCAATTTTTTATCTGCCACATGTGTGTGTGGGACCAATCCCTTTTGCATCTCACCTCTCCTACCAGTTTCAGAGGAAGTCCCTGATTGGAGGATTTTCAGTCATCTAAATTTTAGGTGGTTTTGAATGGTGGCTCTTCTACATCTTAGTTGTAATTTCAATGTGGTTATAGGAGAATGCAAGCACCACATTTACCTATGCAGTGGTCTTGATGGGAAGTTGAAAAAATCATTTTTAATTTAAATCTCTAATAAAGTTTATCATTATAAATGTAACTTAATTATCCAAAAATGCAATGCAATAACTTACGACATGTGTTATGTGATTAAATATAATGGAAAATTTTTGAAATGTAAATGTTCACATTACAGCACTTGTAAATAAATTATGAAACTTCATATGTAGAATATTCTATAGCCATTATTACAGCAGTAGTAAAGAATTGTTAATATAATGTAATAAACATGCAATAAAATTGAGTAAATACTAATATTTAGTGAATATCATATGGAATAAAATCAATTTTACATTCAACATGATCTTCGGGATTCTCTATTTTTTAATTTTGCAATCTTTATTAAGAAACAATTTGTAACACTGTGCAAATGTAAGGTATATGTGTTGATTTGATACACTTACATATTACAAAACGATTGCCACCATAAAGTTAGATAACAGCTCCATTATGTCATACAATCACCTTTTTTTAAAACTGTGTGGTAAGAACACTTAAAGGTATTCTTTTAGCAACTTTAAAATGTATAATATGGTATTAACTATAAGCGCCATGTTGTTTTAAATTTGCAAGAACTTGCTTATCTTTTAATTGGAGGTTTGTACCCTTTGACCAACAATGTCTCCCCCTTTCCCACACTGCCCGAGCACTGCTAACCACCACTCTACTCTCTGTGAGTTTCTATTAGTTTGGCTTCTTTAGATTCCACACATATGTGATACTACAGAGTATTTGTCTTTGACTAGGTTATTCCACTTAGAAAAAGTCTCTCTAGATTTACCCATATTATCACAAATAACAGGATTTCTTTCTTTTATGTTGCTGAATAGAATTTCTTTTGTGTGTGTGGTCTATGTATGGATAAACAAAATGGCCTATATGTAGTTAAATAAATAAATCAGATAGATATAGATCTATCTATCATCTATCTATGTATCTATATATGTTAGTGGACACATATTGTATCCATCTGCAATAAATATAGGAAAACAGATGTATCTCTGAGATACTGATTCTGTTAATGATGGTTATATGCTGAGAAGTAGGATTGTTCTATAGTTAATAATGATGTATCATCTATTTTATTATTTATTATATACTGTTGGATCATATGGTAGTTCTATTTTTTAATTTCTTGAAGAAACATGATACATTTTTTCATAGTGGCTGTACCAATTGGCATTCCCACCAACAGTTCAGTTTCTTTTTCTCAACATCTTTACTTACTTTGATCTTTTTCATCATGGAAATTCTAATAGGTATAAAGTGATATTTCATTGTGGTTTTGATTTTCATTTCCATGATAAATAGTAACTTCTAGCTCATGTACCTGTTGGCTATCTGTATGTCTTTCTTGGAAAATATCTACTCAGTTCTTCTGTATATTTTCAATATAATTGTTTATTTTTCTGCTATTGATTTTTAATATATCTTAGATATTAATCTTATATCATAGATATGGTTTGCCTATGATGTCTTCTATTCTGTAGATTGCCTTTTTATAATATTATGTTGATGGTTTCTTCTGCTGTGTAGAACATTTTAGCTTGATATAACTCCAATTATTTATTTTTGCTTTTTGTTGATTTTGCATTTGTTGTCATAGCCAAAAAAATTGATTCTAAGACAACTGTAAGTGAACAACAATAACAAAAAAAAAAGAAAACAAGTTTTACACTAAGTCAGGTATACTAGTAAATAATACTCACTAAATCATGGGAATTAAAAAAAAGAATATTTCTCTCATTTTTTTCAGGAATTTTAGGGTTTCAGTTCTTAAGTTTAAGTCTGTAATAAATTCTGAATTAACTTTTGTGTATGGCATTAAAAAATAATCAAAGTTTTTACTTCTGTATGTGGTTGTATGGTGTTCCCAACAATTATCTTTTCCCAGTTGAGTATTTTTGTTTCCTCATCAAATATCAGTTCACCATATATCTGAGAGTTTATTTTGGGATCTTGATCCTCTTCCATTGGTCTGTTTATATTTTTATCCCAGTATCAAAATATGCTTATACTATAACTTTGTAGTGTGATTTGAAAACAGAAAGTGTGATGCTTCCAGCTTTGTCCTTTTTTTTTCAGGGTTGCTTTGGGTATTCTAGGAGTTTTATACTTCCACACAAATTTTAGGCATTTTTTTTTACATCTCTGTGAAAAATACTGTTAGAGATTTGAAAGGATTGCATTGAGTTTGTAGGTTTTGGGGGCGGTATGAACATTTTAGCAATATTAAATCTCCTCCATGAACACAGAATATCTTTTCATTGTTTTTTAATATATTTTATTTATTATACCATTACGGTTATCGTATTCCCCCCTTCATTCCACTCCACCCTGCACACCCCTCCCCAAACATTCCCCCCATTTAGTTTATGTCCATGTGTCACAAGTTCTTTAGATTCTATATTTCCCACACTATTCTTGCCCTCCCCCTATCTATTTTCTACCTACCATCTATGCTACTTATTCTCTGTACCTTCTCCCCTCTTCTCCTCCTCCCACTCTCCTGTTGCTAACCCTCCATGTGATCTTCATTTCTAAGGTTCTGCTCCTGATCTAGCTGTCCTCTTAGTTTGCTTTTGTTTTAGGTGAGGTTGTTAATAATTGTGAGTTTGCTGTCCTTTCACTGTTCATGTTTTTTATCTTATTTTCCTTAGATAAGTCCCTTTAACATTTCATCTAATAAGGGCTTGGTGATGAAGAACTCCTTGAATTTGATCTTATCTGAGAAGCACTTTATCTGCCCTTCCATTCTAAATGAAAGCTTTGCTGGATAGAGCAATTTTGGATGTAGGTATTTGGATTTCATGACTTGGAATACTTCTTTCCAGCCCCTTCTTGCCTGTAAGGTCTCTTTTGAGAAATCAGCTGACAGTCTGATGGGAACTCCTTGGTAGGTAACTGTTCCTTTATGTCTTGCTGTTTCTAGGATTCTCTCCTTCATTTTAATCTGGGCTAATGTAATTATGACACGTCTTGGTGTGTTCCTTCTTGGGTTCAACTTCTTTAGGACTCTCTGAGCTCCCTGGATTTCCTGGAAGTCTATTTCCTTTGCCAGATTGGGGAACTTCTTCTTTATTATTTGTTTAAATAAGTTTTCCACTTGTTGCTCTTCCTCTTCCCCTTTTGGTACCCCTATAATTCGGATATTTGAACATTTAAAGATGTCCTGGAGGTTCCTAAGCCTCTCCTCATTTTTTTGAATTCTTGTTTCTTTACTCTTTTCTGGTTGGATGTTTCGTTCTTCCTTCTGGTCCACTCCCTTGATGTGAGTCCCAGTTTCCTTTCCATCACTATTGGTTTCCTGTGCATTTCCCTTCATTTCAATTAGTTTAGCCTTCATTTGTTCCTCTAATTTGTGACTAAAATCAACCAGTTCTGTGAGCATCCTGATCACCAGTGTTTTGAACTGTGCATCTGATAAGTTGGCTATCTCTTGATTGCTTAGAAGTGTTGGCTCTGGGGCTTTGAGCTGTTCTTCTTGAGCCATAATGGTTTGGTCTGTTCGTGCCTGTTACATAGGAGGGGTGGAGCCTTAGGTGTTCACCAGGGTGGAGCTACCCAGTTGCTGGGTTGTGAGGCTGTATGTGGGGGCAGGTTCAGAGAGGGACAAGGGAGGTCCCTTCTGCTGCTTCCTGCTGCTGGGGGCTGTAGGGTCCATCTCACTGCTCGCTCCTTTGCCTGGTTTATCTGCAAGTGAATATGTGGACACAGTCAGCCTGCCGCCTTATGCCCTCACTGGGTCTGCCCATCACAACCCCACTCCTGGGATCTGCCAAATGCAGCCCACGAGCTTGAATTAGTCTGGCAGAGTTTTCCTGCACGACCCCACTTGAACCCAGCTCTGCCAGTTGCTTTCTCCACCCCTCTTACCTGTCTGGCTGAAGGGTTCATTGTTGTTGGACTTCCGTATAGGTCAATTTTCTGTTTTTTGGTTGTGTTTTTATTACTAAAAATTTGTTGTCTTTAAACTTGATTGTGCGAGGAGGCACAGTGTTTCCACCTATGCCTCCATCTTGGCCAGATGTTCTCTTTTCATTGTTTATGTTATTCAATTTGTTTCATAAATGTTTTGTACTCTGCATTGTACACATCTCTCATATCTAAGTTGTGTTTATTTCTAAGGAATGTGACAGATTTTTCTTTGCTGGTTTTGTGTCCTACAACTTTACTAAATTATTTTTTTCTAGCAGATTTTTGTTATTGGAGTCTTTAGAATTTTCTGTATATAAGGTCCTATTGCCTACAATCAAAGATAACAGTACACTTATTCTTATTTGGATGCTTTTATTTTTTTTTTGCCTGATTGCTTTAGCTAAAACTTTAAGTGTATGACAAAAAGATGTCATAAAAGTGGGCACCCTGGTTTTGTTCCAGATCATACAGGAAGAGCTTTTAACATTTTATTATTGAGTATGATGTAGTGGCTATTTCCTATTTGGTATTGTGTTTGGAAATATTTCTTTTACATCCAATGTGTTGAGCACTTTTTATTATAAAAGAATGTTTTATTCTGCCATTTTTTTTGTCATTTGGATGTGATCATATGTTTTTTATTTTTTTATTGGTGTAGTATATATTAATTGGTTTGCATCCCATGATGTATCCCACCTAATTAAAGCATATTATCCTTTAATGTGCTCTTGATTTTGTAAACTAATAGTTTGTGGAGATTTTTGCACTATGAGATATGTCCAGAAAAAGTCCAGCCATTGTTAATATAATGAGAATGGTTTGTGTGGCATCAATGTGACCTAGCAGCCAAAGAGAATGGACTGGAATACACATGCATGAACAATAACGACTTCCTTGTACTAGTCAGTGGGGGCAGTAGATGCTGTTGAGTGAGCATGTGTGCTGTGTGACTGTTGCATTCAAAATGACTGAGTGAGTAAAGCAAAAAATCTGCACTGAATTTTACGTTAAGCTTGAACATCCTTCCATGGAAACTATTCAGATGATTCAGAGACTACAGCTGTGTGTAACTGGTGATTGGCAGCTTCATCCCAACAACATGGCCCCACCCTATCTTATCTTGTGCAGGTTTTGGTAAAACATCAAACCACCCAAGTAACCCAGCCTCCCTAGAGCCCAGATTTGGTATCCTATGACTTCTGACCTTTCCCAAAACTAAAATTACCTTTGAAAGGGAAAAGATTTCAGACTGTTGATGAGAAACATGATGGGGCAGTTAGTGGCAATCGGGAGAACCATGTGAGGTCCCAAGGTGCCCACTTTGAGGGGATTGAGGTGTCATGTTCCTATGTACAGTCCTATGTTTCTTGTATCTTGTATCTTCTACAAGAAATGTCTCTATTTTCCATATTACATAGCTGGATACCTTCTGGACAGGCTTAATCATATATTCATCAGGAATATTGGTCTTCAGTTTTTTTGCAGTGTCCTTATTTATCATTGGTATAAGGACAATGCTGTCTTTATGCAATGAGTTTGAAAGTGTTCCCTGCTCTAAAAATTTTGGAAGAACTTGAGGAGGGCTGACATTTATTCTTTAGAATTTTGTTTGAATTTACTACTGAAACCATTGGTCCTGCACTTTTCTGTATTGAGAGGTTTTTGATTATTTATTCAATCACTTTACTCATTTTTAGTCTGTTGATATTCTGGATTTCTTCATGGGTAAGTATTGGTATTTTTATGTTTCAATGAATTTAGTATTTTTCTAAATTATCTAAATATTGTTAGCACAATATTGTTCATAGTAATCTCATGATCCTTTGTGTTTCTCTGGTATCAGTTTTAATGTCTCCTCTCTTATTGCTGATTTTTATTTTTCTGTCTTATTCCTAGTTAGTCTAGTTAAGGGTTTGTCAATTTTGGTTATGTTTTCAAAATACCAGCTCTTATTTTTATTGATCTTCTCTATTGTATATCATGTCACTATTTCATTTATTTCTGCTTATCTTTATTTTCTTGCTTCTACTAATTAGTGTATTTAGTTTATTGTTTGCTATCATTGTGTTAAGAATATTTGCAGCTATGTTCATTAGTGTCATTGGCTTATAATTTTCTTTTTTGTATGTTTTCCTTGTCTGGTTTTAGTGTCATGATAATGCTTGCTGCATAAAATGAATTAGGAAACATTCCATCATCTTCAATTTGGGAGTTTGAAACAAGCAGGATTATATCAATTTGAACATTTGGTAGAACTACCAGTAAATATATGTAGTCCTTTTTTTACGTTTTTAAAAATTTATTTTTTATTTATAGTTGACATAAGTATTAGTTTCAAATGTACAACATAGTGGTTATACATGTCTTAATAATAATTTTAATATGTGACACATATAGAAATATCCCCAATTGCCTCCAAAATATTTTTATCATTGTGTCTCTAAATCAGAAACCAAATAAAATTGACATTGAGTTTGATTATTGCTTTAGTCTGTTTTCTATATAAACTCTACTCACTTTTTAAAGTGATAGTAACCATCTTTTATTTATTTATTTATTAAAAATTATGTATTTATCTTCAGACGGGAAGGGAAGGAGAGAGGGAGAGAAATATCAGTGTATGGTTGCTTCTCATGCATCCCCTGCTGGAAACTGGCCTGCAACCCAGGCATGTGCCCTGACTGGGAATTGAACCAAGATCCTTTGGTTAACAGGACAGTGCTCAATCCACTGAGCTACATCAGCCAGGGCCATCTTTTATTTTATTTTTTTGTATTATTGTTCAAGTATAGTTGTCTCATTTTTCTCCCCTCCACGCCCTCCCAGCCCACCCCTGCCTGCCTCTCACCCTTGAACCTATCCCCTTTGGCTTTGTCCATGTGACCTTATACATGTTTCTTAATGGCCCTCCACTATTTCCCCCATTATCCCTTCCCCCCTCCCCTCTGGTTACTGTTAGTTTGTTCTTTATTTCAATGTCTCTGGTTATGTTTTGCTTGTTTGTTTGTTTTGCTAATTTGGTTCCACTTCAGGTGAGATCATATGGGATTTGTCTTCCACTACCTGGCTTATTTCACGCAGCATAATACTCTCCAGTTCCGCCAATGCTGTCGTGTAAGGTAGAAACTCCTTTTTTTCTGCTGCATAGTATTCCATGTGTAAATGTGCCAGTTTTGAATCCACTCATTTACTGATGGTCACTTAGATTTCTTCCAGCACTTGGCTATTGTAAATTGTGCTGCTATGAAAAAGAAATAAAAAGGCATCCAAATTGGAAAGGAGGAAGTAAAACTGTCACTGGTTGCAGATGATAAGATAATATACATAGAAAACCCTAAAGACTCCACCAGAAAACTACCAAATCTAATATGTGAATTAGGCAAAACAGCAAGATACAAAGTCAATATTCAGAAATCAAAGACATTTTTGTATGCCAACAATGAAATATCAGAATCAGAAATCAGGAAAAAAGTCCCATTTGCTATAACAAAAAGAAAAATAAAGTACCTGTGAATAAACCTTACCAAGGAGGTAAAAGATCTGTGCTCAGAAAACTACACAACACTAAAGAAATTAAGGAAGACACAAAGAAATGGAAACATATACTATGTTCATGGATTGGAAGAATTAACACCATCAAAATGTCCATACTACCCAAAGCAATTTATAGATTCAGTGCAATCACTATTAAAATATCAATGACATATTTCACAAATATAGAATAAATATTTCAAAAATTTATATGGAATCCATCTAGTCCTGAACTTTTGATATGGAGGTTTTTTGGTTACTCTTTCAATTTCCTTACTTATGGTAAGTCTATTCATAATTTCTATTTTTTCATGATTCAATATTGGAAAGGTTATATAATTCTAAAAATTCATCCATTTCATCTAGGTTTTCTAATTTGTTGGTGTATAGCTGTTTTTATAGTAGTCTGTAATTACCAATTGTCCTTTGTATTTCTGTGGCATTCATTGTTAATTATATACTTTTTTATTTTAATTGAGTCTTCTCTCTTTTTCTTAGTAAGTCTGCCTAGAGGTATGTTAATTTTATCTTTTCAAAGAACCAGCTTTTAGTTTTATTGACTCTCTACTATCTTTTTAGTTTCTATTTCATTTATTTCTACTGGGATCTTTCTTATTCCTTTTCTTCTTTTGACTTTCTGCTTCTTCTTCTTCTTTTTTTTTTTAGTTCTTTTAGACGTAAGGTTAGATGGTTTATCTGATATTTTTCTTGTTCAGGTAGGCTTATATTGCTGTTAACTTCCCTCTTACCACCACCTTTGCTGCATACCATATAGCTTTATGTCACATTTCTCCATGTACTTTGTATTTCTCCTTGATATCCTTGATAACTTAATTGTTGTTCAGTAGCATGTTGTTTAATCTCCACATATTTTTATTGTTCCAGTTTTTTTCTTGTAGCTGATTTCTAGTATCATATAGTTGCATTCTGAAAAAGATTCTTGATATAATTCCAATCTTCTTAAATTTTTTGAGACTAGTTTTATGTTCCATCATATGGTCTATTTCTGAGAATGTTCCATGTACACTTCAGACAAGTATATACTCTGTTGCTTTTAGATGAAGTGTTTTGTATATATCTATTAAGTCATCTGTTCTAATATGTAGCTTAAGGCTGCTGTTTCCTCATTAATGTTCTATCTAGATGATCAATTGATGTAAGTGAAATATTAAAGTTCTCTACTATTATTTTAGTTGCTGTCAATTTCTCCCTTTAAGTCTGCTAATAGTTTCTTTATATATCTTGGTGTTCCTCTCTCAGCAACATATATATTGATGTGTTATTTCTTCATAATGGATTGTGAACTTTTTCATAACATAATGCCCATCCATGCCTCTTGTTATCTTTTTGGCTTGAAGTCTGTTTTAGCTGATGCATGTCTATAGGTACTTTCTTTGGCAGCCATTTGCTTGGAGTATCCTCTTCCAATCTTTTCATGATATGTTTTGTCTTTAGAACTGAGATGAGTCTCCTGCCAAAAGTATATAGTATGCTCTTTTTTTATTCATACAGCCATCCTGTGCCTTTTGGTTGGTGAGCTCATTTTTTTTATTTTTAGGATATTATTAATATATGAGGGTTTACTATTGTCATTTTATCTCTTATTTTCTGTTTGCTCCATTTATCTTCATTGTTTCTTCTATCTTGTGTTTGTTTGCCATTTTAGATTGGTGTTTTCTATGCTGTTTTTCTGATTCATTTTTCGTTGTTTTTGTTTTATGTCTCTGTTTTAGATTTTTGCTTTGTGTTAACCATGTAGTTTGGATCAAGCATCTCATAGATAACATAGTTCCTTTTCTGCTGATAGCTCTTATCTTCATCTGTCTAAACTGGTTCTATTCTTTTCTTCCCCCCTTTTATTTTTTGTCACAAATTATACTTTTATATGTAGTAAGTTCATTAGCATATTGAAATAGTTATAGTTATTTTTAGTGTTTTCCCCCTCTAACCTTTCTGTGAAAATTCAGGGCTTCATACTTCTGAAAGTTTTGAATTTTGTATATTTTTTTATATTATTTTAAGCCTTGCATACTTTTTTTGTTGTTGTTGAAGGTAAAAGAGCTTCCTTCAACATTTCTATTAACACAGGTCTAGTGGCAATAAACTACTGTAGCTTTTATTTGTCTGAGGAAGTCTTCATTTATTTTTCAGTTCTGAAGAAAAACTTGGCTGAATAGAGTATTCTTGACTGAAAGTTCTCGTCTTTTAATATTTGGAATATTTTATTCTACTCTCTCTTGGCCTGTAGAGCTTCTGCTGAGAGGGTTGATAGCCACTGGAGGTACCTTTGTAGGCTACTATCTTCCTGGCTTCCTTTAAAATCTTTATCATTGATTTTGACAGTTATTTTAAATATAATGCCCTGGAGATTTTTTAAAATATATTTTATTGATTATACCATTACAGTTGTTCTATCCCCCCCCTTCATTCCCCTCCACCCGCACACTCCCTCCCCCACCATTCTCCCCCCTTTAGTTTATAACCACGTGTCTCAAGTTCTTTAGATTCTATATTTCCCCCACTATTCTCGCCCTCCCCCCTATCTATTTTCTACCTACCATCTATGCTATTTTCTGTGCCTTCTCCCCGCTTCTCCCCCTCCCACCCCCCTGTTTCTAACCCTCCATATGTTCTTCATTTCTATGGTTCCACTCCTGATCTAGCTGTCCTCTTGGTTTGCTTTTGTTTTAGGTGTGGTTTTTAATAACTGTGAGTTTGCTGTCCTTTCACTGTTCATATTTTTCATCTTCTTTTTCTTAGATAAGTCCCTTTAGCATTTCATATAATAAGGGCTTGGTGATGATGAACTCCTTGAACTTGACCTTATCTGAGAAGCACTTTATCTGTCCTTCCATTCTAAATGAAAGTTTTGCTGGATAAAGCAATCTTGGCTGTAGGTCTTTGGATTTCATGACTTGGAATACTTCTTTCCAGCCCCTTCTTGCCTGTAAGGTCTCTTTTGAGAAATCCGCTGACAGTCTGATGGGTACTCCTTTGTAGGTGACTGTCCCCTTATCCCTTGCTGCTTCTAGGATTCTCTCCTTCATTTTAGTCTTGGCTAATGTAATTATGATGTGCCTTGGTGTGTTCCTTCTTGGGTCCAACTTCTTTGGCACTCTCTGAGCTTCCTGGATTTCCTGGAAGTCTATTTCCTTTGCCAGACTGGGGAAGTTCTCCTTTATTATTTGTTCAAATAAGTTTTCCACTCGTGGCTGTTTCTTTCCCCCTTCTGGTACCCCTATAATCCGGATGTTGGAACGTTTAAAGATGTCCTGGAGGTTCCTAAGCCTCTCCTCATTTTTTTGAATTCTCATTTCTTCATTCCTTTCTGGTGGGATGTTTTGTTCTTCCTTCTGGTCCATTCCATTGATTTGAGTCCCAGTTTCCTTTCCATCACTATTGGTTTCCTGTGCATCTCCCTTCATTTCAATTAGTTTAGCCTTCATATGTTCCTCTAATTTGTGACTATATTCCTCTAATTTGTGGCTATAATCTACCAGTTCTGTGAGCATCCTGATAAATAGTGTCTTGAATTGTGCTTCTGAGAGGCTGGCAATTTCTCGGTCGCTTAGAGTTATTGGCTCTGGGACTTTGAGTTCTTCTTGCACCATCTTTTGGGCTGTTCGTGCCTGCTCTGTAGCAGGATCAGAGCCCTAAAGTGTTCACTAGAACAGGGCAACTAAGTCGCTGGGTTGTGATGTTGTATGTGGGGGCAGGGTCAAAGAGGGACAATGGCTTCCCATCTGCCGCCTGCCGCCGCGGCCTGGTGCCGCAGCCACCATGGTCACCAGGCCCACGTGTTTTGTTCCATTCATTTCCTTCCACTGCACACAAGTGTGCCACCGCCGTCAGCCCTCCACTACTGGGTTCACCCCCTGGGGCCTGTGTGGTCCATCTCACTGTGCGCAAATGTGCGACCGGGGTCAGTCTGCCCACACTCCAACTGGTTCCGGGCTGCCTGTGCACCTAGGTCGGGGGATCTGTCCTGCCCAACCCAGCTCCGCTGCTGGCTCTGCCTCTCTTACCGTCCCCGTTGAAGGGTTCGTAGTTGGACTTCCGTATAATTCCGTTTCTGGTCTTTGGGTGTGTCCTAGTTCTCCAAACCTTTGTTGTGTTCAGACTTGGTTGTGGGAGAAGGCACAGTGTTTCCACCTATGCCTCCATCTTGGCGGAAGTCTCGAGTTTTTATTGTGTTGAGCTAATGAGGTGTTTTATTAACTTCTTGGATTTGTATATCCAGTTTTCACCCCTCACCCCAAGTTTGGGAAGCTCTCAGCTATTGTATTTTAAAATAAGCTTTCTACTCTCTTCTCCTTCTTAGATACTCATTAGACCTATGATACTTTTTCTGAGTTGGATGTTCTTATAGTTTCCTTATTTTTTGTTTTTGGTTTCTATCTTTGAGCTAGTGTAACTCTCCCTTCCATATAGTTGGCTCTATTTCCAGTATGTTATATTGCATTCTATATTTCATGTGTTGAGTTGTTCAGCTTTCATAATTTCTGTTTTGTTATTTTGTAGAGTTCAATCTCTTTTGTCAAGCACTTCTGTACTTTAATTTTTATTCCTGAGCTGATTGAACTATCTTTCTGAATATTCTTATAGCTGCCTGAGTTTCTTCATAACAGCTCTTTTAAATTATGATCTTCTATTTAATTTTAGTTTCTGGAAAATCGTCATTTTATTTTTGTGGTACCATATTTGTTTTTTCATGGTACTTGATTAACTGTTTCTTTGACAGTGCATTTGAAGTAGCAAATACCTTTCTGAGATATTTTTAGTTATGTTTCAGAGCTAGTGATTTCCATCCTCTATTGCCTTTGCCAGTCATGTCATAAGTGTCCTTGTTGTTACTGTTTGTGCACCTGAGGTTGTCAGTGTCTTGCTTTGTCAGTGTCACTGGGTCACATGTGCCACCAAACTTTCTAGGGCCTCTAGTCTCAGGAACCACCATAGTGGTAGCCACTGCCATGACTGTCAGGGGCACTGGAGTCTTGAGCATAACCCCTCTTGTGGGGAGGACTGTGGTTGCATTTACTTGCTGCAGGTGGCCAGTAGCACTGCCATAGTTCTTGGAGGCTCAGGTTGCAGGCACTGTTTCTGCTTCTGTGGGCTCTGGGGTCTAGTGTGTAGAACCTGATTCTGGGAGGACAAGGTGCAGTTGCCACAGTTAGTGGGGTTGAGGTAGCTGGGTCTTAGGTGCTGCTGTGGTTATTGGAGCCTCTGGTTTCCAGTGCCACTGAAGCTCCAGAGCCTCCAATCATGGTTTTTACAGTTCTCATACTATTATGAACTCCATGAGGTTCAATCTACCCACAATTCAGATCTATAGATGTGTGGGTATCTCAGGCATCTCCGTGTGTCATGTAGAGAATCCCATTTTGGGCTATGGATGCTTAAAGGGGAGAAACAAAGACAGTGGCTTATGCCATGCTGATGCTGTCTTCTATTTGGGTAAGGTTTTTTACACAGACTTCATTATTATAATTTTAAAAAGTTTATCTAGCTCTAAGAAAAGGAAAGGAAAAAGTCTTATTGTCTAATAGCAGTCAGGTTCTTTGTAAAAACATTTTTGTTACATTCTACTGATGTAGGTAAAATATTCTAACATTTACAGATATGGAAACTGTGATTAAAGCATTTTGTCAAGGTCTCATAATGATTAAATGACAGAGATGATATTCAGTCACAAGTTTATCTAACTATAAAAATTTATGTTGTCCTGCCTTTTGTACCATGTGCTTGTTATTGAATATTTTTTTGGTCTTCTACCTCTCAGTGAAGATAGCAGATTGTCTTTTCACTCACTGACTCATTTAAAGAAAAAAAAAGATTGAAATTTTAATCACTAATTCATTCATTCATTCAAAAAGGAACCTTTGGATGTCTATTATGCCCTGTACACTGCTTCTTTTAGCTAGTTGCATAGAATACAAAATGAATAAACTTGTTTCATCATAGGTATATTAGTCACAGCAGGTGGCCTAATTCTGACTTGAGTGATTCCATTTTCATATGCTTAAATCTTTTTTCTCAGGAAAGAAACTGATTAAACATGACAATTTCATTTTAATTTTTTGTAGCTAAGCTTCTGTTTTGCACCTTCTTAGAGATGTAGCTACTTCAGAGAAGATTAACTGATGTGAGCACTTTGTAGGTGTTCAAATATTAAACAGCAATTCATAAGCTACCTCGTGATTGAATATGGTAACTTGGAGTTCCCTTGGGTCTTTAGAACTTTGTTGGTAAAAAGAAATATTTTGCATATTAAAGCAAAGGTAAAATTCCAAATGCTTTTATTTCCCAGAATACATCAAAATCTAAATTTATTTATGACTATTCTGTAGGTATTTAAGTGAGTTTATCAGCCTGTTAACATTTAGCTGAAACTTTTAATACTGTAATAATAATACTCCTCAAAATATGTAAGATAAATTGCACCTCAAGATTATAAAAACGGCAGATCAATCATTTCATGAATTCTTGGCTATTGTAAGGAAAATAAAGTCAGTCAGGCTCCCTCACCCAAATATCTGGAGAACTGGAACTTAGCAGTGTTTCTATAACTGTGATTATGTACCCACCTGTGCAGAATCAAGGTATATTCTCTCACCAGTGATAGTCTATGTTGGCAACCTGCTGGCTTTGTGTGTACTTAGTATATAAGGACTTCCTGCGTTGGGACTCCCAGCTTGTGGCACATGTAGATCACCCCACTTTGGAATGGCTGCAAGACAATTGGCATAGGCGAGAGGATTTGTATGGTTTGGAGACATCTGGACCCCCAAAGGAGGGATTAGAGGGGTGGCTGGCCATCAGTATGTAGTATTCAATGGCAGGGCTCTTTGTGGTTTTGGCTCCCACCCAGGACTGGCCCAATGTTAGTGGTGCACTTGACATGGTAGAGAGGGCCCTGTGGGTGGTAAGGGAGACCCTGGAGAAGCTGAGTGCCTGGGTGACTGCAGCTTTGCGAGCTGTGATAAAGACTGTACTTCACCATGTGGTGAAGTTATGAGAGCTCTAAGAGGGAGTGGAAGTCTTGGAGGCTCAGTTCTGTGCCACGGAGGAAGACCTCCAAAAATTGGAGCCCTGATGGTCCCCCTCCCTGATCATAGAGGATGATTCAGAGGGGGAAGAGGAACCAAGTTCCCTGTGAGCCCATCCAATAGTGATAAAAAAGATGAAATTCCAACAGCCTATGGCATGTGGGAGAATTTATCTGGCCCTGCCCAGATGGTTAAACACACAATGTATGTTCCATATACTCAGGCCTAACTAGATGATCTGGCCAAACAGTTTTGGCAGCCACCAGAGAGCCCTTGGCAGTATGGCTTCTCCACCTTTGGGATTTAGGGGTGGATTGTATCATGCGCACTGATAACAAGAAGGAAAAGTTGGCTTCCATCACAACTTATTCCTCTTTGTGCCAGGGGCTGCAAAATAACCAGCAGAACCAGATGGGGGCAGGAACCTTATTCTTTGTTAGAATAGGCCATGGCTGCAATTTGCACCATCTGGGCAGATGCAAGAGACATGCCAGACACTGAATAAATGGCAGACCTATGCAGACGTAGTGCAGATTCTATGAGAGTTGGGCGCGTGCCAGTTCATGTTTAATTTTAATACATGGCCCTGATCATGAATGCTTTATGGCAGGAATGAGGGATCTGCTGCTGCAGCATGCCCCCTCTGCCCCTTTTGGATCTCTCATGGCTATTTTAGCCCCATGTGTTGGCACTATATTAATGATGTTACCACAGTGATGATGAGTGTGGATGAGGAGGAGAGTTGGCAATAGCAGAAAGGAGTTTGGACGGTGTCTTGAGCCCCCTCTGTCTCTCAGGCAAAAAGCAACCTCGTGAGGGTGACTAGGAGCCAGATGTGGGTGGATCTTTTGGGGGCTGGAGTAGATCAAAATAAGACTGATAGTAAGTCAAATGCCCACTGTACAACTGTAGAAACAGTTGTGGGCTGACTAACATTTCCTGTGTCCTCAGAAGAAGAAGAAGGCAAACGGAAAAATTGTGGGATGCAAACTGAGAGGCCTGTCCTGTCCAGCTGGCAGACCACCTGGCTGTGCCAACCTCCTGAGAAGAGAGGAGATATATTTTGGAACTTCAAATAGGCAGAGGGCCAAGGGACCCATCTACAGGGGACAAACAGGGACCAGAGGCCACATGTGGAATTGGTCATCCAATGATCCAGCAGGTCTTGGCTCTGGTAGACACAGTGGCAGGATGTACTCTCCTATATGGAAACTTTGACAAGTTTCCAGGGCATGAAGCCTCTTTTGATGGCTACAGGGGGGTTCAGTGTAAAGGAGAAAGCTGTGTGACTTTCCCTGAGTATTGGGTAATTGCCCCCTGTGAATGTACGGTTTGTGTGCTCCCCCTTCCTGAGTATATCCTGATCATTGATATGCTCCAAGGATTGTGGCTGCAAACTACTGCCCAAAAGTTCTGTCTGAGAGTGAGAGTGGCAAGGGCCACTGTGAGGGGGCATACTGAGCACCCCCCATTCAGTCACCATGATGAGTGACAACAGTTAAGTAGTATCAGTTGCCCTGGGGACTATGAGGAGGTCACAGCAACTATAGGAGAATTGGAAAAGGTAGGAAAAACTAGAGCTGCTCACGGTCACTTCAACACTCCTGTATGGCCAGTGTGGAAGCCAGATGGCACGTGGAGAATGGTGATAGATTACCAGGAGCTGAATAAGGACGTTCTCCCAATACATGCAGTGGTTCCCTCTGTGATGGATTTGATGGACTGGTTAACTAACGAGCTGGGAACTTACCCCTTTGTGCCTGATCCAGAAAATGCCTTTTTCTCCATTGATACTGCTCTGGAGAGTCAAGATCAGTTTGCTTTCACATGGGATGGCCAGCAGTGGACCTTTACAGTGCTCCCTCGAAGTTACTTTCACAACCCAGCCATCTGTCACGGGCTTGTAGTGGAAGACCTGGCTAAGTGATCACAGCTATGTGCCTGTTTCATTACATTGATGACAGTTTGCTAATCTGTGATTCTCTTACAGAGTTAGAAAAAGCAGTGCCACATGTGTTGTCACACCTGAAGCCATGTGGTTGGGAAGTCAACGAAGACAAATTGTAAGGGCCTGGATTATCTGTCAGATCCTTGGGGGTTGTCTGGTTGGGTAAGACAAAAGTAATCCCTGATACAGTGAGAGATAAAATTCAGGCATATCTGACCCCTACCACTGTGAAGCAGCTCCGGATGCTTTTAGGCCTTCTAGGGTACTGGAGAGTGTCTGTGTCTCATCTCGCTCAAGTTTTTTGCCCCTTGTACACTTTGGTGAAAAAGGGAGTGAGCTGGGACTGGATTCCAGCCACAGAATAAGCATTCCAAGGAGTGTAGCACATCATTAAGCATGCTCAGGCCTTGCATGCTTTGGAAACTGCCAGACCTTGTGAGCTAGATGTGCATGTGACCCAAGAAGGCTTTGAGTGCAGGATGTGGCAGTGATCAGAACGGTTATATCAACCCCTGGGTTTCTGGACTCAACTATGGAAGGAGCGGAGATATGGTACTCCTTGTTTGAAAAGCAATTTGCTGTGGTATAAGCTGCCTTGTTGGCCACAGAGGCTATAACAGAAACTGCCCCCATGACAGTAAGGACCACTTGCCCCATTGCTGGGTGGGTCTAAGACTGGATGGCCAAGCCTTGCAGTGGGATGGCCCAGATGTCCACACTGTGGATAAGTGGGGGGCTTAACTGCAACAAAGAAGTACTCTGTAGACCAGCCCATTACAGGCAAAGTTCCAGGAACTGCTGGGCCCTGTTACCTCTGTAGATGAAAAATCTACTACTTCTGCCAGAATAGAAGATAGGAAGCTAGCCCCTTCCATGAAGGGCAGGCATCTATTCCCTCAAATGCATGGTCTACTGATGGGTCCAGCAGGGGCCAGCCTGCCACATGGACTGCGGTGGCAATTCAACAAGAAAAAGGTAACAATCTGATTTGACACTAGGGTCAGTTAGAGTAGCTAGGGGGCAGAACTGAGGGCCATGTGGCTTGTGGTTGCAAATGAAGCACTACCCCTAATTATTTGCACAGATAGTTGAGTAGTGTGATGGGGACTAACGCTATACATCTCTATATGGCATGCAAATAAATGGATGGTATGCATAGGCCGTTATGGGGGTAGGCCTTGTGGCAAGACCTATGAGCATTAGGCTGCCAGAAACAAATCACTATATATCATGTAACAGGGCATGCACCCCTAACCTCCCCCATAATCATGAGGCTGATACTCTAGCCAAGGTGTGGTGGCTGAAAATGGTACCTGATGGCCCGTCAAGAAAAGAAGTGGCCCAGGGATCATACTGTCACCTCCTACACGCTGGACAGAAGACCACGTGACTTATAATAAAAGTTTGAAAGTTACCTGTCACCTTAGTAGAGGCACAGGAAGCTTATAAGACCTGTGCTGTCTGCTCGCAAGAGCATTACTGGAGGCCTATTGGAGGCCTACCTGGCAGGTGGTGTGGGGATGAGTACCACTGACCCAGTAGCAGGTTGACATGATTGGACCCCTATTTGGTTCAGAGGGATATAAGTATGTATTCATGTGTGCAGACACAGCCACTGGACTCTTGGCTGCATATCCCACATGCCACTGAGTTCAGAAAGTGGTGATTGCTGTATGGGAACGCTTATATGCTGCCTATGGATGACCCTTGATCATTGAAAGCGATGAGGGGATGCATTTTATAGGGTCCTTGGTGCAACAATGGGCCCAAGACATGCAGATTGACTGGAAGTTCCATGTGGCCTATTACTCCCAAGTTGCTAGAATGGTCATATGATGCAATGGTCTCTTAAAGCAGGGCTTGTGAGCCAGTTACCACTTCTATGTGGTAGTGGGGAGGCTCAGCTTGCAGAGCCACCCTGTCCACTACAGATGAGAATAAGTCTACTAAGACATGATCTGCTTGGGGAAGAAAGGTAGCCAATCTCTCAAAGGAGAAGGGCCAGGAGCCTGTTCCTCAATGGGCTTTTATTAGTTTCAATCTGCACAGGAATACAGGTGAAGCTCATCAATCTTTGTCAGGCAGTATTGATCAAACAATAGATAACATTCAGAGAACTATGAGGGCTTATTCTGAGTCAGGGTCAATTAGCTAAAGGGCCATAACACTCTGGGAAATAAACTCATTGTATGCTTGCACCCTTATTAGAAAATTGAGGACATTCTAACAAAGCAGGTTTCACAGGCTTTTATGTGTGCTTTCTTAGGCCTCATTGCCTCGGGGAACTGCCTGTTCCTGCCCAGGGTGACATGGCTGCACTGCCCTCTGGCATTGTTTCAGGTTTAAGCCAGGCAGAGGAAGTAAGGTAGCCAAAAGATTAGAAGATTTATTGCATACAGAATGAAGACTCAGGCTATGTCAAAGCCAAGGGGCAAAGGTCCATCACCCCTTTTTTCTGTAGCCCCGGAAGTCCTTCCCTGAGTGCCCCTTCATGATTGTGCCTGTCTTAGGTCATCCCTCCCTTGAGGAATCTTACCCATCGTTGGCTAACCAGTAATCTGCTTGGGGCCAGCCAAAAGGGCACAGAGGCAGTGCCCCTGCCAGGAAGATAAGGTTTGTCTCCTTAGTGGCTTATGTTTCCAAGGTCTTTCACTCAGCCTTTGCCATGGGGGGTTGCAGCTTCTGAAACTGGGCAGGGAGCTCCCTTTTTTGTTTGTGAACACAATTGTAGTTGTTAAGCCTATGAAACCTACTATTTGCTGTTTCTAAATGTGATCTTGAGAAAACAACCTCCGTACACATCATAAAACACAAATAAGGAGAAAGACAAAGAGGCACCCAAGGGCTGATAAAAACCAAACCTGAAAATTCAGTCCACTGAACCAGTTCTTAGGGTTCGGTCATTGTAGATTACCATCAAGGGTCTGGAACACTTTCTGTTCAGTAAGGCGTTTGATGTCATTGGGCTGCTGGTGGAACTCAAGCTGGAGCTGATTAATTTCTCCTTTGAGAATGAAGGAAAAAATTGGTAGAGATTTTTTTTCTCTAATTGGTAGAGAATGCACCCTGCAGGCAATGAAGACTATCTTTCCAGGAGTGCTGACTGAAATTCCACTTCAGGGGGGTGACACACAACTTAGAGAAGTCCAAATTGGGTAAATCCAATGGGTGGAGGTGGGCCTCGGGTGAGGTAGCCTTTTCTATGATATGGCTTCAACCTCTTCAATAGCAGCTCCAAAGGTCCTTCTAAAGAGAAAACACAAGCATACCCACTTCCCCAAGTCAATAGTTCAACTGGGCCTTCCCATGCCCCTTCTCCTAATGGGTCTTTGTATAAGACCAAAGGGTGTGGGTCTGCAGGACTGTTTTGCACAAAGCATTTTTTTCTATAGGTGACTTTAGATTGCCATCACAATTCAAAAAATCGTGTGTATATATTGCCAACATGGTTAAATTTGGGGAGGATGTTTCCTGATTCCCCTTTTTTGTTTAATAATATTTTAAAGGTCTGGTAATTGCTTTCAGCAATTGCTTGGCCCGTAGGGTCATAGAAGATACCCGTTTTATGCTGAATTTCCCATTTGTCTAAGAGAGCCTGAGTGGTTTGTGCAATGTATCCTGAGCACAAGTATCTATCAGTCTTGATTTCTCGTGGACAGCCTAAGTGGCTAAAGGCCTTGAGCCAGTGAGCTCTAATATCCTTTGCTGATTCTCCGATGAGGGGAGTGGCATGTAGAGCACATGAGTAAGTGTCTACGGATATATGGAAATATTTGAATCTTCCAAAAGGGGGACAGTGAGTAACATCTGTCTGCCAAATCATTCGAGGTTGCTACCCTCTAGGGGTACTTTCAAAGTGCTTGACAATCTGGATATTCTCTGATAATCTGGTTCGCTTGGGCCCATGGAATATTAAATTCTTTATGTAGGGCCTTCCTATTTTGGTTTAAAAAAACTGATGAGGCATCACTGCAGATTGAAAAGTATCTGCTAGACTGACAAGGGCATCAGGCCGAGAATTACCCTCTGCCATAGGTCTCCGCAAGCCTGAATGAGATAGGATATGAGTAATAAATAAGGGGCGCTTCCTCTTATCTAAAGATTTTGCAGGGTTAGAGATAGACTTAGTAACTGAGGCTCAACGGACCCTTTTAACAGAGCCTGATCTATATGAAGGGGTGTATGTACATTATAACTTGTCACAAACTAAGTTAAGAGGCTCTTTGGGCCAGTGCTGGAGGGCAACACCCTGAAATTTCTGCTCGCTGTGTGGAGAAGCACCCTCCAGAAAGAAAATGTTTCCACTCATTCCCATTTTTCCAGGTGATAGCAGCTTTACATGTTTTTCCTGAACCATCAATAAAGATGGTTCTAGCTTTAGGAATAGGAGTGGTGCTGAATTTTTTTCCCCTATGAAGATATTAAGAGTCGGGAGGTTTTGTAGAAGTTTATCAGAAGGTAAATGAATATTAAGATCCCTTACAAAATCAGTGACTGCACACTGAAATTCTAAGATTGGCACACTTTATTCTAAGATAAAGTTGTTGATACACTTTGGTGAGTAGATCCTGTGTAACAGCTGGGTTGTGGCCAAAAAGCTGAATTACTCTATCACAGCCTTTGATAATAAGCTGGTGTAGTGTAGTAATATAAGTAGTAATAGTGTTCTATGGTTGATGGGATGAAAATAACCCGTTCCAATCATTTTAAATTAGGTGACAACTGTCCAATTAGGCCAGTACGCATCCCCAGTGTGGGGAAGGAAAAAAAGTCTGACAGGTAATTGTCGGTTTACCCTAGAGAACTGCCTGGAAGAAAGGTAGTGGTTAACTAAATCTAGTTCCTGTCTAGCCTGATCATTTAAGGATCTAGGAGCATTCAGGTCTGAATTCACTTGAAGGGTGTTGAATAAATTGGTTAATTTCCCAGTGGTAATCCCTAAACTGGGATGGATCCAACTGATGGTGCCTAAGAGCTGTTGTAAACTGTTAAGTGTTAAAGGGTTTGATACCTGGATCTGAACTATTTGAGGCCTAACCAAACAGTGAAATAAGACATATCCTGAATACTGCCATGGATGATAATGCTGTACCTTTTCTGGGGCTATGACTAGTCTTGCTGAGGATACATTGTCCTCAAGACAGTGGTAAAATTGCCTTAGCTCTTCTTGAGAGGCTGCAACAATTAGGATATCATCCATGTAATGATAAATAATACTTTGAGAAAACTGAGTCCATACTGGCTGAATAGCCTGATGAGCAAAATGTTGGAAAATGGTAGGGCTGTTTAACATGCCCTGTGGTAGGACTTTCCACTGGAACCTCTTTAATAGCTGAGAGTTATTAAGTACTGGGACTGGGAAGGCAAATTTCTTGTGGTCCTTTTCCACTAGGGGAGAGGTAAAGAAGCAATCTTTTGAGTCGATGATGATAATAAGAATCCATTCTTTTGGTATACACGCTAGATTTGGAACCCCTGGCTGAAGGGCTCCCATGGGTTGTAAGATTTCATTAATTTGTCTAAGGTCATGTATAAGTCTCTATTTCCCTGTTTTCTTGGGAACTACAAAAATAGGAGTACTGGATGGTTCTGTGCATCCTGCCTCTAATTGTTGCTGTACAAGCTCTTGAAATTTTTCTAGCCTCTCAATTTCCTTTGGCCACTGGTTAACCCACACAGCTATATCAGACAGCCAAGTGAAGGACAAAGGAGAGGCTTAGACAGTGGCCACTAAGGAAAAGGTGGCAGGATGATTTGTATTTCCCACTGAGTGAGGAGGTCCCTGCCCCAGATATTAAGTGGAGTGGGAAGGACATAAGGCTGAATTTGTCCAACTTGACCATCCAGACCAAAACATGTGGGGGGGGGAGAAAAAATAGTGGAAGGATAATACAAACCCCCTTTTTCAAAACTAAATACTCTGGCAGCCTCCCAAAGTATGGGGGCTGCTGTCTCTTACCTCAGGGATGACCTTGCTGGAACTCCCCTTCCAGGCATGCTGTCTGAGCCAGTTCTAAGTTGGCTGGTAGGTGCTGCTTAGAACCATGGCCCTAGGGGCCGCCTTGGAAGGCACTCCCCTTGACCCCAGGCATTGGGGAAGATTTCTCTTGCATGCATAGGAAGGAGGGGACGTGAGAGGGACCATGCAACCCATAGGGAGGGGTTGCCCCGGGGGGGGGGGCAACTGCTGTCCCGTAGGTCCCTCTTCTTTTTCTCTAAACTTTCCTGATTACAAGGGCTTCTCTGTCCTACTTTTCCCCATATTTTTAAATCTAATCCTGCAGCCTTAAAATGCTGCTGAATTAGCCTAACACATTGATCTTATTCCTTACAGAGCCTGTTACCCATGGTTGAGGATTTGTAGAAACCTTTAAAGAAATTCCTTAAAAAATACAGGAACCTTTTCTGAAATTCATCCTGCCACAAGTGCAGTGATTATGAAACCAGTTTCAGTTTTGCTTTCACTCCATCTTCACCTTCAGATCCTGTTTCTAGCTAATGAGGAAAGTATAGTGGGTCCAAATGTTCTGCTTGTGAGGTGGGCTCCAAGGCAATCATCCCTACCTTTTCCGCATGCTTCAGTTTCTCTCCAAGTTATCTAGAACAGCGGGGAGGGCTTGGAGAACTGGATGACGAAGCCTTAAATCGTGCTTCCCTGGGCAAGCCAGAAGTTACATTATGTGAGGTGGAAGTCCCTATGAGGCCCCTACATGTCTAAGAGATTTGACCCCAGACACCTCCACCAGGCCCCTGCTCACATAGGAATGCCTGAGGTATTTTGTCCTACACTGGGGATTGGATGAAATACTTATGGACTGTCCCCTAAACTCTAAATGAGAGGAGTCAGAGGGGCTCAGCACCAGGAGAAGCATCACTCTGTTGGACTACAGCTCCAACTCAGCCACAAGTAGAGACTGGGGATGTTTGGCTAAGCCCAGGTGTGGAGAAACAAGGAAACATTATGTTGCCTGTGCTTGAGGGCCTGGAGCGTGGACAAATGGCCACTTGGACATGGTCTTGGGAGATAAAGGCTCCACATATGTTGGGTGGCTCTTGTTGCCCCTTCGACACAAGGGATAGAGAAAAAGTTGCAAATCATTCCCAGGGTAATTGGACCATGACCCCCAATTTTAAAGGTGACATACTCAGGGCCAACAGACCATGAAACACTGCTCCATACCTTCTTTGTGATATCCCTGTAGCCCATTATGAGTTCTCCACTCTTATTACAAGTAGATGCTAAACCCCCGGCTGAGGTGCAAAAGGTATGGTATTCATGCCCAGGGAGGCCACTATCTTGTTGACTGACCAGAAACTTGCCTATATCTTGCCTGAGGGTTGTGATTTGCCATTGTTAGTACCAATAACTGCTATGGTGGTATATGGGTATGGGGCTTTGGCCTCCTCACCAAGGGACCTTCGAGGAAAACACCCTCGCATAGACTGTATGGTGAGTAACTCTTAAGAGGTGGAATATAGGAAAAGAGAAGTCAGTCAGGCTCCCTCACCCAGATAATCAGCAAACTGGGATTTGGCAGTGTTTCTATAACTGTGCTTAAGGTCCCGCATGTGCAGAATGGAGGTCTGTTATATACCTGTGGTAGTCTATGTTGGCACCCTCTGGGGTTTGTGTGCACTTAGTATATAAGGATGTTGGCACTTTCTTTGGCATGACTTGTGGCTTTCAGTGCACGTGGATCACCCTACCCTGGAATAAAAGCCTGTCAGGTATCCTGATGGCTCAGTGAATTTTCTCCCATCTGCCTGAATCCCGTGTGCACCTGTCCAGCCTTGAATGGCTGCAAAATAGCTATCTTTTAAGAAAAGAGAATTGCAGGACCTACAACTATGCTACTAAATGCAAAGATTTAAAACACCAGATTCTTAAAGTTACAACACTGCGTAGTTGCTTGGGACAGCTTCCTTGAATATATTTATTTAATCTGAGGGCCATAACATATATTTTAAGAGATATAAAAACAGTTTATATTTAATTTCAATTGTGATCGACCTTAAATAAAGTAATCAACTAAGTATTATGATATTTTTGGTTAAATTTCAGGCAAGATGATAATGATGTAATGGAAGCAGAGATTTTAAATTTTTACATATCCTCACATAAAAACAAACATAACAATTGAATAGAAAAGACAAAACTAGGTGCCAAAGTATTCACACAAGCCCCATCATAAAAACATGTATAGACAAATTATTAACACTTGTCACACCAGGTTGTTATTTATGCTTGTGTAGAAAACATCAGAGGGAAGTAACAAAACATTTAGAAAGCTTAAGAACAGAAGAATCTCAGAAATACAACAGTTATTTCTTGGGAAGCACAGCAGCATAAAAGCACAAGATTTACATGGGAAAGTAAAAGAGATTATGACTAAGTATTTAAGACATGTATACCTTATGTTATAGTGAAATGGAGTTACATTTAAAGTACTCAATAAAAGATAAGAGCCAAGCTTTTCTTTTTCAGCACAATTGATGATCAGCTAAAACCCATATGGTTTTCGCTCACTGCATTCTTCAGTGTATGCCCAATATCCATGTAAATCTCATTTGGGCTGCAAAACATGCAGCCCAAGTTCTATGCCCTAGTTCTTACAAAATCTCAAAACTGACTCACGAGGACATCTCTCCAGGGAAAGACTCTACACTGAAGAAAGACTTTTGGGAATGAAATGAAAAATGAGTAGGACAGAAACAGTAGACAAAGGGGAGAAAAAATCTAGATAAATGTGTAAGAGAGAAACAGACAGGAAATCTCAGAGAACAAATTGCCATATGTTGAACTAAAGCACAAAAATAAGCATTCAGGGAGCTTTGTGAAGTTATGAAAGCTACCTGAAAACATACCTCCTTGTGAAAGTACAAAAAATTCAATTCATGTGAAAATGAGCAATGCAGAAGTAATAAGGGCAGATGCCATGCAGTTATATAAGAAAACAAAGAAAAATAGACTAAGGAGTAGAATAATATACTTCCAAAAAGTATGCATGTCAGAATAGCTTGCCCTCCAAAATTAAAAATTTAATGTATAACAAGCTAAGCTATAAATATATTAAAGATTTATGAAAGGCAAAAATAACTATAAATAAAAATTCAGAAATGAGATGCTAGATCTTAAGAAAGAATCAGAATTTTTTTAAATATAAGATGTACAAGATTAAGTAAATGATAAACATAATGATTTAGCAGAGATCAACAGCAAATAACAGGAAAAAATTATAGATTTCTTTTTAAAAAGCTCTTGCTGGGTGGCTCAGTCAATTGCAGCATTGTCCCTTATACCAAAGGGTTGTCAGGTCTATTCTCAGGTCACATACTTAGGTTGTGGGTTCCATCTGGTTGGGGTGCATACAGGAGGTGACCAATCTATGTCCCACTCTCATATCAATGACCGTTTCTCTCTCTTTTGACCCCCTCCTCCCTCTCTAAAATTAATAAACATATTCTTGGGTGAAGAGTACAAAAATAAATAAAGAGTTAGGAAAATTTGAGAGATAGTAAAGATATTGAAGGTAGGTAAGGGAAATATAATAGTAGTACCTGCAGAAGAGCACTGAACCAAGAGAATGTAATGTATTAAAAATACATTAAAGGTATGAAAGGATATATTAAAGCTATAATTTAGAAAATTCTTGAAATTTTTAGAAGTTTCAAATATCCTTTTTAAAAGATAAAACAACATACCTGACATTATTAACCCATAATGACAAATCCATTTTATAAAATTATTGAACTTTATATTAAAAATTTTACCGGTTCAATCAAAAAGCTTCACAAGATTGGTCATATAAAGAGTTCATTAGATTATCATGAGATATTTAAGATGGCTATATCTTATGCTACAACAAAATTAAGTAACATATTTAAATGTTCAAAAAAACAAAATGTGAGCCAAAGATTTCCCACTCAGCAGAACTGATCTTCACTTCTAAAAACTACCAACTGTTATCAATATGAAATTATTAATGCAATATTATTTCCATAAGTCTTTTCTAAGTCATCTTCTAGATGATTTGGGCAATGAGAATTACTAGGAACATATCGATATAAGGACCGGTGGTAAGAGTTTCAAAAAGACATACCTCAAAGATGTTTTGGCACCAGAACAGCATAATAAAACAAGCATCACAATAAATTAAGTAGTAGTCTTTTTTCTTGTGAAGGACCTTGTAAGAACTTGAAGCACAATAAAGTGAGCCATGCCTATAGATATTTACTTATAAAACTAAGAGGACATCTGAAAGAAGTAATTTATAGCATGTAATGGCTATATGACTTGCTAGTGTAGACACAGTATAAACATAAAAGTTGAGAAATGATGTGAATTCATATGCAAATAATGTTTCAGATTTCAGTAACCATTACTGGTATTGACACTATGGTTTTTCTTAATTAGTTCATATGTAATATGCTATAAAAATGAGTAATCATGGAATATTCTAATTCAAACCTATGACCTTTGGGTTTGCAGGCTGGCATTCAATACACTGAGTCACACCACCCAGGGCCTTCTAATTCTATCACATCCTCTGTTCTGTGGAAGAAAGTGGGTATATATAAGTGAAATATAAATGTAATGTAGAAAAGATTAAGTGAAAATCCTATGAGTGGTTATTTATTAGTAGTGGGAATATTAGTATGAGTATGAACTCATGAAGTTTTATTCATTATACATACATGTATATATTATATTTTATATTCTATTTCTCTCTCTGTTTATGTATCCTTCTCCTCCACATATAAGAGATATCATATTCTTAGATGATTATATACACATATAAAATACATATATAGTATGCATATATCTCATATATTACCTATTTACTTAGTAGCAATGAGTATCTATGATGCTTCCTTAAATGAACATTTTCTTTTGAAAAAATCCAGAACTGATTCCATGTTAGAATAGCCCAGCTTACCATGTCATACCACATTGTAAGGTAGCTATCAATAAGCAATGAAGTCATGTCTAAAGGACTGAAAGGACACTGGTAGTAATTTGGAAAGACACCATTGTGTAAATCCAAGAACACAGAGTTGAGGCTGAAGCACTCATGGCACCACAAAGGTTGAGACAGACTTCATTAATGGATAAAGGGAGTGGCTACACATTGACTGCCTCACCCCTCTCTCAGACTGGCACAGCACCACACAGAGGGTGCTCTCCTGAGACTACAGTTTATCCAGTGATAAAGAGATAACCCATGGTGAACATCCAGCTCCATCACCATTCTTTGTTGTTTCTTGGCCCATTCTGCTGCCTCCTCCCCAACCCTCACCCTCTGGCAAGAAAGCTAATTCATAGCCTCACTGAATGCTGAGAATAGAGCCTAGTCCAGACCATTTAGGAAGCATGACTAGAGAAGCATGACCATAGAGCTACTCTACAGCCATGCTTGGGTAGGGAATCAGGCTAGGAGAGAATGGAATGATGTATTTAAAGTACACCCAACAAATCAGAGGTTAAGAAATTAAGGAGAAATAGATGGTCCCTAATGAACAAAAGTTGAAGGAATTCAACACCACTAAACTGGGCTTACATGAAATGCCAAACAGAGTTCTTTATGTGCAAACTTAAAATTGCTAATTAATATCGTAAAAATATGTGAAGATAGAGTAAAACTCCATGGTCATGGTAAATATATAAAGTAGGATTCCCTAATATGGTAATTGTGATGCATAATTTACTTATAATTCTTGTATAAGAGCTAAAAATAAACATTAAAACCACAACTAGGATAGTGTGTTATTGGATATATAATATAAAAAGTAGGTAAACTATAACAAAAAATAACCTAAAATGTAGCTGGGAAGGAAAACAAAAATGTAAAGTTTAGGAATGTTATCAAAGTTAAGTTGTCATCATTTTTAAAAAGCATTCCATAATTAAGATATTTTATGTAATCCTCATGGTAATTAAAAAAAAAAACCCACAGGAGTTATACAAAGGAACATGATGAGGAAGCCAAAGGATATTGACGTTGAAGTCATCAAATCACAAAAGATGACAGAAAGATAAAAAAAGGAATGATTCTACAAAAGACCCAGAACACAATTAGCAAAATGGCAATAGTAAGCCATTCCCTATCAATGATTACTTCAAAAGTAAACAGATTAAATTCTCTAATCTAAAGACATAGAGTGGCTGAATGGATTTTAAAAAAGACCTAATGATATACTGCCTACAGGAGGCTCACTGTAGATTTAAAGGCACAGATAGACTGAAAGTGAAAGGACAAAGGAACAAAGAAAAGTTCTATTTAAAGAAAATGGCAAAAAAAAGCTAGTGCACCTATACTTACCTCAGACAAAATGGACTTCAAACAAAATGATAAAAAGAGTGACAAAGAAGGTCATTGTATAATGATAAAGGTGTCAACCATCAACTTATAATTAGTGTAAACATTTATACACTCAATATCAGATCAACTAAATATATGAAACAAATTCTAACAGAACTAACAGGAGGAATGGACAACAATACAATAGAAGTTGAGAAATTTAATAACCCACTCTCACCAGTAGAGAATCATTCAGAGAATCAATTAAAACTAAAGCAAATTTGAACACTATAAAATTAGTGGAACTCACAGTCATATATAGAAAACTCTACCCAATAGCAGAATGCACATTCTTCTCCAGCCCACATGGATTGATTACATGTTAGTACCTCTTTAACAGGTCTTCACAAATTCAAGAAGATTGAAATTATACCAAGTATTTTCTCTGACTACAATGGTATAAAACTAGAAATCATACCCTAAGAACCCTGAAACACCAATTCAAAAGAACCTATGCACCCAGTGTTCATAGCAGCCAAGCACTGGAAGCAACCTAAGTGCCCATCAGTAAATGAGTTGAATAAAAAAAACTGGTACATTTACACAATGGAATACTACACAGCAGAAAGAAAGAAAGAAAGAAAGAAAGAAAGAAAGAAAGAAAGAAAGAAAGAAAGAAAGAAAGAAAGAAAGAAAGAAAGAAAGAAAGAAAGAAGGGACTCCTACCCTTGTGACAGATTGGATGGAACTGAAGAGCATTATGCTAAGTGAAATAAGCCAGGAGGTGAAAGACAAATATCTTATGATCTCATCTATAAGTGGAACATAACCTACAAAACTAACAAGCAAGCAAAATATAACCAGAGACACTGAAATAAAGGACAAACTGACAGTAACTAGAGGGGAGGTGGGAAGGGGTAATGTGGGGGAAACAGGGAAGGGTTTTCAGGAAAAACTATAAAGGATACATGGACAAAGCCAAGGGGAGGTGGAATTAGGGGTGGGAAGTGAGGATGGCTGGGGTTGGGGGGAGTCATGGGGGTCAAGTACAGGGAGACAACTGTACTTGAACAACAATTTTATAATTAAAAAAAAACTAGGAATTAACAAGGGGAAACTCATGAATATTTAGAATCAACAAGACTCTCCTGAACAAAACATGAATCAAAGAAAAATTAAGAGGAAATTTTTTAAAAGTATCTGGAGAAAAGTAAGATAGAAACATGGCATACTAATATTTATTGGATCCAAAACAGTTATAAGAGGGATGAATATTTATAGAAATAAAAGCATGCATCAAGAAAATAGATCTCAAACAACCCAACTTTCTACCTCGTGACACTGGAAGAAAATAAGCCCAAAGTTAGCAGAAAAAGGAAGTAATTGCAATTAGAGCAGAATAAAATAAAATAGAACAGTAAGACAATAGAAAAAATTAACAAAGAGTTGGTTCTTTGAAAAGATAAACCAAATTGGCAAACCTTTATTTATCTAGACTAACCAAGAAAAAAAGAGAGGACCAAAATAAACGATTGTGAATGAAAGAGGAGACATTACAACTGACACAACAGAAATGCAAAGGGCTGTAAGATCCAACAAACTGGATAAATATTTAGAAATATACAACCTACCAAAACTGAATCATGAAGAAATAAAAAAAAATCTAACTAGACTAATATCAAGTAAGAAGATTGAATCAGTAATCACAAAATTCCCAACAGAGAAAATTCCAGGACCAGATGGTTTCACTAGTGAATTCTACCAAAGTTTTAAAGAATTAATATATATCTTCTCAATTTTTTCCAGAAAAACAAAGAGGAGAAAATATTTCAAAGTCATTCTCTTAGTTCAGCATTATCCCAATGCAAATGTCAGGCAATATTTAACAAGAAAAAAAGAAAACTACAGGAAATATAGCTCATGATTATAGATGTAAATATCCTCAATAAAATACTAGCAAACTGAGTTCAGTAACCCATTAAAAGAATTATATACCATGATCCAGAGACATCATTTTTGATATGCAAGGATGGTTTAAAATAAGGAAATCAATAAGGGTGATATACCACACTGATAAAATAAAATATAAACAATTATGTGATCATCTCAATAAATGCAGAGAAAAGCATTTCACAAAATTCAAATGCATTTATGGTTAAAAACTGTCAACAATCAGTTATAAAAATGAACATAACTCAACATGTTAAAGACCATATATAACATGTTCACAGCTAAAACATTATTCAATGGTGAAAAGTTGAAAGCCTTTTCTCTAAGATCAGAAACAAGAAGAGTCCCCACCCTCACCAAACCTATTCAATATAGTACTGAAAGTTCCAGCCAGAGAAATCAGGTGAGAAAAAGTAAAAACCTCAAAATTGGAAAAGAAGATATAAAATTATTTTTATTTGCAGTTGAGTTGAGTTTATATTTAGAAAAGCCTAAAGGCTCCACCAAAAAACTGATAGAAATTACCAACAATTTAGTAATGTTGCAGGATACAAAGTTAATACACATTTTCTATACACTAACAATTATCTGAAAAAGAAAGAAAATGATCTCACATATAATATCATCAATATAATAAAATAACATTATATATTTTATCATTATCAATGTGACATATCAGAATCTTTTGGTGAAAGACCTCTACATTGCAACTACAGTGTTTTCATTAAAAAATTGAAAAACATACATATATCGAAAAAATGCAACAATATTCTGTTTTCACGGATTGAAAGGATAAGTGTTGTTAGAAGGTCCATGCTAAACAGAGCCTTCTATAGGTTCAACACAATCCATATCAAGATTTTAATGGCATTTTTTACAAAAGTATAAAAAATTCTAAAATTGAATTGAAATTACTAAAGCCTCCCAACAGCCAAAATAATCCCCAAAGAGAAGAAACAAGTGGAACATTACACTTTTGATTTCAAATTATAATACCAAGTTAGAGTAATCAAAACAGTATTGTATTGACATAAAAAGAGATACATAGGTCAGTGGAACAGAACCTAGATCCAAGAAATAAAACCATGCATATATTGTCAACCAATATTTGACAAGGAAGCCAAGAATATTCAGTGAAGAAAAGATAGTCTCTTAAATAAATAGCAATGGAAAAACTAGATACTCACATTTATAAAAAGTAAAATTATACCTCTATCTTTTATAAATTATAAAAATTAACCCAAATATATTAAAAGCTTAAATGTAGGATCTGAAACCATAAAGCTCTTAGAATAAAACATAGGAAAATATCCCTTGATATGAGTCTTGGCCATGATTTTTTGGATATGACACCTAAAGCATAAGCAACATAAAATAAAATCAAGAAGTGTGATATCAAATTAGAAAGCTTCTCCCTGGCTGGTGTAGCTCAGTGGATTGAGCGCGGGCCTGCGAACCAGAGGATCACGGTTCGATTCCCAGTCAGGGCAAATGCCTGGGTTGCAGGCAGGTTCCCTGCAGGCCAACTCCCAGCAGGGGATGCACAAAAGGCAACCATACATTGATGTTTCTCTCCCGCTCTCCTTCCCCTCTAAAGATAAATAAATAAATAAAATATCAAATTAGAAAGCTTCTGTACTGCCTAATAACTAATCAACAAAATGAAAAAGCAACCTATGGAAAAGGAGAAACCATTTACAAATTAGATACTTGATAAGAACTTTGTATCCAGTAGTAAAAACCAATCCAACTAAAAAGTAGCATAGGATGTGAATAGAGTTTTCCAAAGAAGCTATTCAAATGGCAAAAGCTGCTTGAAAAAGTGCCCGATACCACTAATTATCAGAGAAATGCAATTCAAAACCATATCACGTCATGTCTGTTAGAATGACTGTGGTAAAAAAGACAAGAGATAACAAATAATGGTGAGCATGTATAGGAAACGAAACCCTTGAGCACTGTTGTTGAAAATGTAATTTGGTGCTGTCAATATGGAAAACATTATGGAGGTTCCTCAAAAATATTAAAAATGAAGCTGCCATATGATCCAGCAATTCTACTTCTGAATATATGAAGGTGTAATTGTTGTTCTTATGTACAGTGCTTCCAGAATATATCCAACCATGTAATATGAAAAATAGAGACCTTTCTTTAAGCAGATACAAGAAACACTGTACATAACTCAATGACACCTGAGTTCCCTTCAAAGTAGGCACCTTGGGACCTTGCACAGTTCTCTCAATCGCCTTCATCTATGCAGTTGTATTTTACCAAATCTCATTAATGGTCTGGAATCTCTTCCCATTCAAAAGTGATTTTAGTTTGGGGAAAAGCCAGAAGTTGCAGGGCACCAAATCTGGGCTGTGGTGAGGGTGCTGAGTCACCTTGCTGATTTGATGTTTTGCTGAAAACTTCTGCATAAGACATGATGCATGAGTAGACACATTGTTACAATGAAGCTGCCAATCATGAGTTGCCTATAGCTGCAGCCTTCTGAATTATCCAAATAGTTTTGGCAGAGGAATATTCAAGCTTAAGGCAAAATTTGATGCAGGTTCTTTGTTCTACTCAGTAATTTTGAATGCAATGGCCACAAAAGTCAAGTGCTTACTCAATGGCATCTACTGCTCTCACTGACTAGGACTGTGAAGTCATCATTGTTCATGCACGTGCATTCCAGTCCACTCTCCTGGCTGCCAGGTTAAATCAAACGTTGCACAAACCATTCTTGTTATATTAACAATGGCTGGACTTCTTCTGGACTTACCTTGTTTATCTAAAAGAAATGAAAGCACTGTCCCAAAGAGATATAGAAACAACTGAAGGTGACAGATCAATGGATGAAGATTGTTGTACATGTAAAAAATGGAATACTATCCAACCATAATGAAGAGGGAAATTCTACCATTTGCAACAACATTCAGGGATCTTGAGGGCATTTTGCTAAGTGAAATAAGTTAGAGGAAGACAAATGAAGTAAAGATCTCGCTTATATGTGGAATCTATTTTTAAAATCTGCTAGTAAACTACATCAGATTTGTGGTAGCTAGGAATTAGAGAGGGGGAATTGAGTGAAGGTAGCCAAAATATACAAACCTCCAGTTCTAACATAAATAAGTATTTGGGAAATAATATACAACATAATGATTATAGTTCACACTGCTTTAAGGCACATTTTCAAGTTTCTAAGAGAGTAAGTCTTAGAAGTCCTCATTGCAAAGAAACAATTTATAACTATATAAGGTTATGAATGTTAACAAAACTTATTGAGGTAATCAATATTTTACATATGGGTATATATATATCATTATGTTGTACACCATAAGATTATACAGTGTTGTATGTCAATTATATCATAATAAAGAAAGAAAAAGAAAAAACATTTGATTTCGGATATAAGGTACTTACCTATCATTAGGTGGTTATGTAGTTCATTAATCTCCTTTTTTCTTTATACTGATGAGGGTCTGACAAGATTCTGACATGTCACGTTGATAATGATAAAAACTTGGTTTTCTAACCAAATACTAGTCCATTGAGTCTCAGATACATAAAAGGTCAATACCATATATTATTTTTATTCCATCCTTCTTCCCAATCTAGAAAGTAAAGCACAGTGATTACAATATTTTGTAGTTTTAGTGTTTATTGCAAAACATGTTAAGTTTGAGACAATCCCAGGTTTTGATGGTTTACCTTTCTTTCATGATAAAATGAAGACAATAGCACTTAGGTTAAAGTAAAATGCCAGAGTAAGGTAATTAAAAAAAACAATTTCTAGCATTAGAAGTTAATCTTTTTACACATGACAAATCTAAGTAGTCTGGTGGAAGTCAAAATCTGCCCAGTATACCTACCAACCTTGACTGCCTTCTGGTTATGTGAAATAAGGATATATACTTTAAAACTCGAAGATTTTAAAATAAAGAGTATCCACCTTTCCTGATGAAGATTTATACTTACTTGCACCTGTATGTTTGCTTTGGGACTTGGATTCAAATACTTTTTATAATTTAATATTAGCTACTTTGTGCATCTCCTTAACACAGCAGTAAATAAGGAGTGTCATTTGGGGCAGTGACTGGTACAAGAACTGAATTTACTTGATGTATTTGGAACTAAGATATAAAAAAGTTAGTATGAGAAGTATAAATTGAGAAAAATCAATGTTTTTGTTTCTGAGGATGAAGATATTTTGGACTTTCTATTAACCCTGGCATCTTCCAGGCAGGAGATGGAGGGCAGTAATTTGGAGACATTTTAAATTTACAATTAGTTTAATTATTTATAGATATAACATCAATTCACTATTTTTTCAGTGTGAAGGTGATAAGTCATTTTTATTAAGTCCTCAAAACTGCTATACATAGGTGTTCAGATCGTTTGAACCTGAACATTCACAAATTAGAGAAATGACACAATGACCTATTTTCATAGTTCTGTCTTTATGAAACATAATGATATTCCAGCAACTTCAGTGCTTTGTAAAATCATTACTTTGTCCTTCTGACTTAACAGATGGCCTACCTTATTGTCCTGAAAAGTTAGAATTGCAAGTAATATTTCATATGATTCATTCACTTAAGATATGCTTATTGAATATCTTATATATATTCTGCTGGGGAGGGGTCTACAAATGCATTTATGCCTTTGCTATAATGCTATTTTCTACAAATAGAGGTTGTAGGGTAAAAGGAGGCAGCCTGGCTACCTCACCCAGATGTCTGGGGAACTTAGATAAGCTGTGCTCTCATAGCCTTGAGACATCTGATAAACAGTTCCCATAACATTGAATAGGCTAGTTCGTGAAGAATCTCACTGTGTTATACAATGTGTTCTGGCACCCTGCTGTCTTTGTCTGTATTAGTAGATAAGGGGGTTAGGACTTTCCACTGAGGGACTAGTGACATGCAGTGTGGCATATAGTGACACACAGGAACACACTGGGGACATGTGGCTTGCAGTGTGTGTGGATCACCCCCCACCCCTTGAATAAAGGCATGTCTGGCATCCCAATGGCTCCATGAATATTCTTCTGTCTGCCCAAATCCTGTGAACCTGCCTGGCCATGAAAGGCCGCAACACAGGTAAAATACATTTTCTTTTCTTAGTGTCATCTTTCTGATTTGCACATATTTTTAATTCCTACTCTATAGAACTTTTGACATGGTGAAGTACAATTTAAAAAATGAAAGTTAGATGAATGAATATTTATCTCCCAGAGTAAAAATTCAGTTGAAACAGAATTCCCCACCTCTTTTAAGGGCAATGCTCTTAAAATGATTCCCCTTAATGAACTGTAAGCCTTCCTGGAAACCTCAGAAATGCCTGGTTCACCCCAGGGCCTCCTAACCCATCTGTCTATGAGTAACTGTCTTAGGCAGTCCTCAGAAAACAGAATAGAATGTTTGCATATTGACAACAATTTTAGAATGCCTCAGCATTCAGAGGCACAGCATCACATGAATTTTGGAAGTTTAAGTGAACTGAAAAGAAAATTTATCACATTTACCAGGTGGCCATATCATACGAATGAATTAGAAGAGGCCTTTGGGAAAGTGGAAACTGATGGATTAGGCCCATCTGAAATCACTTGTGGCTATGAAGGATGTTGCTCTAAAATAATCAGGATGTTAGCATTGGTGTTTCCGGAGATGTTCTAGTCTGTAATTACTCATGTTCACCTACTTTTCTCCCTGAAGTTTCGATGAAATTATTTTTATTTGCTCTGGAAAGAAAATTTAAAGGTAATAAGGCCATGTTCAGTTAAGGAACCACTACAATAATTTAATGCACATTTATGGGAAATTATAATATTAATATACTATACATTTCCTTATAAAAGATTCAATCACATGCTTGAAATAAATCTTTATTCATGTAAAAATAATTACAAACAGACCTCTGCCAACCAACATAAAGTATACATGGGCAATTGAATGATTCAGAAATGCTCTATTTGGGGAAAAGTCAAGAGACAACATTAACTTCATTTTCTCCAGAAAACAATGCATTATCCTAAATCAATTACTATGTTTAACTAGCAGCTCATAATTCTGAGGTCTCTAGATTGACATGTTTTTTAGAATGTTTACCAGTATCTAAAAATCTCCTGATGATAATTACAAGATTGCAACACTCTGAAGGTGAATTAACAATTTTAAAAACTGTTGCAATGTGATCAGTTGACTTTATTCCTTGATATGAAAAAATCCCCAAGATTTCAAAGAGAGCTTTTGATAGTGCCTTGGCCTATTCTGAGGAATTGAGATGTTTTCTTAATAGTGGAATTTTTAAAGACAGTAAAGAAGAAGAACATGAAGAAGAAGGAGGAGGAGAAGAAGAAAAAGGAGAAAAAAAGGAGAAGAGGAAGGAAGAGGGAGAGTTCAGGGATGTAGTTTATATATATTTACGTTATTTTCAATGTATAGGGTGAAAACCAATTGTATGATACATTTTTACATTAACACTTTTATTGTATTTTTCTTTTTAAAAATATATTTTATTTATTATACTATTACAGTTCTGCCATTTTTTCTCCCCTTTATTCCCTTCTACCCAGCATCACACACCACCACCCCCACCAGAACCCCTCCCCTGCACTTAGCTCACTTCCATGGGTCAATGTATAAGTTCTTTGGCTTCTCCATTTTCTATACTCTTCTTAATCTCCCCTGTCTATTTTGTACCTACCATTTATGCTTCTCATTCCCTGTACCTTTTCCCTTATTCTCCCCCTCCCACTCTCCTGTTGATAACCCTCCATGTCATCTCCATTTCTGTGATTCTGTCCCTGTTCTAGTTGTTTGCTCTGTTTATTCTTGTTTCTGTTTTGTTCTGTTGATAGTTATGAGTTTGCTGTCACTTTATTGTTTATATTTTTGATCATCTTCTTTTTCTTAGATAATTCCCTTTAGAATATCATATAATAAGGGCTTGGTGATGATGAACCCCTTCACTTTACTTTATCTGGGAGGCACTTTATCTGCCTTTCCATTCTAAATGATAGCTTTGCTGGATAGAGGAGTCTTGGGTGTAGTTTCATACTTTTCATGACTTTGAATACTTCTTTCCAGCCCCCTTTTGCCTGCAAGGTTTCTTTTGAGAAATCAGCTGATAATCTAATGGGAGATCCTTTGTAAGTAACTACCTCCTTGTCTCTTGCTGCTATTAAGATTTTCTCCTTATCTTTAATTATGGGTAATGTAATTATGATGTGCCTTGGTATATGCTTCCTTGTGTACAACTTCTTTGTGACTCTGTGACCTTCCTGGACTTCCTGGAAGTCTATTTCTTTTGCCATATTGGGGAAGCTCTCCTTCATTATTTTCTTCAAATAAGCTTTCAATTTCTTGCTCTTCCTCTTCTCTGGCACCTTTATGATTTGTATGTTGGAACATTTAAAATTGTCCCAGAGGTTCCTAAGCCTCTCCCCATTTTTTTTAAAATTCTTGTTTCTTCATTCTGTTCCAGTTGAATGTTTATTTCTTCCTTTTGGTCCAAATTGTTGACTTGTATCCCATTTTCCTTCCCATACTATTTTTTTTTTGTATTTCACTTTCCATAGCCTTCATTTTTTCCCTCTACTTGGCAATTATAATCAACCATTTCTGTGAGCTTCCTGATTTTTAGTGTTTTGAACTCTGCATCTGATAGGTTGGCTATCTCTTCATTGCTTAGTTATATTTTTTTCTGGAGGTTTGATATAGTCTTTCATTTGGGCCATATTTTTTTAACTTGTCATGCCTGTTACTTAGTAAGGGGTAGAATCTTAGGTATTACCAGGGCAGGGCAACCTACATGGCTGTGTGGTAGAGCTCTATGTGGAAGAGGGGTCTGAGAAGTAATAATGATGCTTGTGTGGCTCTCAGCTTTTGGCAGCGTTCAGTCATCCTCCTACTTTCCAAAACCAAATTATGCCCTTCTAGTGCTGATTCCTTGGTAGATGGTTTTGTGTATGTTATAGGACTCTGTGATTCTCTCCAATGAACTCTCCTATCAGATTGGGAGTTTCTCCTGCTGCCACAGCCCCCACAGATTTTTTCAGTCGGAGGTTTTGTGGCTTTATTTCCCTACACTGGAATCCTGGGTTGCAAGGCCTGCTCATCCCACAGTTGTTCCTCCCCATTTATCTGCATGCAAACATGGGACCATCCAGTCTGCCAGCTGCAGCCTTACCCAACCAGGCCTCTAGCCCCCAACTTGCTGCATGTTCTCTCTGTCTCAGCTGCCTGCCTTCACCCCTCCTTCCAGTCTGAATTGTGTTTCTTCCTTAACCATTTGATTGTTGGACTTCCATACAATTTGATTTTCTAGCAGTTATAGTTATTTTTTTAATTTGTTGTCATCCTTCTTTTGGTTGTAGGAGGAGGCAAAGTGTATCTACCTATTCCTCCATCTTGGCTGGAAATTTACTGTGTTTTTCCATTACCATTTGTACCCCCTATATCCTCTTCTACATCCACTCACTTATCCTCCCACAATCACCATTCTAACTTATCAATTAAAGTTCTGTTTACTATATGTCATATATTGATATGCTATTTTTAGTAACCTCTTGATTGGTATATCAACGAAAACAACCATATTTCTACTATAATAACATTTTCTCAAAAATCATTTTTAAATTCATATTAATATAAATATGACCACATAGAGATGGAAATGTTGTTGTTGATCTCCTACTATCTTATTCACACTGTGTTTCCTGTTCTGAAAGATGTATGTCTTGCATCCAAATTTCTCAGCAATGAGGCAAGTGCATCCTAGAAATCATAAGTTAGAGAATAATTAGTAAAGTGCTGTAATAGGATTATTTGAAATTATCTGAAGGGGGTTAGGAGGAAAGGTCATAGATATAAAAGAATGGCTTTGGGCCAGAGACAGCATGTGTCACTACTGGGTTAATAATTAAAAATGTTTGGAGGCTGGAGTGAACACCATTAACATTCTTCCATCACTATTTGCATAGCCAGAGGGTATAAAGGGGATGCTTACTTTTTACAACATCTTTTCTCATAGGACATTTCAAATAGTCCTCAAAACAGTCAATGGTATTCCATGAAATTGGGTAAATATAAATAAATAAAAGATGGATTCCAGAGTTAACAAGCCATGGGCTCATTAGTATCATACCTTAATCTCCAGTGCAAGTATATTTTAATCAATCTTTTGTCTCTTGGATTGTTTGATTGCATCCTAGGTGGAAAATTTTACTACTAATAAGACAACTCAAGTAGCATTATTTTATTAGTAGTATCTTGCATGGACAATTTGAAACAAGTAGAAAAATATTTCACCATAACTACTACCCTCACTCACCTTGACTATATCCAGTCTTGTATTTGGTTGGGCGTTACTGAATCATTTCTAAGCCAATAGTTTCTAGGCATCCAATACATCTATTTGCTAACATGATGACTGACTGCTTCCAAAGCAATGACTCATTGCTTCCAAATATTTAAAAGTTACCATAGAGTTTAATATTTAGGGTTCTAATATATGCAAAGCTTAATACCTAAAGCTGCCATTTTCTGATATGGATATTAAGTCCCTTGGTATAATGATTTAGTCATATTCACAGAGCTAGATAGAATTTGTCAAAGCACATTGAGCAAATCTGTCAGAATTTCAATGTAAAATAAATTTAATTAATATGGCAGTATGATAAATAAAGGAATATCAAAATTATGGCAAAATATCAAAATATACTAGATATTCATTATACAATTCATATATACATACATTTATATTGCATAAAGTAAAATACATAAGCAGTAAGTGCTTATTCATTTATTTCTCCAAGAATGTAGCTTATTTTTCTAAGTGAAACTAGAAGATACAGCTGAGTATAATGTAAACTCTACTGGTCAGGGCCCACCAGCTATAAATCTTAACTTAGCCTACTGTATCGACAGTTCAGTTTTAATCCCATAAAAATCTTTTTACTTCTCTTAGGCTCGAGAGGAAGTTAAACTAGATCATTTTTTTCTCAGCCATGGGATATTGTAACTCTCTAGAATACTATATATATATATATATATATATATATATATATATATATATATATTAGACATAGGGGCTAATTTAATGCATTTACAACCATCTACAAATGATTTGAAGTATTTTATGTTTTTTAAAGTTATTTAAAAAAGTGTTCCCCTAAGTTCACATTTTACATTTTATTTTGCATGTACCTGAGGTACTAGAGGCACATTATGTTCAGTTGGTCTTATCAATTAATTTTTTAAATTAATAACATACTTCTACTTAAGTTTATATGAAAATTCAACTGACATAAAATAGTCAAACATTTTTGTATAAGATGAACAAAGTAGAAGGATGACACTCTCTGATTGCAAAACTTATGATGACACTACAGTAATTAAGGCAGCATGTAATTGGCATACAGACCAGCAAATAGATCAGTAAAACAATACAGAATAAAGACTTCAGATTCACTCTCACACATGTATAGGCACCCGATTTTTGACAAAAAAAAGTTTAAAGTACTGTAGTATCTGGAACAATTGATACTCAGTTATAAATAAACTTAGACCCATACTTCATACCATGTAAAAAATTAACTCCAATGACTCATGAAGGGAGAGTGACTTCAGAGGAATGGTGGCATGAGAGATCCCCTTAGTTTCTCCCCTTGAAGTTTCAATGATTTGAACAGCTATAATTCAACAGAGGATTTCCTGCTCAACACAAAACCGCATCTGAGAGATTCACACATTAAAACATCTAAAGGTGGATGAGTGGGAGTGAATCGGGGAGGTGAGAAGGGAGAAGAGCCCAGGTGAGCCACAGACATAGTCCTGAAGCTGGGAGGTCACTGTAAGGCTCAACCTAGAGAGGGGAGGAATCAGGTTATGGCTGGTACTCTCTTCAGCTGGGAAGGGCAAAAACATTTAGTAAGTATACCTAAAAGTGTGGCAGTACTAGCTGCAGCTGAGCCCAGTGACCTAGGCAGAAATAAAGCACAGATGTGCAGCCAAAGTTGTCTGGCAGTCAGCATTACAGATGGAGAAACAAAGCCATGGAGCCTGGCCACCTTCCCTTAACCTCCCGGAGGTCGCCTCTCTTCACCCTCAATGTGGGTTGCAGAGCATATTATCTATAAACCCAAGAACAAGTACTACAAAAACATGTTTTCCCCCCTGAGCAAATGACCCACTATGTGACTAAATCCCAGGGTCAGGTGGAGGTGTAGGGGGGATAGTCTTGAAGTTCACTGGTCATAATTGCCAGGAATGCAAAGCAATAAAGAAGGTGCTCTAGTTTCCTCTGCTCACCCTATCTCCACACTTCAGTGGATGCACTGCCAGTAGGATCTGGCTATGGGAGACAGCACTAGGATTTCACAGATTTGGAACCCCTTTGCCCACTGCATTCCCCTCTGGAGTGAGTCCCCTGGGACCAGATGACTAGATCACAAGGAAAGTGTGTACCTTCCCAGGGAACACAGAACATTTTTCACCACTGTGCAGAGACAAGAAAGTCAGAATGATGCAAAGGACCAAAAACAAAAACAAAAAAACAAAAAACAAAAAACCCAAAACTAGTGTTTCAGCTCCACCAACTGGAAATCAAATGACTTCTCATCAATCTACTAGACAAGTGCCACACATGCATAAATGCCTAGACAGAGAAGGAATCTATCAAATACCATAAATAATGAATGTAACAAGGTTACATAGAAGTAAAATTAAAAATCTCCAGAGAATAAACTTGAAAATATGGAAATATGTGATTTAAATGACAGAGAATTCAATTTGAAGTACTCAATGAGAGTCAAGAAAACAGATATGTAGTTTAATAAACTCAGAAACAAAATCAATGAATGAAATGAGTACTACAGCTAAGAGATTGGGCTTTATAACAGAACCAAATAGAAATTCTAGAGATGAAGAACTCAGTAAAAAAGATACAGAATAAACTAGCCAACATAGGAAATAGAGCTGACCAGATGGAGGAAAGAATTAGTGACAGAAGATAGAAATCTAAGAATACAGAGACTTGAGAATTACAAAAAATGAAAAAAAACTTTACTATAACTATCTCACTCCATCGGAAAGAGAATATAAAAACAATAGGCATGCCAGAAGAAGAGATGGATTAGGGAACAGAGAGCCTATGCAACTAGTTGATGAGAACTTCCCAAACCTGAAAAGAGATAGATCCTCAAAACAAAAATAAACAAACAAACAAATGAATGGGCCTCTAATTACTTCAATTCTAAAAGGCCTTCTCCAAGGCACATCATTTTAAAACTGTCAAAAAAGAATGACAAAGAATGCTCAAGGCATCCAGGGAAAAGAAGAAAGTAACCTATAAAAAAGGCTACCATCAACATTTCTTTATTAAGTTATCATCAAACTTCTCAGCAGAAACTCTACAATCTATAAAAGGAATGGAACTAAATAGTCAAGCTATGGAAAGAGAGAAATTACCAGTCAGAAATATTATACCCGGCCAGATAATAATAAATATTCATTTGAATATGAAGGAGAAATAAAAACTTTCCCAGACATACAGAAGCTGAGAAAATTTAGTACTAGAAGACTTTCATTGAAGAAAATACTTGAGGATTATTCTACCTGAAACAAAGAATAAAAAGTCAAAAACTGTGATAAGATCACACATATACACATACACAAACTCACAGAATTAGTAGAGATATTTTGTGAGAACAAAGATATAAAAGGGGTGAATATAAAAACACCTGAATCTGCAAAGGGGGATGGAGACTACATGCATTCAAAAGCAAAAAAGACTACTGTATATATGAAACTTTCTTTTTCATAAACTTAATGGTAACCACACAAGAAAACCTAAAAGGGAGACACATTTTTTTAAAAGAGAAAACAAAAGAAAAAGTATGGAATGCCACCAAATAAAAATAACAGAAGTACAAAAGAAAATAGCCAATGGAGGCACAGATTTACAAGTAAGCAAAAGATAAAATGGTTATAGTAAATCCTCATACATCAATTATTACCCTCAATGAATTCACCAATAAAGAGGCACAGCAGAACAGATTGGATAAAAAAAAAGAAAACCCAACCATATGCTACCTTCTGCAGACACATCTAAGCTGCAAGAACAGAGATGGGATCAAACTGAAAGGCTGGACAATGATTGTCCAAGAAGATAGCAACTACAGAAAAACAGATGTAACTATGCTTACATCTGACAAAATAGACTTCAAGAAAACAAAGGTACCAAGAGATGAAGATGGAGATTTTATGATGACAAAGGAGATCTATATCAAGAAGACATAGCACATCTCAATATATATACAGCCAATTAAGAAGCACCAAAATATATACAGCAACTACTAACAGAACTAAAGGGAGAAACTGACAAAAAACACAATCATAGTGAGAGACTTAAATATTTCATTGACAGCTCTAGATAGATCATCCAAATAGCAAATCAGTAAAGAAATATAAGTCTTAAATGACACATTAGATCAAATGTGCATAATTGACATTTACAGAGCCTTTCATCCCAGAACATCAGATTACACATTCTTTCTGAGTGCACATAAAACATTCTCAAGAACAGACGATATGTTGGGATGCAAAACTAGCCTCAACAATTTTTAAAAGACTGATTTCATACCAAGCATATTCTCTGACCATAATACTTTGAAGTTAGAAACCAACAGCAAAAAAGAAGAAACCCACAAATATGTGGAGATTAAGCAACATACTACTAAAAATGAATGGGTCAAACAAAAAGTAAAAGGTAACATTAAAATGAAAGAAGGTGAAGGTATTAGCTAAATAACATATGCATAATCCAAAGACACAGACATTAGTGTGATGATAGCCAGAAGGAAGGGACTTGGGAGGAGATGGGTGAAGGCAGGATAGTGGGGGAAGAATAGGAACATCTAAAATAGTGCAAGCAATAAAAATTAAAACAAATCTAAAAAAATAAAAAATATATTTTTAAGTAAAAGATCTTAGAGACAAGAATGCAAATTTAATATGACATATTAAAATTTCTGGGATGTAGCAAAAGCAGGAATAAGATGGAAGTTTACATCATTAAAGTCCTATCTCAAGAAACAAGAAAATTACAAGTAAATAATCTGACATTATATCTTAAAGAGCTATAAGAATTTCCTAGAAATATATAACATTCTTAAACTGAATCATAAAGAATTGGAAAATCTAAATTGGCTGATCAGTAGTGAGAAAATGTAAACAGCTATCAAAAACCTTGCCAAAATTAAATTCTAAGACCAGATGGCTTCACTAATGAATTCTACAAAACATTCAAAGATTTGATATGATTTCCCCAAACCCCAAGTTTTGAAGAACAGGAAATTCATCTTATCATATTTAATGAGACCAACATAACTCTGATACTAAACCCTGGCAAAAAATATAAAAGACTGAAGATTCCATTAAAAAAGTATTAGAAAAAAATTAACAAATACAGTTAAGTTGCAGGATATGAAATCAATATACAAAAATCTACTTCATTCTTATATAGTAATAATACAAGTTCAGAAAAAATATGAAAAAATCTTTTTAAAATTTCATCCAAAAGAATAAAATATCAAGAAATAAATTTAACAAAGAACCTATATAGTAAACACTACAAAGTACTATTAAAAGAGATTGAGCACTGTCTGGTATGGCTCAGTGGGTTGAGCATCAGCTTGCAAAGAGAAAGGTCACTGGTTTGAAACCCTGGTGAGGTCACATGCCTGTGTTGTAGGCCAGGTTCCCTGACTGGGAATATGTGAGAAGCAGCTGAACAATATTTCTCCTGCACATCAATATTCCCTCTTTCTACCCTTCTTCCCCTCCTTCTAAAAAAATAAGTAAAATCTTTAAGAATTAAATACAAAGATGTTCTGTGTTCATGGGTTGGAAGATCAACATAGTTAAAATGTCCATATTACCTAAATCAATATACAGATTTAATACAATCCTCATCACTATTCCAATGACTCTTTATTTTTTTAAAGAAATAGAACTAAAAATATCCGATTTGCATGAAACCACAAAGAACCCCAAATAGAGAAGGTAAGATGGCAGAAGAGTTCATGGAAGCCACACTAATCTCCTCCCAGGACCAATCTGAAATTACAACTAAATTGCAGAAAAATCACGCAGAACAAACAACTGAACATTAGCAAGAGAGAAGGATTATAATCATGGACATATAGAAGAATCAACTCTGGCACCAACTAACTATTAAAGAGTGCAGTGGAGACTCAAGAGCTGGCTGGGCACCCACAGGCAGCTGTGCCAGGGGGATAAATAAGTGGATGGTTGGATTCCCCTGAGAAGAATGGGTCTAAACCCTAAGATGGGATCCCCAGCCTAGAGCATCAGGGCCCAAACAGTACACAGATAACAATTAGTGGCAAAAAGCAGCAGGGTTGATAGACGACCAGAGAAAAGAGCTGTTTAAAGGGTTTAAAGCTGTTTAAAGGGAACACAAATTTTCATTTGCTTTCACTTACCTGGGGCTGTAGCAAAGGTGGAGGCAGAGTGGTCTAGCAACACCTGAGGAGAGACTGGAAACAGAAACTTTGGGGAGAGAACAATAGAAGCTGGAATTCCAGTGCTGAGGCATCCGACATATGGCAGCAACCACCATGCTCATGCAGACCTTTTCCTTGAGTGACCCTTTTCCTTTTCCTGAGGGAAAACAACAGCCCCAACCCCAAGAAAGACTCTGCTCTGGCTCTGTGGTGATTAAACTTGACTGCTGAGTGCAGAGTGACTGATTAACAACTGAAGGAGACAGCCACAGACAACAGATTTCTGGCAAAGGGATGCACAAAATCAACTATAGATGTATGAATAAAGACTGCAGAAGGAGGTTTTGGGGAGAGAGCTGAGAGAGTGGCCACTGGGATCCTGGTGCTAAGTCATCACACCTACAGCAGCAGCCATCCTACTCAGGCAGACCACTCCCCTCCAAGCAGCAGCAGCCTGAGGGGAAACAATAGCCCCAATCCTAGGAGGGATTCCACCCTACCATATGGGGCTTAAGCCTCACTGCTGAGTGCAGAGGGATCACATTAACAAATGAAAGACAAAGCCAAACAGTAGATCCCCCCCAGTCTTGGAACAAGCTGCCTAAGGTCAGATGGGGTCAATATCTGACATCACCAGAGGTGGATCCAGAAAGAAAATACGGTGGTAAATACTAGAGGCTACCAAGATGAAATCCACTCTGGTCTTCTTTGTAATTAGTGATATATTCTTTCCTACATAGTTTTTTAACATTTATTCCTTGTCGGGAAAGTTTGTGCATATTAAGTCACTAGAATTTATACTATTGTTTATTTTCCTCCTTTCTTATAATAGTCTTAATCTGCTTAGATCCTATTAATACTAGTTCATCTGCTGATGATAGTGGGATCCTGTTAGGAAGATACTTTTGCAGATGTGGTTTGTTTCCTGTAGCACCTACACAAGAGCATACAAGACATGGTGGGGGGGGGGAATGATCCACAGTCAACTAGCTGGAGGAAGGACCCACCAAAGAATGATACAGCAAAAATTAAAACACAGTTACATCCAGAAAGCCAGCATAAACAGCATCCCAAGAACATCGAGTTCAGGAGATCAAAAAGTCTACATCACTGAATCTCAAAGTTCTCCCACCATAGAAGTTCACATCACAAACTAAGAAATCAGAACAAATCAATTTTAGAAGAGGCTAACAAGAAGAGTCTCATAAACAATGGGAAGACAAAGAAACAAACCCCAAATGAAAGGAAACAAGGAATCCTCAGAAAAAGTGGTAAATAAAATAGTAGAAAGTCAACTATCAGATATTGAGTTCAAAACAATGGTTATAAGGAAGCTCAATGAGCTTACTGATATTTACCAAAAACTATGGTGGAACTATGAAAAACTTACTGCAAACTATATCAACATGAAAAAGGAAATAGAAACTATTAACAAGAGCTGAGAGGAAACGAAGAATACGTTTTCCAAATTGAGAACAATGTGGAAGAAATCAAACGCAGGCAAGATGATGCAGAGGATTGAATCAGTGAAATGGAAGAAAGATAGAAAGAAACTCTGATTAGAGCAGAAAAATGAACAAAAGACTCAAAGACAATGAAGAGAGATTGAGGAAACTGCAGGGCAACATGAAGTGTAAAAATATCTATATAATGTGGATACCAAAGAAGAAGAGCAAGGGATAGGGAAACGGTTTGAAAAAGTAATGATGGAAAACTTCTCTAATTTGATGAGAGAAAAAGACACCAATCCAGGAAGTACAGAGGGTCCTAAATAAGTGGAACCTAAAGAGACTTACTCCAAGACATATTATAATTAAACTGGCAAAAATCCAAGACAGAAAGAGAATCTTAAAGGCAGCAAGGGAGAAACATGGAATAACATAAAATGGAGCTCAAATAAGTCTAGCAGCTAATTTCTCAAGAGAAACATTACAAACCAGAGGGAATGGCAAGAAATATTCCAAGTAATGAAAAGCAAAGACCTGCAACCAAGATTATTCTGCCCAGCTAGGCTCTCAGTTAAAATGGATGACAAAATAAGGAGTTTCCCAGACAAAAGAAAGTTGAAAGAATGCACCTCCACCAAACCAGCACTGCAAGATATGCTAAAGGGAATGCTTTTAGAAGAGGAAGAAAAAGAGTGAGAAAGAAAAAGAGGGTGACACAGGTATGAGGAAAATGAAATGAGAATGAATAAGTACCTATACTAATAACCTTAAATGTAAATTGATTAAATGTTCCAATCAAAAGACATAGAGAAGCTGAATAGATTAAAAAAGAAAGAGATGAACCACACATATGCTGCCTACAAGGGACCCACCTCAGAACAAAAAAACCTACACAGACTAAAAGTGAAAGGTAGGAAAAAAATATTCCACACAAATGAATGGATAAAAGAGCTGGACTAGCAATATTTATATCAGACAAAATAGACTTCAAAACAAGGGCCATTGAAAGAGATGCAGAAGGACACTTCATAATACTTAAGGGAAGAATCCAGTAAGAAGACACAAACATTGTAAATATATATGCCCCTAACCTAGAAGCACCCAAATACATCAGGAAAATCTTGGAGGACTTCAGGAAAGATATAGGTAGCAACACTAGGGGATTTTTAATACCCCACTGTCAAAAATGAATAGACCTTCTAAACAAAATATCAACAAGGATATTGCAGCATTGAACAATGTCCTAGATCAAATGGACTTAACATATATATATAACTTTTCATTTAAAAAAGTAAAATGCACATCCCTTTCAAATGCACATGGGACGTTTTCAAAGATAGACCACATGATAGGTCATAATGAAAAGATAACCTCAACAAATTCAAGAAAATTGAAATCATATCAAGCATTTTCTCAGGCCACAAAGGCCTGAAAGTAGAAACCAAACCCAAAGAAAAAAACTTAAAAACACTCAAATCCATGGAGTTTGAATAGCATGCTATTAAACAATGAATGGGTCAAGAATGAGATTAAGGAAGAAATCAAAAAGTTTCCAGAAACAAATGAAAATGGACTCACAGCAGTCCAAAGCTTATAAGACACAGTGAAAGCAATTCTGATAGGGAAGTTCATAGCCATACAGACCTACCTAAAAAAGATAGAAAGATTTGAAATAAACAACATAACCCTACATGTACAGGAACTCGAGGAACAACAACAAACAAAGCCTAGAGTAAGTATAAGGAAGGAATTAATCAAGATCAGAGCAGAATAAATGACATAGAGACTAAAAGAACAATTCTAAGGATAAATAAATCCAGAAGTTTGTTCTTTGAAAAGATAAACAAAACTGACAAGCCTTTAAGAAGACTCATGAAGAAGAAAAAAAAGAGAGAGGGCCCAAATAAATACAATCAGAAATGAAAGAGGAGAAGATTCAACCACAGAAATAAAATGGATTGTAAAAAAAGTGCTATGAAGAACTGTACGCCAAGAAGTTTCAAAACATGGGTGAAATGGACAAATTTCTAGAAAAATATAACCTTCCAAAGCTCAATGAAGAAGCAGAAAGCCTGAACAGACCAATAACAACTGAAAAAATTGAAGTAGTAATTATAAAACTCCTGACACAAAAAAAGCCCTGGACCAGATGATTTCACAGGAAAATTTCACAAAGCATTTAAGAAAGAACTAACCCCTCTCCTTCACATGCTATTCCAAAAAATCCAAGAAATGGAAAACTCGCAAACTCTTTTTATGAAGCCAGCATCATACTAATCCCCAAACCAGATAAAGACACAACAAAGAAAGAAAACTTCAGGCTAATATTGCTGATGAACATAAATGCTAAAATCTTCAACAAAATATTGGTAAACTGCATCCAGCAATATATTAAAAAGATCATGCACCATAATCAAATGGGTTTCATCCCAGGGATGCAAGGATAGTACAATATTCACAAATCAATGAACATAATATCACATAAAGGAAAGCAAAGACAAAAATCACATGGTTTATCAATAGATTTGGAAAAAGCATTTGATAAGGTACAGCACCCATTTATGATACAAAACTCTGCAAAATGGGAATAGAGGGAGCATTCCTTAATGTGATAAAGGACATATATGAGAGACCTCCACCAACATCATACTCAACGGGCAAAAACCCAAAGCTTTCCTACTAAGATCAGGAACAAGAAAAGTGGTGTCCCCTTTCGCCACTCCCATTCAACATAGTATTGGACACCCTAGCCACAGAAATCAGACAAGAAAAATAAATAAATGGCATCTAATTTGGAAAGGAGGAAACAAAACTGTCATTGTTTGCTGATGACATGATAGTGGACATAGAAAATCCTATATAGTCCACCAAAAATCTATTCAACTTAGTAAATGAATTTGGCAAAACAACAAGATACAAAGTCAATATTTTCATATCAAGGGCATTTTTGTATATCAATACTGAAATATCAGAAACAGAAATCGGGAAAAATCCCATTGGATATAGCAACAAGAAGAATAAAGTACCTAGGAATTAATCTAACCAAGAATATGAAAGATCTGTACTCAGAAAACTACACAACACCAGAGAAAGAAATTAAGGATGACACAGAGAAATGGGAGCATGCACTGTGTTAATGGATTGAAAGAATTAACATCATCAAAATGTCCATACTACCCAAAGAAATTCATAGATTAAATGTAACCCCAGTAGTGAATGAGTAGATAAAAAACAAACAATGATACATTGACACAAAGGAATACTACACAGCAGAAAAGAATAAGGAACTTCTACCTTTTGCAACAGCATGGATGTAACTGCGCAGTATCATGCTATGTGAAATAAGCCATTTATTAAAATGTCAGTAACATATTTTACAGATATAGAATAAACATTTCAAAAATATATATGGAACCATGAATGATCCTGAATAGCTGCAGCAATTTTGAGAAAGGAGAACAGAGTAGAAGGGATGACAATACCTGATATCAAACTGTATTACAAGGCCACTGTAATTAAAACATCCTGATACTGGCATAAGAACAGACATAAGAACATAGTATAAGAACTAGCATAAGTACATAGATCAATGGAACAAAACAGAGAGCCCAGAAATAAACCCACATCTCTATGGTCAATTAATATTCAACAAATGAGACAGAAGCACAAAATGGAGTAAAAATAGCCTCTTCAAGAAATGCTTTTGAGAGATATGGACAGCCACAAGCACAAAAATGAAACTCAGCCAACAACTCACACCATATACAAAAATTAACTCAAGGTGGATAAAGACTTAAATATAAGTCATAGCATGATGAAAGTCCTAGAAGAGACCATAGGCAGGAAAGTCTCAGATAAGCTATGTAGCAATATTTTCACCAGTATATCCCCTAGAACAAGGTCATAAATGAAAGAAGAAATGGGACTTCATCAAAATAAAAAGTTTCTGCACAGCTAAAGAAAACATCAAAATGAAAAGGGAACCAACTGTATGGGAAAATTTATTTGCAAATGATACCTTAGGGAAGAGTTTTATCTCCAAAATATATAAAGAGATCACGCAACTGTACTCCAGGAAGACAAACAACTCAATGAAAAAGTGGGCAAAGGATTTGAACAGACAGTTCCCCAAGGAGGATATACAGAGGGCCTAGAAACATATGAAAGAAATCACCATCACTAATCATCAGAGAGATGCAAATTAAAACCACAATGAGATACCACTTCACACCATGCAGAATGGCTATCATAAATGAGTCAACAAACAAATGCTGGCAAGATTGTGGAGAAATGGGAACCTTAGTGCACTGTTGGTGGGAATGTAGACTGGTGCAGCCACTGTAGAAAACAGCGTGGAATTGCCTCAAAAAACTGAAAATGGAACTGCCTTTTGACCCAGCAATTGCACTGCTGGGATTATATCCTAAGAACTCTGATACACCAATCCAAAATAATTTAGGCACCTCAATGTCTGTAGAAGCACAATTTACAGTAGCCAAGTGCTGGAAGCAACCTAAGTCCCCAGTAGTGAATGAGTAGATAAAAAAAAAACAAAACAAAACTGTCAATGTGATACATTGACACAAAGGAATACTACACAGCAGAAAAGAATAAGGAACTCCTACCTTTTGCAACAGCATGGATGTAACTGCACAGTATCATGCTATGTGAAACAAGCTGGGCAGTGAAAGAAACATCATATGATTTCACCTATAAGGAGGAATTTAATGAAAAATATAAAGAAACAAAATAGAACGACAGGCATGGAAATATGGCACAGACTGATAGTGACTAGAGGGGAGGTGGGAGGTGGATAATAGTGGTAAGAAAAGGAAAGGACTACTCAAACATGTGTGAATGACCCATGAACATGGATAACAATGTGGGAATTGACTGTGGGATGGGAGGCTGGGATGGGAGGAGGAGGAAAAAGGGGGAAAATGGGACAACTGTATTAGAATAACAATTAAAAGATTAAACATTTAAACATAATTAAATAAATAAAGTTTTAAAAATGGAAATAAATTTAAAAATTAGGAAAAAACAAATGGGTAAAATATTTTAACAAATCCTTTACAAAAAAAGGCAGAGCAGGTGAAAAATACTCAGTATCAATAGTTATTAGAAAATGAAAATTGTAACCTCAGTAACATATTTCACATATAGAATAGCAAAGACTTGACGAGATTTACTATTCTAAATGTTGAAAAAGATAAGAAGGAATTGTAAATCTTATGTACTGATGGCAGGAGTTGAAATTCCACAGGCACTTTGGGAATGGTATGGCAGTTGTTTTAAAAGTTAAATGTATACCTTCTATTTGATCTGACCATTCAACTCCTATAAATTACCCAAGATAAATAAAAGCACATGTTCATATTAACTCTTGCACATAAATAATCTTATAGCTCTACCTCTAATAGCAAAATCCTGGATGTGATAAAAATATATGGTATTATTTATAAAATTGAATACTGTTTAACAACAAAATGAATTATTGGTACTTATCAGAACAGGGATGAATTTTAAAATAATTATGCTGAGTGAATCAAAGTCAAGATTATTACACATAATTCAATTTATGCAAAATAGTAATATAAAATGCAAATAAAATTTAGGAAAGCTGATTGGTGGTTTTCCCCAGGTTGGGGAGAGCTGTTCACAGAGGGGAGGAAAAAGCAATTATAAAGGAATGTGTGGAAACTTTTGAGAAAGACAAATATATTTATCATAATTTTAGCAATCATTTTGTGGTCATATACATTAAAATCTATAAAATTGTGTACTTTATATGTATATGATTTTACCTCAATAATGTTTAAAATGACATATGAAAGCATTCCTACTTAATTCCTGCATGCAAGGTCCTTGAAATATTACCAGTGAAAAACACAGACTGGTGAAAAACTAGAGAAAATAACTATTATAAATAGAGACAAACACACACACACACACATACATTAGTAAATCTAGCAATAAAAAAACTGGGCCAAGCCTTAAAGGACAATGTAATGTAGAGCAAAATGGAGATCAAATGGGAGAGAAGGAGAGAAGGAAATAGAAATAAACATATTTAATTAGCACTATATTGTAAATGTAAACAAAGCAAAACGATTTCATTAACCTCTCATTTGTTTTATTGTAACTTCATTGGTGAGTATTGTAACTACAGCCCACATAAGGTCAAGTTAATAATGCTTATGGTCTCTAGAGTTCCAGCTGCTTTACTTGCACATTGGAAAACAAATATGTTTGATATAGTCATATTCATTTATTTTTCCCTTTACTTCCATTGTCTTTGGGGTCAAATTAATAAGATATTCTCTGAAACCAAGGTCCATAAGTTTAGTACTTATGTTTTCTTCTATGCAGTGTATTGTTTCAAAGTGTAAAACTTCTGCACAGCAAAAGAAACCTCCAACAAAACAAAAAGACAAACAACCAAATGGGAGAAGATTTGCAAATGACAGCTCCAACAAGGGGTTAATATCTAAAATATATAAGGAACTCACAAAACTCAATACCAAACAAACTTTGCAATTGAAAAATAGGCAGAGGATTTCAACAGATATTTCTCCTAAGAAGACATACAAATGTCCAACTTCATTAGCTATGAAGGAGATGAAAATCAAAACCACAATGAGATACCATCTTATACTTATCAGAATGGCAATTTTCAGCAAGAGAAGTTACAAGTATTAGAGAGGTTGTGGAGGAAAAGAAACCCTCATTCATTGCTGGTGGGAATGTAAACTGTCACAGCCAGTATGAAAAACATTGTGGAGGCTCTTCAAAAATTACAAATACAGTCACTCTTCTGGATATCTACCTGAAAAAAATTCATAACATTTATTCACAAAGATACATGCACTCCAATGTTTGTTTCAGCATTACTCATGGTTGCCAATATATGGAGATAACCATAGTGTCCTTTAAAAAAGGATTGGATACAGAAGATGTGGTACACATATACAGTGGAATACTGCTCAGCCATAAGAAAAAATGAAATGCTGACATTTACAACAACATGCATGGGCCTTGAGGATATCACACTAAGCAAAATAAGTCAGCCAGAAAAAGCTAAGAATGATACTTCACTCATATGTGTGGTATAAAACTGAAACTAGTAGACACAGATAACAACCACAGTATGGTTGTTACCCAAGGGAAGGGGGTAAGGAGTAGTAAAGGGTAGTGGGGGCCAAATATAAGGTGACAGTAAATGATTGGACCTTGGGTGATAGGGACACAATGCAATATACAGATTGTGTATTAAATAAATGTACACTTGAAACTTATATAATTTTAATAACCAATGGCATCCAATAAATTAATTTAAAAATGTTTATGATTTGAAATATATGTAGTTTTTAAATGGAGGAAAAGAAAACATCTGGCCCTGGCCAGGTGGTTCAGTTGGTTGGAATGTCATCCTATGAACCGAAAGGTTGTGGGTTTGATTTCTGGTCAGGGCGCATACCTAGGTGTTGGTTTTATCCTGTCCAGGTGCATATGGATGGCAACCAATTGATATTTCTCTTTCACATTGATGTATCTCTCTTGCTCATATCAATAAAAACACTCTCAGGTGAGTATTTAAAAAAAGAAATAAAACATCTGGGTTATCATAAAGTGAGAAAGATAACTATAACAAATCAGCTGCCATTTTTCATTATCAAAATGCTGAATGACTTTCAAAATGGCAGGGGATCTCTGCCTATATGGACACTGACATTAAAACGTTTTAGGGATATTACAGCATCATTGACACTAATAATTTGCCTTATTTAAAAAATACATACAGGGTCTGGTACAAATAACACTACTTTTTATTATAAAATCTTGTATCAGAAAACTGTAAGCATGTAATTCTGTAACACAACAATATCACACTCAAGCACACCATATGACATTTTAGGTGAGATGTTCAAATTAAGACTATAAATTATTCCACCCATATTATTACCCTGCCAACCACACTCAAGGAGGTGTTACTTCTGCCAGACCCTGTACATTATATTGTGAAAAAAAAGAATACTAAGGAAGACAGTAAAAATGCCAGAGACCAGTTGGTAAACCTCCATTTCTTTCTGCCAGTGAATATTTTGGGGCAACTGATGGTCAAAAATGAAAAGGTTTTTACAGGTTTTTATGTTATATTACATTTATTCCCTTACCTAGAGTATTCTGTTTAAAGTTTTCTTGGGTGGGTTTTCTTTTATTAAAAGTTTTTTCTTTTCTTAAAAGTTTTCTTTTATTCCTGCTAGCCCCTTTGCCTGTTTAATTCTTATACATTCTTTAGTACTCTGGTATTATCTCTTCTTAAAAGTCCAAGTGCCCAGACTTGCTTTAGTTTTCCTTCTGTTTTTTTAGTGTATTATCTCATGTTTACTATTTGATAGTATTTAGTCCACTACACTGATTATCTGTTATCTCTTCTGTCTCTTCCACTAGGGCAATCTTTATAAAAACTTCTAAACACCCAATACATGTGATTGAAAGAATTGGGGTTACATTTCTTTTCTTTTCTGAAATATCAGTAAAAATATAGATTAAAAGGATAAAACTTAAATAAGGATATAACAAACTAAACAATTATAAAAAGAGATATCAACCAGTTACATTGAAGAATTTATGACAGTTAAAGAGCTCTTTTGCTCAAATTAACCACAATCCTCAATGCAGCCTTACAAATCAGCAAGCTGTTGAAGAAATGGATGTTAATTTAACCAAGATAGCCCCCAGAATGTCCCAGAAGCCATTAGCTGGAGTCTGCTGTATGGTGTTCTAAAAAGTAACTCATTGGGCGAGTCCTCTGTCTTCCGTATATAACCAACTCTTACATGTGGTTTGCTCACAGGTTAAGAATCGCTAGTGAGACCAGTTCTCTAAGCAAAATAAAGAATTTGTGTATGAAGTCTAGAGAGTATGATAAATCTGTGAAGAAAAGCGAGATGCTATTTTGGGTTACTAGCCCATCCCACATGATGTATGCAGTTCACATCCTCCCCACTTGTTATGACCAGGGTGTTGTAAATTTCAGAGCATTTCCTACTAGAAAAACAGTGATCTCTAAAAGAAAATTAATCACTTTCTAGTGCTGATCATTTATTGTTACCAATCCCTCTATTATGTATGTAAATAGAACCAAAATCATTAGCAGATATGCAAGGAAAAGTAAAACAGAGATGACAGGTCAAATAAATCAACTTTCAAGAAAATAGAAAAAATATATTAATTTTATATTGGCAAAAAATTCAAGAAGAGTTCATATCCATAAAATAAGACTAGTCTTCTGAAAATGAAGAGTTATTCTTTTTTTTTCACCTGGGTTTTCATTATATCTTGCCAATTTTTCTGTGCCTATAATACCGTCCAGCCATGCACACACTAAGTTTTCTGCACATCTGTCCTCTTAAATTGAAGGTAGCTAAAAGAATTAAGAAATGTCACACTAAATTTTTCATCTGAGAAAAGGTGGTAAAATCTAAGCACTTAACAAAATAACCTACTCATTAAATATTTATTAAGCATCAATTACATGTGAAATACTTTTCTAGGTTCTGGAAATTTATCAGTAGGAAAAAAAGGAATAAAATATTTCTTACAGCCCATGCTGGTGTAGCTCAGTGGATTGAGCGTGGGCCTGGGAACCAAACAACTGCAGTTCGATTCCCAGTCAGGGCACATGCCTGGGTTGCAGGCCAGTTACCAGAAGGGGACTCAAGAGAGGCAACCATACATTGATGTTTCTCTCCCTCTCTCCTTACCTTCCCCTCTAAAGATAAATAAATAAAATCTTTTAAAATATTTCTTTCATGTTACTCACATTCTAGTGATAGAAAACTGAAATTATCATATGGTGATAAGTTCAAAGAAGAAAAATATGATAGATAATGAGAAGCCTATAGAGCTTTATTGTATTATAAGAGCCTATGACTTGCTTGTTGTGCCTGCTTTGTTCCTGGTGGTCACTGGTAATATGTATCATGTATCATTGCTGTAAAGTAAGTAAAATTTGTCACCACAGACCTAGTTTTGCATATTGATTTGCTTTTTACCAATCTAGATAGTTCCGTGGAATGTTTCAGAAAAGACAAAAAATATCTTATTTCATATTTAACATCAATGTCTTGGACTGGTGGCATTTTATAATTGGGCACATCACAGTCTCATTCTTGTTTTTTATAGTTAACAGATTTCTTGGTCCTTAAAATGCTTTTTCTATTAATTGGCAAAAATGCTCATTCAGATAGAGGGCTTGTTTAAGTAAAGTAGACACTTTTATAACCCTCAGGCAAGATGTATCTGCTCTGATTGGGGATTGGGGATTGGGGCTTGTAGATGTCATTTTCTCTCAACCTGTAGAGTTCTTGTCAGTCATTGCTTTAATTATGATATAGTAATCCCCATGGAATAGCATATGATTTATATTGCCTTCTATATCAACAGATGTACAATATCTAGATACAGCCTAACATATTGAATTGAGGCCAAAGTTCTCTATCGGAGCTCCCTTATCTCTTCTTCATCATTATCTTTTGATTCATAGTTTAAAACTCATTATTGAATCTACAATGGAGAAGAAAATAATAAACAATTCAATTAAAAATGGGCAAAGAACTTGAGTTGACATTTCCCAAAGAAGATATCAAATAGTAAATAACCACACATAAAGATGCTTAACAACACTAATAAATAGGAATTGTAAATCAAAACTCTAATAAGATACAACTTCACAGCAATTAAGATGACTAATATATAAAAGTAAAATAATAAGCATTAGTTATTGGCAAATTTATGAAGAATTTGGAATTCTTGTATGCTATTAGTGGGGATATTAATTACTGTAGTATCTAAGGAACACAATATGATGTTCCCTCAAAAAATTAAAGAGTTTACCATGCGATCTAGTAATTCTACTACTGAGTATATATCCAAGAAATGGAAAGTAGGGACTCAGATATTTGTGCATGAAGTTTCTTTTTCTTTTTTAATTGTTCAATTATAGTTGTCCCCATTTTTCTCCATTACTCTCCAAACCCTACTAACCCCCACCTTCTACATTCAATCTTCCTCTTACCATTGTCCATGGGTCCTTTACATATCTTTGATGATCCTTCCCCTTCTTTGTCCCATTATCCCCCTCCCCTTCCCCTCTAATTGCTGTCAGTTTGTTCTTTATTTCTATGTCTCTGGTTTTATTTTGCTTGCTTTTTCATTTTGTTGTTTAGGGTCCACTTATGGGTGAGATCATATGGTATTTGTCTTTCACCATCTGGCTTACTTCACTTACTATAATGCTCTCCAGTTCCATCCATGCTGTCATAAACAGCAGCGGCTCCTTCTTTCTTTCTGCTGTCTAGTATTCCATCATGTTAGTGTACCACAGTTTTTGATCCACTCAGTAAATGATCTAAATGAGCATTTAGACTGTTTCCAGCACTTGGCTATTACAAATTGTGCTGCTATGATCATCGGGGTGCACGGGTGTGTTTGAATTGGTGTTTCAGCAGCATTATTCACAACAGCTAAAAGGTATGATTAACTCATATTTGTATATAGATGGATAAAAAATGATATGTACACACAGTGGAATATTATTCAGCCTTAAAAATGAAGGGAATTCTGAGACACTTTACAACAATGATGAACCTTGATGACATTATACTGTGATAAGCCAGTCACAAAAGGTCAAAAACTATGTGAATCTAGGTACCTAGAGTAGTCAAATTCATAGACAGAAAGAAGTACGATTGCAGGGGTTAGGGGCTCAAGGTAATGGGAATTTATGGTTTAATGAATACAGAGCTCGAATTTTGAAAAGGAACAGTCTTAGAGACAGAAATGTGAAAGCATTTAATGCCACTGTAACATGTTTGAAATGGTAAATTTAATGCTATATATACTTTAACATAATAAGGGCATGTGGAGTCAATTTGGTCATTTCTAACATTGTCAAAACTAACAGCATATGTTCTAACTTGGAATTGGTGCTTCCCTTTTCCCTCCTAGCTAAGAAAAAAATCATAGAAAGTTCATATCACCTGTCTCTTTGTATATTCTCTTATATAATTAAAATAACTACCTTTCATTATACCCATAGACTTTATATATTTCATACTGGGTGAAGGGGGGCATCATGTTGTAACAGCACAACAAGAAAGCAAGGCATGAGAACAGACTGCAAAACAAGGATGCTAATAGGATCACAATGGGTCAGAAATTGCAAAGGCAAACAAGATCTGCAGAATGTAAAATTGGAATTCAGAGTATGGTGGGAGATCTATGTGAATAATTATAACTCGGAAATCTTCAGAACTTAAGGATCAAGAAGAATGGCCAAGCAAAGCAGTCACTACTCCAAATCTGAAGAACTAATGAAAAATTTCATCCTACTAACACTGGGAAATGGGACAAACTATGATGGGCTTCTGCATATTATTTAAAAGGCCTCACCTACTTCGTATTCTGGCCTACCCTCACTAGTGGCAACCAGGACAACAGAGGGCTAATAGAACAATGGTAAGAAGTCATCGGTAAAGTTATTTTTCCCTACAGCACCACGCCACAAAGAAGAAGCATGGGCGTAGCAGTTGCCAATTTCTTATATCTAAACAGTGGTGACTACAAGTTTCTGCCCCAGGTTGTAGTGGTCCTGTATTAGGGGCAAAGGTCACACCAATTTAGTTCCTTTGTCTGGTACTAAATGATAAGTACTTCTAATAGTACTGTTCAGAATATTCAGTAATTTAAGATTCAAATGTTCAGATATTTATAAGATGGGGTAAAATAATAAAACATTCTTAAAAAGATCAATTTTGAACTCTTAAATTTATGAAACTCTACACGTTGATGTACAACCTTTTAAAAAGGAATACTCCAAGTAAAGGAATGATAGTAAATGCAATGTGAATGGTTTATAAGTGAAAAAAAAAGAGGAACCCATTTCAATGCTCAAAAGTGGCAAGATAATTCACATTTTAAATATACTGTAGCAAAGTGATAAAACTCATATATAGTAATGTGAAAAAAAGTCACAGATTAATGATACACTAAAATAAAAATTGTTAAAATATATAACCATAAAACTTAAGAGACTATACACATACCTGTTGGCTTTTGTACTTTTTCTTATCTTTTATACTTTTTCACCAGGCTTGTCACAGTGAGCCTCCTCATATAATACTATGCTATAGCTTAAATAGACATGAGGTTATAGCTCTTATTTACACATTATTTATATCATTCCAGTAACACATGAAAAACTTGCAAACTCAGTATTATCAACTTTATTACAAAGAGGGGGAGGAAGGAGAAAGCGTGAGGAGAGAGAAAGGAAGATGATGGTTAAGCTGGCCACACAGTTATCAGAGCATTCAGAATTTGAAAGGTGATTGATCTGCCTCTAAAACTCACTGTCTTTATAAATGCTTTCTCCACACTCTAGCCACTGCTACCTCTGTGCCTAGGAGCTTCATGTAATTTTTGCAGAACACCGTCTACCATTCCTGCTGAATAGTGGTAAGTAGACATATCCCTGAATGCAAAAGCTTTCAAACCTCCCCAGGTTTCCCCCACCCACTCCTTGTTTAGGCCTTATTTTCTCCCTAAATTTATATTTCCTAATAGAAAGAAACAAAAATCCCCTAAACCTAGTCTTTTTCTATCAGTAAAATTTTAGTAGTTGGATGAAGAAAGTGGGTTGCCTGAAATGACTTTTTTTATTTTTAATTTTGAAATAATATTAGGCTTACAAGATGCAAAAATTGTGCAGAGGTTTCCGTATCTTTCTCATTAACTTCTGCTAAAGTTAACATCTGAGATACCAGAGTAAAATGATCAATACTAGGAAATTAACATTGCTATAATACTATTAAACTACAGATCACATTCAAATGTCACCAGTTTTTCCACTAATGTCCTCTTTTCATTTGAAATTTGATCTGGGATCCGACATTTTTATGTTAGTTTTCTCCCTTTCATCTCTTCCAATATGCAATAGTTCCTTATTTTCCTTATTTTTTATGATTGTGACACTTATGAATAAAACTACTAATTAATTATTTTGAAGGATGTTCTTCAATTTGGGATTGTTTGGTATTGGACTGAGGTTATGAGTGTTTGGCATTTATACCACAGAAATAACAATGTATCCCTCTCAATACATCTAATCAAAAATAATATTATGCTTTTACCGGCGATGTTAACTTTGATCACTTGGTTCAAACAATGTTTGCTCAGTTAACATTCTTCCATTTTTTAAATACACATCTTATGGTAGATACTTAAAAAGTATGATGATATCTCGTTTCTTCTCAATTTTTTACCTGCTACTCAGCATCCCTTGGTGAATCCTGCCTGCAACAATTATGTCCATGGTATTTGCCCGATCTGCTGATTTTCTCCTGAAGTGTAATTTGAATTCTCAGTAGGTAGAAGGCACACACATTGAAGAAGACACATTTTTTTTTCCTACCTCAGTTCCTCAATATTTATAGGGAATGTGAATTCATCTTTTAGCATTGTTCTTCCTCTTAATTGGCATTAAATTCCATGTAAAAAAATGGTGTCTCACTTTTTTGGGCCACCCAACTTACTTTTGAACTGGAGTGGAATGAGTGAAAAATAAGACTACGCCATACAGGATAGAAGGCTATTTCCTTTATAAATTCTGATGATAGGAGAAAACATTAGTAGTAGTTTGTTCATTATGAATAATGTTAACAACCAAAATAACCTCATTGATTTTATTAGATATCCTTGTGTCTGGGCCTTAATGACATACATTTGATTACTTAAAAAAATCACCCCAGGTTCTATTGTTGCATTCTTTTCTAGACCATCTTATCCTTAGCTCTTTTTCAAAAGAATCATAACAATAAATTGAGATATTGTATTCCCATAGCACCAAAGAAAAGTGTCTATCCATGAAAATATGAGGAATTAAGGGACTCAAATACCTCCCATATTCCCCTTCCATCAACACAAGGGATTAGCAGAAGCAATTTATGGCTTAGGTTTGGCCACATCTCTGTATTTATGTCTTAGGACAATCTTTCCTTTGAATTCAGTTGTGCTAAAAGTAAACACAGGCAGATACATACGCTCCAACATTTCACATATCATGGAGGTTTGAAAATATTATTTACTCAAACTGATATAAAAAGGTATAAATTAGACATTAGGCAACAGCATTGCTTTTCCTAGATAATATTTTTATGAATTTTATTTATGAATAACACTCCTTAGTATTCCTCTTGCCTCCATTTTGGAAATTGACTACAATAAGAAGGAAATAAGTTTAAAAATGTTTATATATGTATATGTGTTTAGTTTTATCATTTACACATTAATTTTTCAATATTCTATAAATTATTTCAAGACATAAAGGCATGTTTATTGTTTTCTCTAATAGAGCATTCACAGTAGGTGTTCATTAATTTATACTTGGTTTTCAATTGGCTTGTATCAAGACAAACTTAGGCAAACCTATTTGGTAACTTTCATCTTTGCTATCTCTTATTTTTATCTTCACTAAATTCCAAATACACAACCGTAATTGATTGAAGCTAGGCTCTTAGTCTTAGTCATCTCTGTATTTTCAGTACTTGTAAAGTACTGTCACATGCAGGCATTTAAAATATACTCAAGATTAAATATAAAGAGATAATCCTAAGAGAAGCAAGAGGAAAGGAGAGTGTTACCTACAAAGGAGTTCCCATAAGGCTATCATCTGATTTCTCGAAACAAACAAACAAACAAACAACCTTGCAAGCAAGAAGGGGCTGGAAAGAAGTATTTGAAGTCATAAAAGGCAAAGACCCACATTCAAGATTACTCTATCCAGCAAAACTATCATTCAGAATGCAAGGGCAGATAAAGTGCTTCCTAGATAAAGTCCAGTTAAAGGAGTTCATCATCACCAAGCTCTTATATGAAATATTAAAGGGACTTATCTAAAAAAAGATAAAAAATATGAACAGTAAAATGACAACAAACTCACAACTATCAACAAATGAACTTAAAATAAAATAAAAACAACTAAAACAAAAACTAAGCAAACAACCAGAACAGGAACAGAATCAGAGAAATGGACATCACACAGACGGATTCAGTGGGGAGAGAGAAAGGAGGAGTAGAGGGAGAAATGTACAGGGAAGAAGCATACCATATTTTTCAGGCCATAAGATGCACCTAGATTTTAGAGGAAAATAGAAAAAAATTTTGAAGCACAAAATGTGGTAAAATATTCAATAACATAAATAACATAATATTTCACCAATGTAAATATAAACAGACCTCAACAACAGCATTAGCAATCATTATTTCTCCCAAATTGGGGGAGGATGCATCTAATAGTCAAAAAAATATGGTAATTAGTAGGCATAAAATAGACTGGGAGAAATAAAAAATGATATTGGAAACAGAGGACTCAAAGAACTTATATGTACAACCCATGGGCATGAACTAAGGGAGGGGATGTTGGAGGGTTGGGGTGCAGGGTGGAGGGGAATTAGGAGAGGGGGGAATTAGGAAAACTGTAAAGGCATAATCAATAAAAATACTTAAAAATAAAATATAGTTTGCTAAATTCATTGGAATTGGGTAGAATAGAATGGAAGGCAAGATTATTCCTCGTTACAGATGAAAGATTTGGTTATGGAAATGGAAAATCCAGGGTCAAATCACAGCTTAATCAAATGAAACTATGGAATACATAGATTTATCTGGCCCTCAGTTTTGTTATTAAATAAAATATTTTGTTTTAAATTTCCTTAGGGATTTTCCGAGAAGATTAAATAATAGCATATTAAACTTCTGTGATCGAATATGTCTCCATAATGTAAATAAGTACCACTAGTGAGCCAGAATATTTTTAAAAATCTGGAATACAGAATGCAAATGAGATTAGACCAAAAGCAAAGCAAAGGCAAGAAAGCAAAATACAACACAAGCTAGAACATAAGTCAGAAAGAAATTTTCATGACATTCCAAGTTTTACCTTTTAAAAAATATATAGTTTTAAAAGCTGTGTCTACTTTACTATTTCCTGTACATTTTTTCTCTAAAACAAGTCTAAGTTCCACCCACAGGAAAGTCCCATGTACATGTATTAGGATCTGAAGAACAGGACAGCATAGATGCACTTTCCAAATAAAAAGAAATATTTCCAAATAAACATAAGGAGAAAAAAGAAATTACTTTTCTATTGTGAATAAATTTACCAAAATACTACCACCTTCTGCTCTTTCTCTGTTTAATTTTTTATTTTTTTTCTTAGGATACACTCTAAAAGAACATATAAAAATTAAAGGTCTTTAAATTATAGCATCAACTTGGCTTCTTAGAAAGGGTGTACTTGGAAATTGGTAGGTACTTAGTTTGTCTGCTATATAAAACACAAGAACAAAATCTGGTCATTGATATGTACTGAAGACAATACATACAACCTCTATAATAGAAAGTGCTGTTTATTCTCATTCAGGGAAGGAAACTATTTGAAAATCAGGGCTAAATACCTGCAAGGATAGTACATACTGAGTATCTCTTCTGCCTGATTCTCCAGAATGTGAGAAAGAACTTGATCACCTGACAATGTCGGAAAATATCTCCTATTTGAAAAAAGGAGCAAGAGGTACAAACAGGAACACTGAATTAAGAGACATAAAACAATGTTTATAAAACTCTAGTTAGTAGTCTTAGGAGGATGTGAATAGTAGTTACCTCTATGAAATAAGGAGTGAAACACTACAAAGATTTGTTGGTAATTAAAGATAAAGTTACAAAGTAAAACTTTATTAGAATGGTTAACTAGTAAGGTGGATGCAGCTATATACCTAATTAGTAATCACAAATTTTATTAGGATAGGAAAACATTCCTAAAATCTAACACAAGGAAACAATGAAAGAAATTAAGAGGTCTGGATTATCAATCCATCTATTAGGTCTAATAGAAGAGAATAAGACAGTTATCAGCAATCTAAAACACCTTAGAAACTTCACGCTTTCAAAAATGAACAAATCTACTTTGTAATAAACAGAAGAAATAAAAAATAATATGCATTTATATATGTCAGAACTCTATTGATAATATTACTTCTAGGAAGATGAAATGGGTTACTAATGGATGCAATGAAATTAGTTACTAATGAAATGGGCTATTAATGAATGCAAGGCATTGGCATGACTTCCAATCACCAGCATATGAAGAAAGAAAATAATGTTATATATTTTTTTAATTTTGAGAAAATGTGTTTGTTCCAAAAATTTTATAGCTAACCAAATTATCACTCAAAAAATTGTGTGTATATGTTTAGTGAAATGAATCTCTGCATATTCTCTATCTGTGAAAAAATAACGAAGATCTTACAGCAAAAGACTAGGGGAAAAAAGGAACAAGGTCAACATATGTATCACAGAAAAAAATGTAGTTGAGTATAGCCCATAAGGTATCAATAAATCATGAAAGAAATTAAAAGAAATTTTACTTTGCTTTAAAAACTGGAGTATTCTAAAAACAGCACATTTACTTATTTTTCTATAAACAAATATACTGTTCATTCTGCATTTCCAATTACATGACTAATTAAACCTCATGGAAGCTCAGTATCTGTATGAAGCATTTCTAACAACCTGATTATATATGAATTTTATAACTTTTCTAAACTCACTGTTACTTCTGTGTGTTCAATTATGTCAAAGCAATTAATTTTGCAACAGTAAAACCTCACTCTTCATCAGCATTTTCCCAAAAAAGAAAAAGAAAGTATGACATTGTTCTTTCTGGAAAACTGGTCTGTTAGTATTTCCACATTATAAGTGTTTCAGTCAAGTCAGAAGCAACTTATTTTTTGTTGTTGGTACATATTATTATTTTATTATATAATTTTCCATTACCATTTATCCCCCTTATAAATTCTCCCACCTCTACCCACCACCATTTCTTTTGAATTTAGTGAAAAGTAAAATATCTACCAAAAAGAAAGTCTTTATCATTATAATCAACAAAGTACCTGTCATCATGAAAAGGGAAAGATAACATATTCATGTTTGATATAAAAAGACAAATATGAAATAATAAAAATGAATATAACTTTTCCCATAGGAAAAAATTACCCCAAATTTTAATGGCATTCAGGAACAAAAATGACAGCAAACATTTTGTAATGTATAGCTAAGTCTTTGAATTTATAATTATCTACACATATGTATTAACCCGAATTTTCATAAATCTAGATGCTTTTTCTATTCCAAATTTATAGAAAGCATGCAATATGGTCTCAAAGGAAAGAACATATTAACTCTTATCTCTGATTTATCACTATTTTTTCTATCACCATACTTAAGCTTTTAATTCCTCTCTCTGGTGTTTCAAATGCTATAGTGAGTGACAATTTAAAGTTGCTGTATTATATTTCCATGGCTGCTGACAATTAGACAGAATTTGTAGTTTAAAACACTGCAAATTTATTTATAGTTCTGCAGGTGAGAAGTTCAACATAAATTTTATTGGACTAAAATCTAGTGGGTAATCCATTTTCATATCTGTTCCTGCCTCCAGTGACTACACATACTTCTTGACTCTGGGATCCCTTTCTTCACCTCTAAAACCAGCATGTTGCATGTCTCTGACCATTCTTCTGAAGTCATTTCTCCTTCTGACCTTGACCTGTTAGAAAATGTTATTTTAAGATCTCATATGATTAGGTTAGGTCCTTCTAGAAAATTAGCTTAACTTTAAATATGAATTTTGTATAACCTGATTAGAACTTAAATTTAAATTATAAATATATAAGCAATTAGTTATGGAACATTTATTTATAAAACAGAGATATATAAATTATTGTATTTGATATTTTTATATTTGAAGTATATTATTCTAAAACTACAAGCATAATTGAAGTTTATTATTCCAAAACTAAAAGTATAATTGACATGATAGTGTACATAGAAAATCTTATAGACTCCACCAGAAAACTACTGGACCTAATAAGCGAATTTGGCAAAACAGCAGGATACAAAGTCAATGTTCAGAAACCAAAGGCATTTTTGTACACCAACAATGAAATATCAGAAACAGAAATCAGGAAAAAAATCCCATTGGATACAGCAACAAGAAAAGTAAAATAGAAGCTACACAACACTAAACAAAAAAATCAAGGAAGACATGAACAGATGGAAGAATGTATTGTGCTCATGGATTGGAAGAATTAATATCATCAAAATGTCCATATTACCCCAAACAATTTATAGATTCAATGAAATCCCAATTAAATACCAACAGCATATTTCAGAGATCTACAACTATAGGAGACCATTCTGCATGACATGGGCCCAGCTCCCACTTGGAGATGCACAGGACTCAGGCCCACAGATAGGTTCTCTTGTGGGAAATCAGGCCTGCATTTTACCTAGACTTCTATGAGACTTGCTTTTGCTAAAACTCTCTCACCCTGAATTGAGACAGAAAGTGATTACTGTAACTTCCTAAAATCCATGCTAAAACTCCCCAGTATGGAGTGTAACTGGTTTAACCAGTTTTCCCTTTGCATTTGCAAATATCCTTCCTCTGTGATGTGATTAGTGGCATCATCTCCTTTGTTTTCTGTAAAAGGTAACCATCTAAAGCAACCTGGCATAGTAAATGAGGACCATCATGTAATGTGCCCCCAAAAGAAATAAAGGCAAGCTTTTTTCTCCTCTTGAGAGAAACCATGCTGTCCCTTTTACTCCACAGGACTCGGTAGTCTGTGAATTTCTTGTGTCTCATCCATAATGTGGCAGACTCCATGAGCCGGGGTCCCCATCATAAAACAAACACTTCAAAAATTTATATGGAACCATAAATGACTCTGAATAGCTGTAGCAATTTTGAGAAAGAAGAACAAAGTAGGAAGGAGGACAATACCTAATATCAAACTGTATTACAAGGCCACCATAATCAAAACAGCCTGGTACTGGCATAAGAACACACACATGAACCAACGGAACAGAATAGAGAACCCATAAGTAAACCCAAGTCTCTGTGGTCAATTAATATTTGACAAAGGGGGAAGAGGCATAAAATAGAGTAAAAGTAGCCTCTTCAACAAATGGTGTTGGGAGAACTGGACAGCTACATGAAAAAAAGTGAAACTCGATCACCATCTTACACCATAAACAAAAGTAAATTCAAGGTGGATAAAGGACTTAAATATAAGTTGGGACACCATAAAAGTCCTAGAGGGAAAAAAAAGGGAAATCTCAGACATTCCATGCAACAACTTATCATGGGACTAATATGTCCCTTAGAGCAAGGGACATAAAGGAAAGAGTAAACAAATGAGGTCTCATCAAATTAAAAGGCTTCTGCACAGGTAAAGAAAACAGAATTAAAATTAAAAGAGAACTAACTGTATGGGAAAACATATTTGCCAATGATACCTCAGACAAGGGTTTGATCTCCAAAATATATAAACAACTGACAGGACTCCACTCAGGTGGAAGTTTTGTCCTCCTGTGGGAAAACAAAAAACCCAATTAAAAATGGGCCAAGTATTTGAATAGACACTTCTCCAAGGGGGAAATACAGAGGGCCCAGAGACATATGAAAAGATGCTCAGCATCGCTAGCCATCAGAGAGATGCAAATTAAAACTACAATGAGATACCACTTCACACCACTCAGAATGGCCACCATAAATGAATCAAGAAACAAGTGTTGGAGAGGATGTGGAGAAAAGGGAACCCTAGTGTACCATGGGTGGGAATGAAGACTGGTGCAGCCACTGTGGAAAGCAGTATGGAATTTTCTCAGAAAACTAAAAATGGAACTTCCTTTTGACCCAGCAATTCCACTTCTAGGATTACACTCTAAGAATCCTGAAACACCAATTCAAAAGAACCTATGCACCCCAATCTTCACTGCAGCACAATTTACAGCAGCCAAGGGCTGGAAATATAACAAGAAACATTGAAATTAAGAACAATCTAGTGGTAACCAGAGGGGAGGTGGGAGGAAGTAGTGGGGGCAAGGTACAACTATAAAAGACACATGGACAAAACCAAGGGTAGGTTGAAGCAAGGGGGGGATGGCTGGCATGCTGGGGCAGTGGTTGGGGGTAAATGCAGGCAAGTGTAATTGAACAATAATAAAATAATTAAAAAATAAAAGTATAATTGCTACAGAATTGGTATATCTCAGGCTTTCTTAAAAAGTATTCTTATATGCATCATTTAAAAGCCATAACACCCTTATGGCCCCCACCAAATGTGCATAAACAGATTTTTGAAAACCATTTTTAGGGTACATGAAACCTTTGAAGTGGAACCATAAATTTTCACACCTTGACTATTAAAGTTTTAATAACAACGTACAGTAAATGTGGTTTGATAACTCTGTGTATATGCCAATAAAGGAAATGTTCATGAGACAACACCTCTCCTTATATATAATTTGACTTTTGTTTGATCCTATTGTATTTTAATTTTTAAAGTTATTGCCTATCCCTCTAACTTGATCTTATGGCATTCTACTTCATCACAGCCCATAAAGTGGGTCAATTAACAGTTTGAAAAATACTACTGTAAGGTGCCCAGGATTCCATATTAATAAGTAACACTTGGGACTTTAGATAAATGTACAGTTAGCCCTGGCTAGTGTGGCTCAGTTTTTTGAGCATCATCGCACAAACCAGATGACTAACAGTTTTATTCCTAGGGCACATGCCCGGGTTGTGGGTTCAGTCCCTGGTTGGGGTGTATACTGAAGGTAACCAATCAATATTTCTCTCTCACATTGATGTTTTTCTCCCTCTCTTTCACCCTCCCTATCTGTGTCTTCAAAAATAAATACTTTTTAAAAAGAAAATACAGTTATAAGCTGCTGTGCCATCAAGAATTAGGTATACCTTAGTCATGTTGAACTCATAATTATTAAAAAAAAACATGGAAAGCATGAAAACTGTCACCATTAATGAGTGTCTGTCAGTCCATTGTGTATGTGTCTGTGTATCTGTCTATCAATCATCTGGAAAGAATTACATTTATCACGTTTGGGAGAATTCCAAAAGCATTTAAAATGTTGTGTACTAAAAACACCCAACAGATACAGTATTTTTCACATAACATTTTGTATGATTTCTGAGCTTTTCTGTCATTATCACAATTATTTTGGTATGGATTAAAACCAGTTTATTTGTACCACTAGTTTATTTCTTAATCTGATGTGTTTCAAAACACAGAAATTTATCCCCCTGCTTCAAAACAGAAATACTCAAAAGCATATAAGGAATGGAGCCAGGACCTGTCTCCACACATTCATCCTGCTGCCAGGCATTAGGACACATGTGTGTGACAGAATTGCTGACTGCATTTCCAGCTTACACATGAAAAGGGTTCCATATTATGCATTGTTTAAAGGTGACACTACACATTCCAATGCCAGAGCACTTCTTGTTTTATAATCAAATCATATGCCATAAATTCAAAAGTAGGCTATATCACTCACCTCTTATGTCTCTACCATTCTGTTAGATAAACAGCACATTAAGTAGTGAGCAATTTTATCATTTCTGTATTCTATTTTTAAATAAAAATGCACAGTTTTTTCTAATTAATATACCAACTTAATAACAGCTAATACATCAAAGAATATCTAATTCAGATGAATAGTTACACAAATATTCCAAATGCAGATTTTTTTTGTAAAGTCTGGAACAATTTAAAAATCACAGTTAATGGCAGTATGTAGGGGCAAGTTTCATGGAGAGCTACCATCCAAAGTTATCCATTTCTCTTACAGCATTCATTTCTGCTTTTTTTCCTAGTAAATTGCCATTTAGTTATTCAATAAATCATATTTTTGTCATATGCGAAGGATTTAACATATTAATATTTGTTAACATATTTATATTTGCTTCATCTTTTAGAGATTTCTGGATTTTAAAAAAGAATGCTTGTAATACAATTACTTTAAATATTTACATTTTGTCTATAGTATAGGATTGTGACTTATTAATTTATTATATTTTGTAAAAATTTAACTCGTACTCATATCACTTACAATATATCATAAACTACTCTAAGCAGTAGAATCTCTGCTCCTCTTCCTTCTTCTTTTTCCTTTTCCTTCTACTTCTTTACCACCATCTTGTTATTGTTGTTGTTGTTGTTGTTCTTCTTCTTCTTCTTCATCCTCAGCATCGTTGATCATATTCATAACAGTCCTAGAAGTTAAGCACTATAATTATTAGTGACTTGTCTAATGTCTCACAGCAAGTAAACAACAAAGCCTGATGCATTTTGTGGCAGCTTTTACCCTCAGTTAGTCTTAGATACAAATTAGCACTTTTTTAGCAGTTGAACAATCATAGACCTCATTCTTCAGCTTGCTGATTTCTTCCTATCTTACAAATATAGATGCAAACAAAATACATAAATATTTGTTTGTTTTTTGTGACTCATGAAATCAAAATTATCTAAATGGCAGTTTGTTAAAAATGTCATTGACTCAATGTCTATCAATTGACTCATCTTTCAGACCTTGAGAGTTCCCCAAGGAATATTTGAGTCCATGTTAACAATGGATATATATTTGTAGTGAGTAATTTGCTTGCTAAATAACAAGACACTGTTCAGAGAACACACCTACATTTGATCTCACGCAGGAGGTGATGTGGTGCATTGGATCATGTTGTGTACAGGATACCAATGGTGGGGATTACAGCAAGTTGTTTTCTCTCTCCACTGTTTGTCAACTTAGAGTACTTTCTACTTCTTTCCAAGGAGAATGATGTGATTCAAATTCTTCTACACAATCCCTGTGAGGCCCTTTACAATTCTATGAATTCTCTTTCAAGAAAAAAAAATCCCTAGAAATTTGGTTTATCTGATTGCTGGGAATAGTCATTATTCTCATAGTGTGATAGAATATTCTTTATACCAGTATTCTAAAAAATAAGAGCCTCAGCACATACAACTTGGAATATTTTCATGCTGAAACACTTTCTGGATTGAAAATAATACTCATGAAGCTATTACAGATGATAAAATCTCCTAAAATTAAAAAAATAATCCAGCATTTTCTGAAACTTCTTAATATAGGATCTCTTTTTTTCCTTATAACAGCTCAATTAATATTCTACATACTGCTTTAAACCAGAAATGTAATCATTAATGTTTGAAGTCTCTTTGATTTTGGATGTTTAATATTCTTACCAAGCATTGGTTCCTTCATATGCCCCTCATAGTAATGATTAAACAGGGTTGTCTTTTTAAAAGTGTCTGGCAAGTAACCTTTTGTGACAATGTAGGTGATTTAAGTCAGGTGGCTTGATGTCACCATCTATCTCCAATTATAAAGTATATAATCTTAGGACTTGAATATATAACCTCTAAGTTTAAGTTTATTCATTTGTTTCTGTGATTATTAATAATATGTCAGAGAATTATGGTGAATATCTAATGTGATGATGCATAAAAAGCATTTAGAAGTTTGTTAGCACAGAGTGCATCCTCAATAAATGTTAGCTACTCTTATTATTTCCTTGTTTCTGCCTTTTCTTTTTTATTCTTGTTCAAGTACGGTTGTCTCCATTTCCACCCCCACCTCTCCACCCCCACCCCACCCATCCTCAACTCCCACCCTCGGCCCTACCCCCTTTGGCTTTGCCCATGTGTCCTTTACGCATGTTCCTTGACAACCCTTCCCCTGTTTCCCCATTATTCTTCTCCCCTTTCTCCTCTGGTTACTATCAGTTTGTTCTTTATTTCAGTGTCTCTGGTTATATCTTGCTTGCTTTTTTGTTATTATGTTTCTACTTTCTTATCCTTCCTTTCACCCAAAGCAGTCAAAATATTAAGTATGTAGTTAGAAGAGTACCTCAAGAAGTGACAGGTAAATAATACGCATTTCTACCTGCATTCTTTCATACCTCCATTCATTCTGTCAGCTTTATTTTCAGAATATATCCATGTTTTAAGATGAGTTTTGCAATAACATTCTGACTGCTTTTCCTGCTCCCACTCTGTGTCTCCACAATGGATTCTCAGAGACAGCAGCCAGGAGATCCTGTGTAATCCTTCCCAGGTGGTCTCACTGACTTAGTTCTTACCTTCACTCCACACTGCCTGTGCCAGCTCTTTATCTTTGAACTTGCCAGGAAACATGATTTTTGTCACAAGGTTTACATTCACTGTTCTTTCTGTCCCTCTACCTATGTTGTTTCACACCAACAAGACCATGTAGGTGCTTGTGTCAGCCTCAAGTGACTTCTACTTTGACAAATTTGCAAACCTTTCTTAGTCTCAAGTTCCAGGTCAAACATCTTCTCCTCTGTACAGAATTAGTTTATCACCCTGAGTACTTTTAATGACATCTTAGCCTCCTCACTCTTTGTGACACGCATCAATAGTGCAGCATTTTTCTCAGTGACTTGTTCCCTGTAAAATGTAGACTCCCATATCAGAGTTTGATTACACGAGAAAACAGATTATCCTACTCTTGTTCATGGCCTTAGTTTCAGGAAATAAAATTTAAAAACAAGATTTTTAATGAATAAAAGTTTTGTTGGAAATTATATTTATAAAATGAGAGTTTGCTTAAAAACTAATTTATTTATTATTGTAAATCTTTGATTCCTTTTTGCTTATAGTACAAAGTTAAGGATAAAATTATTCTCATCTTTCAAGTGTATAGCAAAAAATAAACTTCATTTTTTTAAAATTAACTTTCTAGGTACAGAGATGCTGAGACTGCAAGTCTGATTGTTTGAATTTAGGCCTGGCGTCTATTGGATAGGATTGCTGGAATCCATAATTTAACTTTGAACCTGAAAATCTGTGGAACTCAGAAATATTGCTTCCTTACCCATCCCCATATCTTTGTGTCTAAAAATGATATAAAAATGTTTTCCTAGTGATTACAGTGCTAATCTCTAAGTGAGTTTTATTAACTATTTTCAATCATAAAAAATGGAAAAACCTAACATTCCTTTGCCATGGACTATTTGTTGTGCAACTATAGGCTTGTAATATTTCTCACTCTGCCCCAGTAAATATTCCTGGAGCAGATGCATAGGATGGAATGACACGCTATCAGCAGAGATTTCACATCACTGTGAAGATCACTGTGTTTGACTGCAGAACCCTCACACTTTCCTTCCAAAAAAAGGAACCAGTTCCTTATAGGGTGACCTGTTTGAACCAAGCTTGGCTTGATTTTGAAAAGGTGGCTCAGTGAATCATGAACATGATTTTGTTAGATCTCTCTTTCTCCCTGTATCTATCTGTGTATTTGTGTGAATGTCTATATAGAATCTAACTATCTATATTATCTATCTATCTGTTATTGCACTTTGACATCTATCTGTCAAAATAATGAAGGGTAGCATTAATTTTTTATGTATTATCCCCCAAATTTACCCATCCATCTTTTTACATATCCTTGTTGATTCCCCCCTCCCCCCCCCCAATAATTCTTCAATCAGTGAACTGTTGCTCAGGATAGCCCTTAGTGATGCCACTTATGGAAAGAAGTGCTTGGGGTGAATTTCATGTCTGCTTGCTTTATCCAAACAGAACAGTACTTTTGCATCCTCTTCCTTGCCCAGTGCCCTTACTGCTGCATTCTAGCCCAGATGATGGACTGTTTCCTGTCTGTAATTACTACCACAGTATCTTTCAGCCTGGATTCTTGCATGTTAACTCATGATGTCTCATTGTCCTGTCCTCTTAATTTAAATGCTTGTCTTCTTGCCTCTCAGTCCAATAGCTCATTCTTTCTCCTCCCCTATTACTCAGCATTGTTTCTCCATCATATCACTTGCAATTTTTAGGATGACATATTTTACTTTAGATCATAGCTCATTTAGTCCTTTCTCCTGCTGTTATGCTAATAGCATCTCCAGCTAATCATTAATTTCCACCCTGTGGTTTCAATAATTCCTTCCGTGCTAAATCTTGCATAGAAAAACTGTTTGAGGTTTGGCACCATAACTTAGTCTAAGAGAAAAATGAGCCAGAATATGCCAAGTCACTGCCAGAGGCCCCTCTGGTCAGTGGGGCACCATTGCTCACCTAAAGGCTTCTAAAGGGGTGGAAGACTTTAACCTGCTGCGTTATGTGTGTTCAATCACTGTCTTTTAGAAATGAATAGAAAGTATTTTGCAAAATTATTGTTTACGTGATTCTGAAAATAAATATGTTTGGGGGTATAAAAATAAAGCCTCAAAATGGAGGGGAATTCATAAAATGTTAATGCTTGAAGGATCTTCAGAAATCAAAATCAAGTTCTGCATTTTTACAGATGGAACAAAAACTGAGGCCCATAAAATTTCAAAGATTTGCAGGGCCACTTATTACATGATATTTAGTCGTCAGAAAAACAGGCCTATGGCTAACTTTTATTTGCAGTGCTTAAGGCAAGGGAAAGAGCAATTGGCTCCAGACCAAATCTTAGCTAGGTCTGCTTAGCCATATCCACTTCTCTTTTCCTGTCTTGGGATCATTATGGGTTTCCCATAAAAATGCATCCGCAGACAGTAAAGCCTGTTCAATCTCCTACACAGTATCTCCCTATTCAATCTCCTGCACAGTACTTCTCCTACACAGTACCTCCTACACAGTACCTCCCCCAAGCAACTGCTCCTATTGTGGTGTGTTTGAGAAAATAACCAGGGAAAAAAATAAGACCTGGAAGTTGGACCCAGGTCAATAAGCCAGGAAGTCCTAGAGTCCTAGGTCATGAGAATGTCTTCTACCAGGGGATGCAGTCACTGGCTCTGGCCTGGATCATCTGCAGAGTTTCTTCTCTCTCTCTCTCAACACAAATCTAATCTTTTATGTTATCTTTCATTTTTATGTACAGGACACTAAAATAGTGATAAAGTTATATGTTGGTTGGGGAAACTGTCCGCTAATGATTTTCCTTGTAAAACAATTAGATGGGCACATGGGACTAATACATATAGTTGGGGGACTTCTAAATATCAATATTTATAAGTCTGCTTTATTGGGTTATTATTTCTCTATTGAAAAATCTACTCTCATGCCTGGAATATGTATATGTGTCTACAAGAATTGTAGAAGTTTAATCATGTACAAGAGGCCTAGAAATCACACTATTCCATGTGCTAAATTTCACTTAACACTGTTTTTTGAAGCAGATCTCTCTTATTCTGCAGTGTCCAGTGTCCCTGAGAAATATTACTCTCCAGTTCAATGTTTCCAATTTCTTGGTAAAAAACAAAGCTTTGGACAGTCATCACCAGGGTGCATGAGCAGTCATGTGGGGGTATACCTGCTCCTTATTGTGCTTTTTATTTCTTTCTCTGCTGTTAGCCTCACACATGATACACAGTCCTCATTTCCACTCTTAGATATCACCCCATAACATCAGTATCTCTAACTCTTACATCTGCTTAAGGTTCTGCATGAACCTGCTTTTAATTATTGTTTGTAGGCAATGGACTATCAACTGTCTGAATTTGCTAAGCCTCATCTATGTTCCATTATTAAAAATTCATTAACATCTTTATCAACTATAGTCTCCTGTCCTATACTCTTTGTAATTGTAAATTTATAATTAACAATCTTTTACTTTTATTTTATAGAAATTCAGGGAATGAGTCTGGATTCAGCTATTGACCATTGGATATCCTTAGGTAAGGCAAGTAAAAGAGTATTTATTAACTATGATCCATTATTATGTGATTTATAAAATCACTGAAAAGGCTAGCTAAGTAGTTCTCAACTAATTCCCTGAATCATGCTGCTGAACTAGATCACTAAGGTAGATGCTGACTCTGTGAAGTTTTGGGATGCTGGATAATTATCATTACTGCTCATTCCAGACCAATTTGTGTCTTCCATAAACTGGACCATTAAAATATTTGCTGTGCACCTCTCCATGGTTATGACATTAGGTTCTTGACTTTGGATTTCTGATACAGATCATACAGAAAAACAAAACCTGATTATGGTCACACTTGCCAAAGGAGTGCTATGAGTGCTTCATGATATTTTCTTTGCCTTTACTATCAAATGCTGCATATTTAGTTTGGTTTAATGTGATTAACGCACAAAATATGAACTAACAAAATCTTGGAAGTACAGTTTTCAGCTTTCCATCCACTATTATGCAGTAAGGAACATTTCAAGGGAATTGGAGTGGAGTTGAGTGAGTATAAAAAATATCTTCCAGATCTGTGTTTAACTGGAATTCCCTTTTTACACATCGTCTATGGATTTATATGTGTACATGTCAGTTCTTCCCCATTGGGGTTGATCTTGCCCTTTGGGGACATTTGGCCACACAATTTTAAAAAGTGCCACCACTAGGGTTTGGTTTTTACACCTAGTGGGGCAGAGGCAAAGATGTTGCTAAATATCCTACAATGCACAGGATAAACTTCAAAACCAAAATATTATCCCATCCAAAATGTTAATAGTACTAGAGTTCAGAAATCCTAATATATGTGAATACACAAAAATTAAAAACTCGTAACTATGATTATCTCTGGGGAACAGAAGCAAAAACTAGAGTTAAGAATGGCAATGAAGGAGAATTTAGCCATTATTTTATTTATTTTAAGAAAAAGTATGATAGCATAATAAAATATTAGTAAAACTAATGAAATAATAAACACAAATTAATATGTGAGTAAGGAATATTAGGGATTTGGAAACAAAAAGAGATAAAGATATGCAAAACAGAATATTTGTCTTTACTTTAAAGGCTCTCCTTTAATACATACTTTAATCACTATAAGTCCATACTATCATTTTAAGAATAAATTGAACTGCCTTCCTTAACTCCTGTTTCTTCCTCATCCTCCACGTACAATCAATGATTACCTCCAATCCATTCTAATGGCAAAAATGTTCTCTAAACCATCATTCCCTCTTCATCTCCACGGATCATCTTAATTGATTAATTTTTTTGGCCTGGGATATTTTTTAAAGATTTTATTTATTTATCTTTAGAGGGGAAAGGAAGGAGAGAAATATCAATGTATGGTTGCCTCTCGTGAGTCCCCTGCTGGGAACTGGCCTGCAACCCAGGCATGTGCCCTGACTGGGAATTGAACTGCGATCGTGTGGTTTGCAGGCCCGTGCTCAATCCACTGAGCTACACCAGCCAAGGTGGCCTGGAATATTTTAAAAGTTTCACTATTAGCTCCCTGTTTTTAAAACTTTCACTTGCCTTATAATATTCTATATAATTCACAATTTCTATCATAAGTGACATAATTAACAATTTACCCTAACAAGAATCTCAATAGTTTTTTATTAGATCAAGATGTTAAAGACAACACTTAGGTATCAATCTCAGTTCCCGTATTCAATGCAAATATTGCTCATTAATCACAGTGACCTTTTTGGCTGATATTAACTCTGACCTCAGACTCCCTCTGAACAGTATGATTTCTATGGCCCCTACAAGTTGACTGCAGTCTGAACAGAGATGAAAACTATTGTTGCTTCCTTCCACTAGTGAATTGCTACATCTCTGATAGTTGTTCGTCTTTTTTAATAGTTATTTCCATGTCAAGGAATAAAGGTAATGAGACATTATTAGTGACTTAAAGAATGGAGTAAGAGATCAGGAATATACTGTAACTGAGAGTTTCTTTAAGACAGTTTAATTTTTCTGTGAAAATCTAACAACCTCAGCCACAATACTTGATCAGTAACTGACCTTATTCTGGAAACTTTATCGTGTATTTTTTTAAGTTTCCTAAGATGGAGTTTGTTGGAGGCTGACATTTAACTGTACAGGACTTGAAAGTACTCTCATCACCAAAAATTAAGATGTTACCTAACTGTAAATAGACATAAGCTAAATGAAAGAGAGTAAAAAGGCAGTCTCAGGATATAGCAGTTAGGAGGACGACTAAGGAAAAACAAAAAAGAATACAAAAGAACAATAAAGGAGTTTGCTTCTGAATAAACTTAAAGACTTGGCAAACTTATGAATATTATGTTGAAATAAACAAAACTACCAAAAAATAGACTGTGATTTGACACAGGGGTATCTACCTGGAAAATTTGACAACATTTATTTGCAAAGATATGTGCATCCCTATGTTCACTACAGCATTATTCACGGTGGCCAAGACATGGAAATAGCCAAAGTGTCTTTCAACAGAGGACTGGGTAAAGAAGACGTGGAACATATATACAATAGGATACTACTCAGCCATAAGAAAAGATGAAACACTGCCATTTGTGATATGAATGGACCTTGAGAATATTATGTTAAGCAAAATAAGTTAGTCAGAAAAAGCCAAGCACTGTACGACTTCATTCAGATGTGGGATACAAACCGCAAATCCAGACACAGTATTGTAATTACCAGAGGGAAGGGGTAGAGGGTAGTAAAGGGGGGCAAATATATGGTGACAAAAGCTGACTTTACTTTTGTACACCTCAAACATATATGATCCTATTAGCCAATGTCGATCGAATAAATTTAATTGAGAAATAAAACAGAGTAAAAGAAAGTGGAAACACAATAGACCCAAGTCTATGGGACACAGTATAAGCAGTTCTAAGAGGATAATTCATAGCAACACAGGCCTACCTCAAGCAACAAGAAAAATCTCACATAAGCAATCTATATGTAAAGGCACTAGCAAAAGAACAAATAACACCAAAGTGAGTGAAGGGAAGGAAATAATAAAGATCATAGGGGAAATAAACAAAGTGGAATCTGAAAAAAATTACAAAAGATCAGTTTCACTAAACAAAAAGCTAGTTCTTTGAAATGAAAACAAAATTATAAGCCTTTAACCACACCCATCAAGAAAAAAGAGAAAATACAAATAAAGAAAATCAGAAGTGAAAGAGGACAAGTGACAACTCACAACACAGAAATACCAAGGGATACAGAAAAATACCATAAACAACTATATCACAACAAATTGGACAACCTGAAAGAAACGGATAAATTCCTAGCCACATGCAATCTTCTAAGGCTAACCAAAAGCAAAAACAAACAGAAAAATTAGAAAAGACTAATAACTACTAATAAAATCAAATTAGTAATCAAAAAAATTCCCCAAAACAAAAGTCCGGGACTAGATGGCTTCAGAGATGAATTTTACTAAACATTCAAAGAAGAACTATTACCTATCCTTCTTAAGCTAGTTCAAAAAATTGAGGAGGAGGGAAGAATCCCAAACACATTATTTAAGACCAGAATTACCATAATTCCAAAACCAAAGACACAAAAGATGAAAATTTAGGGTAATTTTCCTGATGCATACAGATGCAGAAATCCTCAACAAAATATAAAGAAATTAAATTCAGCATACATTAAAGAGATAGTTCACTATAATGAAGGGGGATTATTCCTATGATACAATTTTGGATTAACAGCTGCTGATAAATTAATGGGATACATCACATTCATTGAATGATAAAATGATGGATAAAACACATATGTTATCAATAGATACCAAACAAGCATTTGACAAAATTAAGCATCTATTTATGCTAAAAACTCTCAGCAAAGTGGAAATAGAGGGAACACACATCATCATAATAAAAGGCCATATATGATAAAACTACAGGTATCTCATACTCAATAGTGAAAACCTAAAAGTGTTTTCCTCAAGATCAGGAAAATATAGGGATGTTCAGTTTCACCACTTTATTCAACATAGTTTTGGAAATCCTAGCCACAGCAATCAGATAAGGAAAAATAAATAAAAGTCATTTAAATTGGAAAGAAAGAGGTAAAATGTCATTTTTGCAGATGGCATAATATTGTTTATACAGAATATTAAAGATTCCACCAAAAGTATAAGGACTGATTTAGTAAGGTAGGAGTATAAAATTAATATTCAGAAATTAATTGCATTTTACATACCAATTACAAACCGTCATAAAGAGAAATTAAGAAAGCAATTCCATTTACCAAAGAGGTAAAACACCTGTAGTCTAAAAATTGTAAAACATTGAATAAAGAAATATAGTAAAAAACAAATGAGTGCCAAGGTATACCATATTTATAAATAAGAAGAAAAAACATTAAAATGCCCATGCTACCCAAGGCTATCTATAGATGTAATGCATCCCTACTCAAAATAGCATTTTTCACAGAACTTAAACAAATAATTCTAAAATTTATATAGAACCACAAAAGATATCAAATAGCCAAAGCAGTCTAGAAAAACAGAACAAAGTTGGAGGTATTACACTACCTGATATCAAACAATATTACAAGGTTAAAGTAATTAAAATGGCGTGGCATTGACATTAAAAAAATAAATGTAGATCAATGAAACAGAATAGAGAGTCCCAAGATAAGCCTATGCCTATATTGTCAATTAGTCAATGACAACAGAGGAAAGAATATATATAGTGTAAAGATAGTCTATTCAGTAAATGGTGTTAGGAAAATTGGACAAATACATTAAAAAATAAAACTAGCCAATCTTATTACAGCATATATAGAAATAAACTTAAAATTGATTAAAGGTTTAAATGTAAGACTTGAAACCATAACAATTCTAGAAGAAAACACAGGCAGTAAAATTTCTGACTTTGCAACTAGTAATATTTTTTGATATATCTCCTCAGGCAAGAGAATCAAAAGAAAAAATAAACAAACAGGACCACATCAAACTAAAAAGCTTTTGCACAAAAAAGGAAACCATCAACAAAATAAAAAAACAATCCACTGAATGGAAGAAGATATTCTCCAATGATACATTTGATAAGGGGTTAATATCTCAAATTTATATATAACTCAAAACAACTTAACACCAAAAACTCCAAATGTTTCAATTTAAAAAATAAACAAAGGACCTAAATATACATTTCACAAAGAGAAAGGCCAGATGGCCTATATACATATAAAAAGATTATCAGTGTTACTAGTCATCAAAGAAATGCAATGTAAAACCACAATGACATAGCACCACACCTGTCAGAATTGTCATCATTATTAAATTAGCAAACAAATGTTGGCAACAATGTGGAGAAAAGGGAACTCTCCATACACTATTGGTGAACTCTCCACACAGTGGTTACAGCCACTGTGGAAAATAGTATGGAGGTTCATCAAAAAATTAAAAATGAAACTACCTTATAACCCAGCAATTCCATTTATTAGTATTTACCTGAAGAAATCTAAAACATTCATTTGAAAAAATATAGGAACCCTTATGTTCATTGCAGTGTTATTTACAATAGCTAAGATATGGAAGCAACCTAAATGCTCATCAATAGACTGGATAAAGAAGAAGTAGTACATACAAAGGAATATTACTCATCAATTTAAAAAATAAATTGTTACCATTTGTGATGATTTGATTGGATCTACAGAGTATTGTGCTACATAAAATAAGTCAGACTAAGACAATTACCATGTGATTTCATTTACATGTGAAACCTAAAGAACAAAATTAATAAATAAGCAAAACAGATATAGACTCATTGATATAGGGGACACACTTAAAGTTGCCAGATAGAAGGAGGGTGGGAGGGCTGGGTGAAAAAGATATAGGCATTTAGAAGTACAAATTGGTGGTTACAGAAGAGTCTAGAAGGTATAAAATACAGCATAGGAAATATAGTAAATAATATTATAATAACTACATGTGGTACCAGGCAGTGCTAGACTCACTGTGGGGAATCACTCTATAAATTGTATAGATGTCTAACCACTCTGCTGTACACCTAGGACTAATATAAAGTAATGTTGAATGTCAACTCCAATTTTAAAAAAATAAAGGAAAAAATTTTCAAATAAACTTTTTCTAAACAAACAAAAAAAGCATCTCTGGTATTAGCCAAGATGGAGGAGTAGGCAGCAATGCTTCACTTCCTTACCCAACCAAAAGAAGGATAACAACCAATTTAAAAGCAAAGGACAACCAGAACTGCCAAGAAATCATTTGCATGGTAGTCCAACAACATAGTGGTTAAAGAAACATTCATGCAGACTGACAGAATGCAGCAAAGAGGATTGCCCCACCCTAGAGAAAACCTAAGGCTCCACCCCTTACAGCTGCAACTAGACAAAGAAATATGGCCCAAATGAGAAAACAGATAAAAACTCAAAAAAGGAACTAAGTGACGAGCATATAGACAACCTATCTAATGCAGAGTTCAAAACACTGGTAATCAGGATGCACAAAGAATAGATTGAGCTTGGTCACAAAATGAAGGAAGAAATTAAGACTATACAAAATGAAATAAAGAAAAATATACAGGGAACCAACAGTGAAGGCAAAGACACCAGGACTCAAATCAATAATCTGGAATAAAAGAAAGAAATAAGCATCCACCTGAAATGGAGTGAAGAAATAAGAATGCAAATAAATTAGAAGAGACTTAGGGACCTATGGGACAACTTTAAGCATTCCAATATCCAAATAATGGGGGTGCCAGAAGGAGAAGAGGAAGAGCAAGATATTGAAAACTTATTTAAACAAACTTATCTTACAGCTCAAAGATCTTAAAAAAGAAGAATGGAAGCTCAAAGTTAGGAGGAGATAAGAAGTAATGATCAGATTGAAAATAAATAAAATAGGGGCTAAAATAATGCAAATATCAATAAAACTAGAAGCTGGGTTTTTGGAATAGTAAATGCAATAGACACATTTTTATACAGATTTACCAAGAAAAGAAGAGAGAGGACTCAAATAAAATCAGAACTGAAAAACTTGTTACAACTGATACCATAGAAATACAAAGAATCATAAGAGGCTACTGTGAACAACCACATGGCGATAGATTAGATAAACCAGAAAAATATACAGTCTACCAAGTTTGAATCATGAATTGAAAATCTGAACAGGCCTTTTACTAGTTAGGATATGAAATCAACAATCAAAAAATCTTCCCACAGAGAAAAATTCAGGACCAAAAATTTCACTGGTTAAATTCTACTAAATATTTAAATAATTAATACTCATCCTTCTAAAAATCTTAAAAAATATAGAAAAGTAGAGGATACTACTCAAATGTATTCTATAAGTGCAGTATTACTATTACCACAATCAGACACAGACAATACAAAAAATGAAAATTATAGGCCAGTATTTTTGATGAACATAAATGCAAAAATCCTCAACAAAATAGCAAACTGAATTCAGCACTGCATTAAAAGGATCATACACCAGGACTAAGTGGGATTTATCCTAGAAATGCCAGATGATTTAACATCCTCAAATCATTTTATGTACCACATAATAAAATAAAAGATAAATCATCTCAGCAAATGTGGATTAATCATTTGACAAAATAAAACTTCAATTTGTGATGAAAACTCCCTACAAAGTGCATATATAGAGGGAGTTTACCTCAACATAAACATGCCATGTAGGATAAATTCCAACTAACATTATACTCAATGGTGAAAAGTGAAACCTTTTCTCTAAGATCAGGAACAGGAAAAGTTTGCCCACTCTCACCACTTTTATTCAATATAATACAGAAATTTCTAACTAACATGATTAGGCAAGGGGGAGAAAAGCACCCAAATCAAAAGAAAGAAGAAAAATTGTTGCCATTTGCAGGTAACACTATATGTGGAAAACCCTAAAGACTCCACCAAAAAGCTGTTGGAACTAATTCACTGAGCTTAAAGGATACAAAATAAATATAACAAACCAGTTGTGTTTTTATACACTAGTAACAATCTATCAAAATAAGAAATAAATAAAACAGCTTAATTTATAATCAAAAAGAATAAAATACCTGGGAATAAACTTAACCAAAGGAGTAAAATATCCATATAATAAATACTTCAAAACACTGATGAAAGAAATTGAAGAAGACACAAAGCAATCTATAGAGTAAGTGCAATCCCCATAAAAATTCCAACAGCATTTTTCACAGCAATGGAGAAAAGTCGTAGAATTTGAATGTAACCACAAATGCTCTCAAATTGGCAAAGCAATATTGAAAAACAAGAAAAAAGATGGAGGTATAATAGGTCCTTATTTAAAACTATACTACAAAACTATAATAATCAAAACAGTATGGTTTTATCTTAAAATCAAATGCACAGATCAATGGGACAAAATAGAGATCCCAAAAAATAAACCCACTCATATATACTAAATTAATTTATGGCAAAGATTCAAAGACTATACAATGGTGAAAGGGTATTTCCTTCAATAAAATGTGTTGGGAAAACTGAACGGCCATATGATACAGATGAAACTGGACCCCTATCCTACTATACCATGAACCAAAATCAATTCAAAATGTACTAAGGGCTTGAACATAAAACCTGAAACCATAATACCCATTTAAGAAAATACAGGGTGTAAGTTCTCTGACTTTGATCTTAACAATGATATTTTGGATTTTACTCCAAAAGCAAAGGTAAACAGGAAGAATCAATGAGTGAACTGGAAACTAAAAACCTGTACAGCGGAGGAACCAATTGACACAAATGAAAAAGGCAATGGGAGAAAATATTTACAAATCACACATCTGATAAGGAACTATATCTAAATTGCATAACACATACAACTCAATAGCGAAAAACAAAAAAAAATGAAACAGTCTAATTTAAAAATAGGCTAATACCTGAATAGACATTTTTTTTTCAAAGAAGATATACAAATAGCCAACAGGTACATGAAAAGGTGCTGAGCATTACTAGTCATCAGGGAAATGTAAATTAAAACCTCAAAGAGATATCACCTTACACCTGTTCAGATGTCTATTATCAAGAATACCAGAAATAACAAGTGTGGTGAGCACGTGGTGAAAAGGGAACCCTTTTACACTGTGAGAGTATAATTTGGTACAGCCTCTTTAGAGAATTGTATGGAGGTTCCTCAAAAAAATAACAATATAACTATTATATTTTTTAGAAAGTTCACTTTTGGATATTTACCTGAAGGAAGTGAAATCTTTAACTCAGAAGATGTATGTAGCCCCATGTTCATTGAGAATTATTGACAATAGGCAAGACATGGAAAAGGCATACATATCTATTGACAGGATTACAGATAAAAAAGTTTTCTTGTAAATTTTGAGTGTAGTGAATATTCAAACAATTATTTTATACCTCTTTTTAATTTCCACAGATAATTGAGTTTTTGTTTATTAACAAAAACAAAATGAATCATCATATTAATTTCATTCTTTTTTCTAAGTATAAAAACTCTTTAAAAAATTATGTATTTATTTTTAGAAAGAGGAGAAGGGAAGGAGGAAGAGGAAGAGAAACATCAATGTGTGGTTGCCTTTCACATGCCCCTTGTTGGGGCTCAGGCCCCCAGCCAAGGCATGTGCCCTGACTGGGCATTGAAGCAGTAACCCTTTGATTTTCAGGCCTGAGCTCAATCCACTGAGCTACACCAGCTAGGGCTAAGTACAAAATCTGTTATTATGATATGTGATACCTAAGAGAGTTACTTCAAAAATGTTACTTTATATTAACCAAAGGAATCCATGTTATTTAATTCTTAGTTCACTGTCCTTTTTTTCTCAGGACTGAAAATGAGCTGGCAAAATTACATACCTTAGTGAGTCTTCCTTACTTTAATTTTTGTTTTGCAAGATAAAAGGCAACTATATGTACTAACAGCAAGAACATTTTAACACAGCCTTGGGAGTTTTGCATAGGAACAAGTTTGTGTTTGGGTTGTTGTTTTATTTCCCAAGTAGATAAGTGATTTATTTTTATTACATTAAAGACAAAATGTTACTGGAAACATTACATAAATCTTATTATTACACTATTATTATAGCAAACAATAACAGGTATTTATTTTTTAGTGAATTATAAATTAACGAACAACTTTTAGCTCATCTTATTTTTCTTTGACTAAAGTGCTTTGTAAATGGAATTTTAGTTTGTATATGGTATAATATTAAACTTAAAAATGCTGGGCTTCCATTTCTAACTACCATTTAATACTTCTATAGCCTCAGAATATTAGTCTCTCAATGCCTTAGTTTACCCATCTATAAAAATGTGATTTTACTGAATTATTGTGATTATAAAATTAGACAATCTATTTAACAGAACAAGAAAGGTAGAGACTGACTAGCTGCTAACTAAATACATTTCTTTTTTAATTGTATCTTTTTTCTATTATGATTTATCCTCCTTCTACTCCTTCCCACCCAATCACCACATTGCTGTCCATGTCTACGAGTCTTTTTTCCTTTTTTGCTCAATCTCTCCACCCACTAACTGTCCCCCCTCCACAGCTGTCATCCTACTCTCTTTCTATGAATCTGTCTCTATTTTGCTTGTTAGTTCATATACCTGTTGGCAATTTTACATCTTCCTCTGAAAATCAAATCACTATTTAAGAGCAACCTATTATTTCCTCTAGTCCTCGAAGACTCCCGGATGCTAAGCCCCTTTGGTTCTTCTGTCCAGGTGATTTAGGAACCCATCTTTCAGGTGGCATTCATAAAATGTGGGGTACTATATGTGTGGTCCATACTCTCAGGTCAAAGCTAGGGGTAAAGGCTTCCCTCCTGATTGTCAGGCACTATACTGGGGATAAAGTTTATGGCATAAGTGTGTCTAAGTTTTTCACACTTTGTTGTGGGTATTTTGTCAGTTGCCCTATACGTAGAATTCATTCGACTAATTTCTGGATTTCCCTCAGAGAACATTGATCTATGTGCAGGTGTATAAAGTGATTCCATGGGAAAAAGGAAAGTCAGTAGCCTCCTGTTCTATCATCTTGCAGATGCTTCTAAGTATGAAATTTTATATAAATATTATTCACTCAATTAGAAAGAAATATGATGATAAAATAATACCAACCTGTACCCATTTGTCAGTGGCTCAGTGTAAGTGATGAGGTTCTGGTAATTCAAGCTTTTGATCTAAAACTTCATGGAAGGGATAGATTTAACTAGTTGGTTCAATAGGGTAGATTTTGTTAGGATACTTACATTCTTATCCTTCATTATTACTCAAAATAATAATCCTCCACCTTCCCTTTCCATTTGAATTCTAGAATGAGATATTATAAGTCCCAATATCAAACAATGTCTCAAAACTATAAAGCTGTATATTTAGAGGAATAATCAGGATATTACAAGTATTTTAAGATTCCCACAAAACTTTAAATTGCAACCAAAAGAAGAAAGACTACTTAAAATGACAGGAATTTATATATTTTTGTGTGGGATTGTTGCATCCTAGAAGTGGAAAGTAAAAAGAAAATGACGAAAGACTTCTTCCTGGATTGTGGCATAGATATATTTTTTTAAATGGCTATCACAAAGTACAACCAAAACCCTGGTAACAATATTTAAAACAAATGTAAGTGACTCTGGAATGTTGAGGGGAAAAAAAGAAGACAGGGTAAGGACCACAAGAGCTAAGATTAAAATGATGATGTATTTGGGCTTTGTTTTTGCTGCAAATAACCTAGACTTGAATTTGAGGAAGCTGACAACTTGGAAATGCCAACAGGTAAGTGAGAAATAAACCAATTCACAATTATAGCTAGAGACAGTAACACCTCTCAGTAATTCACAGACCAATTATACAACCAATGAGAAAATAAAAGAACTCAACATCACCATTTTATCAATCAATATGATTGACTCAATAATAATCTCATCTCATAACATCAAAATGTACATTTTTCAAGTGTTTACAGAACATCTACAAGATGACCACATTTTTAACTATAAAACAAAGTAAAAAAATTAAGAATAATTGAAATCAGCCCTGGCTGGTGTAGCTCAATGGATTGAGCGCAGGCCTGAGAACCACACGTTCGCAGTTCGATTTCCAGTCAGGACACAGGCCTGGGTTGCAGGCCAGTTCCCTGTTCCCGGCAGGGGATGCACAAGAGACTACCATATACTGATATTTCTCTCTCTCTCTCTTCTTCCCTTCCCCTCTAAGATAAATAAATAAAATCTTTTTAAAAAGACACGAAAAGTGCATTTAAAAACAATAATAATAATGGAAATCATGGAATTTTCTCTGTGTTCGCAACAGAATCAAAGTAAAAGTCAGTAACAGAAAAGAATAAACTCTAAACACTCAGAAACTATACATCACACTACTAAATAAACCATGAATTAAGGGAAGTTTTAAAATATGTTGAAATAAATGACAGTTAAATCACAATATATAAAAATATGTGTTACACAGCTAAAGCAATATTGTGAGGGAAATTTTTAGCAATAAATGGATGTAACATTAGAAAAGAGAAAAGTCCAATGTCAATTTAAGCTTCATCTCAAGGACTTAGAAAATAAACACTGAAACAACTTCAAAACAAATAAGAGGAAGGAATTAATGAAGATAAGAACAAAAGTCAGAAACAATGAAAACAAATAAGTAACTGAGAAAATCAAATGTCTCTTTTAAAAGGTCAATACACCCTGGCTGGTGTAGCTCAGTGGACTGAGCACAGGCCTGCGAACCAGAGGATCGCGGTTCGATTCCCAATCAGGGCACATGCCTGGATTGCAGGCCAGTTCCCTGCAGACCAACTCCCAGCAGGAGAAGCACAAAAGGCAACCATACATTGATGTTTCTCTCCCTCTCTCCTTCCCCTCTAAAGGTAAATAAATAAATAAAATCTTAAAAAAATAACAGATCAATAAAATCGACAAAGCTCTAGCAAGACTAATAAAAAAGAAAAAAATAACACAGATCACCAGTATTAGGTACAAAACAAGGCTATCACTACACATTTTGCAGACATCTGAATGGTACTACAAACAACTTAATACATCAATTTGATAATTTATATGAAATGGACTAAGGGACTAATGGACTAAATGGACTAATTCCTTAAAAAACACCAACTGAAGGCCCACATGGTTTCACTGGAGAATTCCACCAAACATTAAAAAAAGAACTGACTACAATTTATCACAATCTCTTCTGGAAAATATAGAAAAATAAAACAATTCCCAATTAATTTTTTCAAGTTACTATTTCCCCATCTATAAAAATCACAGAAAGAACTTACAGAAATGTAAGTATAGAACAATACCTTTAATAAATATAGATGCAAATTTTCTTTGTAAAATATTATCAAATAGAATTCAGAAAAATACAAAAATAATTATACACCATGACCAAGTGGGGATTAATTTCAAAGATGCAAGATTCATTCAATACTTGAACATCAAACAGTGTAATACACTCTATTAACATGTAAGAAAACAAAACTCACATGATTACATGAATTAATGCAGAAGAAAAATAATCATCAATTCATAAAAGAAGCCCCTTGAAGTATCATTATATTCTCATTGCTTTCTCCCTTCTACAGTATATTTACATTTAAAGTAATTACTATCTTTTTGTGGCAACTTGAAAATTTCTGTTTACTACTTCTTTTAAGTCATATCTATTAGCCATAAACACCTTCATTTTTTGTTTGTCTTGCTAAGTTTTTATCTCTCCTTCATTTATAAAGAACCCTGGGGTATTTATCCCTGGATGGCTATCATCATTCTTTTTGTGATGGTATGAAAGCTGGCAAAATATTATTACATCATTTTGAAGATACTCTTCAATTGCTGCCTTTGTTCTTATTGTTCAAATACAGTTGTCCCTATTTGCCCCTTATTACTCTCCCCTGCCCTATCCAACTTTTGCTTTCCAAATTCGATCCCCTGCTCATTGTCTTTGTCCATGGGTCCTTTATACATGTTCCCTGATGACCCTTCCCCTTCGTTCAATCATTATCTCCTACAGCCTCTCCTCTGGTCACTGTCAGTTTGTTCTTTATTTCCACATCTCTGGTTCTGTTTTGATGGCTTTTTTGCTTTGCTGATTAGGCCCCACTTAGAGGTGAGATGATATGGTATTTGTATTTCACTGCCTGGCTTATTTCATTTAGCATAATGCTCTCCATTATGCTCTCCATGGATGGAGAGCATTTACCATAATGCTCTCCATCCATGCTGTTGTGAACAGTAGAAGTTCCTTCTTGCTTTCTGCTGTGTAGTATTCCATTGTGTAAATATACCACCATTTTTTTATCCATTCATTTACTTATGGGCACTTAGGGTGTTTCTAGCTCTTGGCTATTATAAATAATGCTGCTATGAACAATAGGGTACATAGGTTCTTTTGGATTGATGTTTCAGAATTCTTAGGGAATAATCCCAGCAGCGGAATTTCTGGGTCAAGTGGAGGTTCCATTTTTTTTTTAATTGCATAGTATTTTCCACAGTGGCTGCACCAGTCTGCATTCCTACCAACAGTTCGCTAGGGTTCTCTTTTCTCCCCAACTTCTCCAGCACTTGTCGTTTGTTGATTTGTTCATGGTGGCATTCTGACCAGTGTGAAGTGGTACCTTATTGTGGTTTTAATTTGCATCTCTCTGATGGCTAGAGATGCTAAGCATTCATTCATATGTCTCTGGGCCCTCTATATGTCCTCCTTGGAGAAGTGTCTGTTCAGGTCCTTTGCCAATTTTTTAATTGGGTTGCTTGTCTCCTTAGAGTGGAGTTGTGTGAGTTATTTATGTATTTTGGAGATCAAACCCTTGTCTGAAGCATCATTGGAAATTCAATTTTCCCATGTGGTTGGTTTATTATTCATTTTGCTGATGTTTTCTTTAGCTGTGCAGAAGCTTTTAAATGTGATGTAGTCCCATTTGTTTACTTGTTCCTTTATATCCCTTGATCTATATATGCTGTCAGTTGATACTTTTATATTCAAATTTTTAGCTATTTATTACTGAATTTAAAATGTCTAAACATTTTCAAGAGGTATTTTGTATTTTGTTAACTTAATACACTATATTATTATTTATGAATGCTTTTGTTGATTCTGTTTAATTTTCTATAAAGATGAATTATATTATTTGCAAGTGTTACTAGTTTTACTCTTGTTTTGTATTGGTTTAAAAGAATGTGCTGTATTTGTGTTTTATGGATTATATTTTCCAGAATATATTTTGTATTTTTGTTTCTAAAAATTAGTTCTTTAACACTCGTAGCATTTTCTTCATTTCTGCTCATATCTGTTTTTACTGTTTCTATTATTTTGCATTTCATTAATTTTTATACATTCCCGGTAGGATTGTTTTACTTTGTAACTTTTTGATTTTTTAAAAAGTTATTTTATTGTTCTTCAATTACAGTTGTCTGCATTTTTCCACCACCCCAGCCAAACCTCCCTCCCTCCCTTGCTTCCACCCTCCCCCTTGGTTTTGTCCATGTGCCTATTACAGTAGTTCCTGAAAACTTGCCCCCTTTGTTCCTCCCCCCTCCCCTCCAGCTATTGTTAGATTGCTCTTAATTTCAATGTCTCTAGTTATATTTTGTATGCTTTTTTCTTTTGTTGATTATGTTCCAGTCAAATGTGAGATCATATGGTATTTGTCCCTCTCTGCCTGGCTTATTTCACTTAGCATGATACTCTCCAGTCATATCCATGCTGTCTCAAAGGGTAGGAGCTCCTTCTTTCTTTCTGCTGAATAGTATTCCACTGTGTAAATGTGCCATAGTTTTTTGATCCACTCATTTACTGATGGGCACTTAGGTTGTTTCCAGCACTTGACTACCGTAAATTGTTAAAAAGGACATTGGCTGCTGGGGTTTGGGGACTGACTCAGCACTGGTATCCATGTGTCTACTCTCTCTGCAATCTCTCCAAAGTTTCCATCACCAGTCTCTCCTCAGGCATATCCAGGCCACACTGTTCCAGTCTTTGCTAGAACCCCAGTTCTAGAAGCTCACATTTTGAGATCAGGTTGTGGGCTGGATTGTTTTCTCCTGAGAACCCTTTCTTTGCTTTGCAGAGACGATGGTAGCAAGGTAGGTGGGAGCAGACCCCAGTTCTCCCTGTGCCCAGCTTGGACACCTAGCCGATCTTCTGAGGAACATAGTGAACAGGCAACAGAATCCCAGTTTATACGAAGTTTGCAGGCCAAAAATTGCACAGGACTTTGAAAAGCAGATGCACTAGTGTGCATAATAGTTGTTCCATACAATTGTACATACTACACACAACCCTCTATGATCTTAGCCCACTTCATTTTAATCCTGAGCATTATTATTGCTGAGCATTACTGTATTTTCTCTCACACTATGCCTACTTTTTATCCTTTAATCTCACCATATCTCATCATGTAACCTTGCACAAGTACTCTGTTTTCTGGATTCAGCTCACAATCATCCTCCCCTCCAACAAGAGTCTTATCTATCTTTCTTCTTTTATAAAAAGTGGCTAGTTGAGTGAAATATTACAATTAATGGTATACTTATCCAAACAATCTTCTATCACTTCTATACTTGCTGTTACTTTAAATCCCATAAAATATTCTCCCATTATCTTAATCCATGTTGCCTATCCCCTGCCACTGATCACATAAAAAATAGGTGGGAGCTGTGAACTTTAGTATACCTGATAGAGGAGAAAAACTACCAAAAAAGAACCACCAATAGGTAAAAATTTAAGTATAACAAGAGAGCCCACACAAATAGAAGAAAGGGCAAATCTGAGTGTCCAGAGAAGGAGAACAAAGAGACCATACTACTGAACCTCATAGAATTCCTACCATAGAAGTTTGCCCTATGAAGAGAGCTAGGAAAGTGAAACATCAGGAAGCACAGAAACAAACACAAAGAGTTACCTAGAGTGGGAAGGAAAAAAAGAACATTCAGTCAAAAGGAATAGAAGACACCCCACTAAAAGATATAAATGAAACAGAGATAACCAAACTATCAAATAAATAATTAAAATTAATGGTTATAAACATGCTCAAGGAACTCACAGACAACTACAAGGAACTGAGTGAGGACTACATCAGTATGAAAAAGGAAATAGAAACTATACACAAAAACCAGGGATATATGAACAATAAAATCTCAGATAAAAAAACACATTAGAAGGAATTATAAGCAGGCTGGATAAAGCAGAGGATCAAATCAGCAAGGTGGAAGGAAAAATAGGAAAAAACACCCAGAATGAGCAAGAAAAGGAAAAGAGACTCAGAAAGAATAAACAGGTGGTAAGGTATCTGGAAGACAACATAAACCATAACAATATCCATATCATAGGGATACCAGAAAGAGAAGAGCAGGGGATAGAAAACCTGTTTGAAAAAATGATGGAAAACTTCCTTAATTTGATTAGAGAAAAACTCACACAAATTCAAAAAACACAGAGAGTCCCAATCAAGAGGAACCCAAAGAGGCCCACTTCAAGACACAACATAATTCAAATGGAAAAATTCTAAGACAAAGACAGAATACTAAGGGCAGCTAGGGAAAAACAGGAAGTGACATACAAGGGAGCCCCAAAAAAGCCAGCAGCTTACTTCTCAATGGAAACCCTCCAAGCCAGGAGAGAATGGCAAGAAATATTTCATGTAAAGAAAACTATATGCCTGTAACCAAGATAACTGAACCCAGCAAAACTCTCAATTAAAATAGAAAACCAATTAAGGAGCTTTCCAGACAAAAGAGGTCTAAAAGAATACACCTCCACCAAACCAGGTGTACAAGAGATGCTAAAGGGACTGTTTTAAGGAAAGGAAGAAAAAGAAAGAGACAGAGAGGAACACATGTACAAAAATGACAATGAAAAAGTACTTATCAATAATAACCTTAAATGTAAATGGATTAAGTTCCCCAATCAAAAAACATAGAATAGCTGAATAGAAAAGTAAGCATGACCCACACATACGCTGACTACAGGAGACCCACCTCAGGACAAAAGACCTACACAGATTGAAAGTGGAGGGCTGGAAACAAATTTTCCAAGCCAAAAAACAAACAAACAAACAAACAAACAGAAAACAAAAAAACCCTGGGAACAAAAGCCGGGATAGCAATACTCATATCAGACAAAATAGACTTCAAAAAAGGGGCCATAAAAAGAGACCTAGAAGGTCACTTCATAATACTCAAGGGAAGAATCCATCAAGAAGACATAAACATCATAAATACATATGCACCCAGCATAGGAGCACCCAAACACATAAAGAAAATCTTGGAGGACTTCAAGAAAGATATAGATTACAACATAATTGTAGTATGAGATTTCAACACTCCTCTGCCAAAAAATGGATAGATCTTTCAAACAAAATATCAAAAAAGATATTGCAGCATTGAACAATGTCCTAGATCAAAGGAACTTAACTGATATATATAGAGAGAACCTTTCATCCCAAAGAAGCAAAATACACATTCTTTTCAAATGCAAATGGGACATTTTCAAAGATAAACGACATGATATGCCATAAAACTAACCTCAACAGTCAAGAAAATTTAAATCATATCAAGCATTTTCTCTGACCACAAGGAACTGAGGCTAGAAACCAACCTTAAAGAAAAAACTGAAAAACACTCAAACTCATGGCGATTGAATAGGATGCTATGGGTCAACAATGAAATTAGGGAGTAAAACAAAAAAAAAATCTGAAAATAAATGAACTCACAACAATCTAAAACTTATGGGACACAGTGAAGGCAGATTTGAGAGGAAAGTTCATAGCAATACAGGCCTACCTTAAAAAAATAGAAACATTTCAAATAAACAACTTCACCCTATACCTTCAAGAACTCAAAGAACAACAAAAAAGATAGCCCAGACCGAGTAGAAGAAAGGAAATAACCAAGAACAGAGCAAAACTATATGACATAGAGACTAAAAGCATGATTCTAAGATCAATAAATTCAGGAGCTCGTTGTTTGAAAGATAAATAAAATAAAAGTTGCGAAGGATATACATATTATGTTTGTAGATGGGGAGGGATTGTTTTTCTTTTCTTTTCTTTTTTTTTTTGTGAGCACAGACAATTCATTTGATGCCACAGTGTTTAATGAGATATCTTGATGATCCTAACACTATCGTATAAATCTCTGCCTTGTCAAATTCTTACACAACATTTTCAAACTAAGCATTTTTCTGGCTTTTTTCTTAAATAAATATATTACATACTCTTTTTATTTTTATTGGTTGCATGTGTTTCAATTGTTATTACAGTTGTTATTTCTTTTATGGTGTTCATATTCGCATAGTTTTGGTCAGTAGGCCCAAATTCAAGCTGACTCTTAAGCCTTTTTTTTTTAATGATCCTATTATTTTTTACGTTTCTCTCTTTCTTACCGAGGCTTATTAGATTCCATTTCACTTTTCCTGCTTAGCATCTGGAATCAGGTCTTCTGAGAATTTCAGGTTCTGTTTAGTGAGCGTCTCTCTTAGAGTCTTAAGTATAGTACTCATAGTGTTTGTTACTGAGATGTTCTTGTTCTTTTAAGACTATATTTTAAGACAATAGATTAAAATATTTCATAATATTTCAGTTTATTTTTAACATGGTATTTCCACTTCATTTGATTTTATAATTGTATCTCTTTTATATCTATTTATTCATAATAGAATTAACATAATTGCTTTATTCTCCCTTAGAATAATAGTTTTAAAAATAAAAATATGCTGACATTACTAAAAACAAAAAAATTACTGAGTGAAGTATAAAATTTATTTGTGTTCTTTTAGTTCCTAGAATTCATTCCACTCAGTTGAATTCTCAGGGCAGTATGGTGGGAGTGGTCAAATCTGGCTATTGAAAACAAAGGGATGCTTTTTCTATAGAGAATTTTAAATCTATAACATGGAAATAATAACATTTATGAACATTTAGTCTTTACTTACTGTCATTACATGCTAGTAACTTTGATATTGCCTATTGGAAATTACCCCTAAATATTTTCTTTATCTAATTTGTGAGCAATTTTATTGCATTATAGAGTTTTAATTAAATACAAAAATATGCTTCATATTAGTACATATTAATAAATATTATTTTATACTTGGAAGTTACTTTAGAGAGCTCTGTTGTACAACTAGCCTGGAAATAGGCAGAATAAGTTACACATGACACTCTTTAGAATGTCATGATGTTCTCTTTCCCTGATCACTTACATCTCACTGAGAAATTTCTGAAATGCCCTGCCTCCATCTCACTCATGGTGTAAACTGTGGGGAATTGTTTTCATTCCCATTGTTGTTATCTATTGTTTTTTGTGAAGGAGTGGAATGGCTCAAAGCCAGTTCCTTGACCTTGTGGAAGTTGGAAATGGTACGGATATTGTTTAAATTGAATATATAGGCAAAAAGCATGACGCAGAAAATAGCTATAAGGATCTTGATGAAGGAAAAATGTCTGAAGACCAAGGTAGTAAAGAATTAACTTATTTTAATTAGAAAGAAAATAGTTAATGTCTAAAGTTTAAAAATATTTAGAAACCTGGAGGTAAATGTCAGAAGAGATAAAAATTCACACTGATAAAAATTAGTGCTTGTGGGTGGCAGTCAGGATAACGGGATAAGAGCTTTTTAATTTCTTCATAAGCTATTCTTCATTACCTATGTTAGACTGTGTGCATGTGTTGCTGTATTCTCTGTCTCCTCCTGTCACTGTGTCTTCTTTTGACTCTCTCTCTGTCTCTCTTCTTTTTCAAGTAATCTGTCTCAGAACTACTTTGGAGCATCATGGTCCTGACATAGAAACTCAAGAGACTAGTCTCAGATGTAGTTGATAGGATGATTTTACGGCTGTAGTGACACTCTCCTGGACACCATGATAGCCAAGACCATGGTCAATTCATCTAAATATAAATGTTAGACTTTACTTCAAAGACATTATAAATTATTTTAAAACACATTAAAGGCATTTCTTGTTATTTCTAATAATTGAAGTTATTTTAGAACACTTTCAATTTAGATAATCTTGTGATCAGCTCTGAGACTTTCTTTAAATATATTTGATTTCCACTGTGCATACCAAATCAATTCATATTATGTTTGTGATTATGTGTTTTAAACATTTAGTTATTAACTAAACAAATTGATCTCCTTAGTAGTCAATCACTCTGAGGGCATGTAGCTTTGTCATTACTACACCAGGCAAACTTTCTTTCAGATTACAACTGAACTATGGCCATTTTGGGATATTTTGTAAGTGAACTTGAGAAATCATTTTTAGATTACTGCGTTGGATCTTTTTCCTTCACTCATATTAAAACAATACACCTGAAATTTAAAATATTTAATATGCCCTGTGAAATATCATTCACCAATATGTGAGACATTCAGAATCCAGATTTTTTTCTGTTTGATCTGAGTATTAATTTCAGCTCAAGACTGCTAGAGCAAAGTTTACTTTAGTTACAGCATAGTTGTGGAAACCACACTGGGATTCCATTCTTTGTAAGAACATAGGGGAGATGTGGTTTATTGTATTTTCAATCACACTCAAAAAGTGATAAACAAATAGGATTTTCCAGCAGATCTTTAAGTCACTGAAGCATATCTCCAATTCAGGTTTTGGCTCTGCCAATTCTTGACTTTATTTTCCCATTGCCTTGAGAGGGCTTAGAACTGATATGTCTTCATCAACCCTCCAGTTTCCCTCACAACTGCTCTCCAATAATGATTCCTGGCCTGTTATTCAGACCCCTTGTCTTCTTGAATTCTATTATAGATATGAAACTGTGCTCTGCTCACTCTTTGGTTTCTTCATTGGGTGATTTTCAGAGTTACAATCTTTCCTACATGTTCAGGATTCTCTTTCTGTCTTGTGTATTATATTTTAAATGGAAATAATTTAACTCTATTTGTGTTTTCCAAGAATCCAATAAATAAATGACTTTGGGTATATTTATAATTTAAATGAGTGACAGTAGTGTTTAAATATCTAATTTATAGTGACAAGCATTAATAGACACTGTTCCCATCCCAAATATTTTATTCTTAGAATTGTCCACTTTCTGTATTTTCAGACTCATTTATATAAGTCTATCAAGGTATTAAGTCATCATAATCTTACCTACACCATGACCTTGTCTTCCTGTAACAAATTGTGTCTTCTTGAGCCTATTCTTCACATAACACCATATGATCTAACTTTATCTTCCCAAACTGATGCTACCTACTTTAATTTTGTGTCCTATACTTCTTTTAGGTCTTCAAATACACCATGCAACATTATTCTTCTTGGTTGAGTGTTTTTCTTTATTTAGAGTTCTCTTTTCCTCTCCTTCCTGCCACATACATATTGCATAGCCAATTCATATTCACCTCCCCAAAACTAAGGATATAAATAAAACCCTTTAGAAACTAAGCTGCCTCCAATGTCATACAGCTGGACAGTGGCAGGGCCAAAAGTCAAATTGGGTTTGTCTGATTACAATGTCCAGTAATCACTTAATAACTACTTACAATTACTTCATGGAGGTTAGAACTAGATGAACTAAGGTTATTAGACAAAGGCCCCAGAAAATCTGACACACTGGGGTTCAGGACCTGGGTTTCAACCTTTTAGGATTAGGAGAAAAAAGATAGCTCCCTCAGGGATGACTTGATAAAATAAGTCTGACAACAGACTTGTTTATAGATCAGAATAACAAGTTCTTATTTTACTAGAGAATTATTAGTATCAAGTTGGCTCCAATACTCATGGATGTTTGTATACTTTATGACAAATTCTATGTTCAGCAATAAAGTCTAAGTTCTTTAAGAACTATGTCTGTTAACTTGAGTGACTATGCAAAACTGTAATGCAGAGAGTGGTTTCATAAGTGCTTTTCCTGGATGATGCTGATAATTGGTATCTCCTAAGAAATACTATTCTTTGCTAGTATTTACCCATGTTTTTAGCTAATTACAGAGAATATTACCTTTCTATTACTTCTTTCCTTCCAATGTTTAAATTGAAAGTGAGATTTGCATTCTATAATAAAACGATTGTCATTCAGTCTTACAGGTTTGCAAATATAATTTTCTCAGATTTTTCAAAGCATCTCTACCCTACAAGGCCACATAACCATTAACCAAACTCATAGAACTGAACTATATATTAGGAATATTATTTTATCCAGTATTTTAAAATGTAAGCATGACACCTACAGGAATGGTGTACCCCTACTATGTACCATCTAGCATATGCCTACTATGTACCAATTAGCATATTAATCTCCTATAGGCAGAATAACAAAAGCAAATAAAAATAATAAAGCTATCGGATGAGCATATAGTAAGAATAAAAGGCTTTAGTGAGGTATATTAAATGTTTACTGGCACCAGAATAAGGTAGCCCCATTTGTCCTATATACTTAAATTGACTTTATCAATGAGGCTAAGTTTTAAAATATTCTGAACACCCAGGGTTGAACGTAGTTATAATTTTTGTTATTTAAATCAGTTTTTCTTTCTTCTAAGAAGACCACACATTCTTCCCACTTCTGAGACTCACAGCTGACAGAGGGGAGGGTTTTGGGAGCTGAATGAGAAGGGTGAATGGATTAAGCAAAGGACAAAAAAAGAAACACTCATGGACACAGACACTTGTATTCTGGTTGCCAGAAGGAAGGGGATGCTGGAGGTAGAAGAAGTAAAAGAAGTATAAATGGTGATGGAAGGAGACTTGACAATACACACAATGCTTGATACATACAATACAGTGTACAGATTGTAGAATTTTATAACTGAACCTACATAAATTTATTAACCAATGTCACCCCAATAAATTCAATAAAAAATTGCATCTACTCATTTAAATTTTTTTTAAAGTCACCCTGGCAGTGTAGCTCAGTTGCTTGGAGCAAAGTCACCTGGACTGAAAGGTTGTAGGTTCAATCCCCAGTCAAGGCAAAAGCCCAGGTTCTAGGTTCAGTTTTCATTTTGGTTGTGTGTAAGGTCAATGCTTTTCTCTCACATTGATACTTATCTCCTCTCTCTCCTTCCCTTTCCCTCTCTCTAAATATCAATAAACATGTTCTTGGGGGAAGACAGAAAAGTTCATTCATTTTGACTCACATTGTGATTTAAAGTTTAACTCTTAGAATGTCATGTTATTTCTTTTATTTCCAAGGTTTTACTGAAAAGTTTTATGTGGTCTCCATGTACTGATATATGGAATACTTTCGTCTAGCATTGAGGTATGTAGCCACTACATTAAATTGCCTTGATTCAAATCTTTATTATATCACTTATTAAGTTAATTTGTGTGTTGATCTATTTGTATTTGTGTTACATCATCTGTAAAATGGGGACAATACATTTTTGCATCAAAAAACAGATGGTCCATTAAGGACAGAGAAAAAAGACAGAGTAGCAATACATATATTAGAGAAAATAGAATTCAAAACAAAAGCCATAAAAACAGAAAAATAGGACATTTTTTAATTTAAAGGGAAGCATCCATCAGGAAGATATAAACATTGTAAATATATATGCACCCAACATAGGAGCACCCAAATATATAACGTAAACCTTGGAGGAATTCAAGAAAAATATAGACAACATCACATTCATTGTAGGGGGTTTAACATCCCACTGTCAACAATGGACAGATATTCCAAACAAATCAAAAGGACATTGTGGCATTGAACAACATGATAGATCAAATGGGTTTAACTGATATATACAGAACATTTCACACTACAGAAGTGAAACATAGATTCTTTTCAAATGCACATGGATCTTTTTCAAAGATGATGGGACAAAAAATTCGCAATAAATTCAAGAAAATTGAAATCATATCAATAATTTTCCCAGATTACAATGGCTTTAAACTAGAAACTAACATCAAGGAAAAAACTCAAAAACAGTAATAAATATGGAGACTGAATAACAAGTTATTAAACAATGAATGAGTATCCCCCCCTCTGATCACTGTCAGCCTGTTCCAATTTCAATTTCAGATAATGGGGGAAAAGGGTGAAGGGTTACAATTATAAGGAACATATGGACAGAAACAGGGGGGTGGAAACAGGTGAGGGAGACAAGGAGGGCTGGGGTGGTGGGAAGGGATGGGAGAAAGGAAGAAAACTGTACTTGAACAATAATTAAAAAACAAAACAAACAAAAAAACAAAAACATTTTGTATTAGTTTGATATATTGTAAAAGAGAATAGTGTCAAAAATAAATTTGCTTCACCCCTCCCCCCAAAAAATGAATGAGTAAATAATGAGATAAAGAAAAAATAGCAGAAAAGTTTGTGGAAACAAATTAAAATGAACACACGATAAACCAAAACTTATGGTATTCAGTGAAGGCAGTCCTGAGAGGGAAGATCATAGCAATACAGGCCTACCTAAAAAATATAGAAACATTTCAAATAAATGACCTAACCCCATATCTATAAAAACTAAAGAAACAACAAAAATGAACCACAGAGCTAGCAGAAGGAAGGGAAAGTCAAGATGAGAGCAGATTAAATGATATAGGGATTAAAAAAATAATCCAAAGGATCAATGAATCCAGGAGCTTGTTCTTTGAAAAGATGAACAAAGTCTATGAGAATTTAACCAGCCTCATCAAGAAAGATATATGACTAAAAGAAATAAACTCAGAAAAAAAGAGGCAAAATCACAACCAATACCATAGAAATATGAAGGAATGTAAGAAATTACTACGAAGAACTGTATGGCAAAAAAGAAAAAAAGAAAAAAGAAAACCTGGATGAAATGGACAAATTTCTAGAAACATATAATCCTCCAAGACTGAGTCAAGAAGCAGAAATCCTGAATAGACCAGAATCAACTAGTAAAATTGAAGCAGTAATCAAAAAACTCCTGGCACACAAAAGCCCTGGGCTGGACAAATTCACAGGAGAATTTTACCAAACATTTAGAGAAGAGCTAAACCCAATTCTTCTCAAACTATTCAAACAAAACAAAACAAAACAAAACAAAAACAAGAGGGATGATTTCCAACATTTTTTTATGAGGCCAGCACTATCCTAATTCCAAAACCAGATAGAGACACAACAAAGAAAGAAAAGTGCAGGCCAACATTGCTGATGAACATAGATGCTAAAATCCTCAACAAAATATTGGCAAACTGGATCCATCAATACATTAAAAAAGTGATACACCATTATCACATAGGATTCAATCCAGGGATGCATGAATGATACAATATTCACAAATCAATAAATGTAACACATCACATAAACAATAAAAAAGACAAAAAACATGTGATCATATACAATGGATACTAAGAAGGCATTTGATAAAATACAGCATCCATTTAAGATAACACTCAGCAAAATGAGAATAGAGAGAGCATTCCTCAACATAATAAAGGCCATATATGAGAAGCCTAGACCTAACATCATACTCAATGGGCAAATGCTAAAAGCTTTCCCCCTAAGATCAGGCACATGATAAGGGTGTCAGTTCTCACCACTTCTATTCAACATCGTATATTGGAAGTCCTAGCCACAGTAATCAGACAAGAAAAAGAAGTAAAAGCCATCCAAATTGGAAAGCAGGAAGCAAAGCTGTCACTATTTGCAGATGACATGATAGTGTATATGGAAAACCCTATAGACTCTACCAAAACCATAATCAACCTAATAACTGAATTTGGCAAAATAGTGAAATACAAAGTCAACATCAAGAAATGGAAGGCATTTTTGTACAACAATAATAAAATACCAAAACAGAGACTAGGAAAAAAATCCCGTTTACTACAGCAATAAGAAAAATCAAGTACTTAGCAATAAACTTAATTAAGGAGATAAATGTATGCTGAAAACCACAGAACACTTAAAGAAATTAATCAAGACACAAAATAAATGGAAGCATGTACTTTGTTTATGGATTGGAAGAATTAACATTATCAAAATATCTATATACCCAAAGCATTCTATAGATTCAATACAATCCCTATTAAAATGCCAATGACATATTTCACAGATCTAGTACAGACATTTCAAAAATTTATATGGAAACATAAACAACCCTGAATACCTGCAACAATTTTGAGAAAGAAGAACAAAATAGGAGGGATCACAATACCTGATTTCAAACTATATTACAAGACCATAGTAATCAAAACAATCTGGCATGGGCATAAGAACAGCCACATAGACCAAAAGAACAGAATAGAATCCAGAAATAAAACTACATCAATGCAATCAGTTAATATTTGACAAAGGGAGCAGGAACATAAATTAGAGTCAAAAATGCCTCTTCAATAATGGTTTTCGGAAATCTGGATAAGTACATGCCAGAAAATGAAACTAGACCACCAACTTATAACATACACCAAAATAAACTCAAGATGGATAAAAGACTAAAATATAATTTATAGCACCATAAAAGACCTAAAGGAAAACATCAGCAGGAAAAATTCCGATATTCCACACAGCAATATTTTCACTGATACATCCCCTCAGGCAACGGATAGAAAAGAAGAAACAAATTGGATTGCATCAAACTAAAAGTTTCCACACAGCTGAAGAAAACATCAACAAATGGAAAGGAAACCAGTCTTATGGGAAAACATATTTGCTAATGATACCTTGGACAAGGATTTGATCTCCAAAATATATAATGAACTCATATAACTCCACACCGAAAAGACAAACAATCCAAATTTTTAATTGGACACTTCTGTGATTTGAACAGACACCTCACCAACAGGACATACAGAGGGTCCATAGACAGATGAAAAACTGTTCAGCATCACTAGCTATCAGAGAGATGCAAATTGCCACTTCCCACTGATCAGACTAACCATCATAACAAAATCAACAAACAACAAGTGCTGATGAGGATGTGCAGAAAAGGGAGCCCTAGTGCACTATTGGTGGGAATGCAACCTGGTGCAGCCACTGTGGAAAACAATATGGAATTTTGTCAGAAAAATAAAAACGGAACTGCCATTTGACCCAGAAATTCAACAGCTGGCATTATACCCCGAGAATCCTGAAACAGAAATTCAAAAGAACTTACATTCCCTGGTGTATATAACACCACTATTTATAATAGCCAAGTATTGGGAACAGCCTAAGTGCCCATCAGTAGATGAATGGATTAAGTGGCTGGGGTGGAGGGGAGTGGTGGAGGGAAAATAGAGACAACTGTACTTGATCAACAGTTTAAAAAATCTATTCTTCATTGACACAGCAGAATACTATGCAGCAGAAAGAAAGAAAGAACTCCTACCTTTTGTAACAGTATTATGGACCTGGAGACAATCATGCTAATTGAAATAAGCCAGTTGGTGAAAGACAAATACCACATGATCTCACCTATAAATTTCATCTAATCAACAAAACTAGCAAGTTAGCAACATAGAATCAGAGACATGAAAATAAAGAACAAGCGACCAGAGGGGAGGTGGTAGGAGATAACGGGTAAAGAAAGGGAAGGAGCAAACAAAGGAACATGGGTAGGAGACTTATGAGCATGGACAACAGGGTGAAGATGGACTATGGAAGCAGGAGATGGGGTGGAACAGAGGAGAGCAAAGGAGGGAAAATCCACACAACTGTAATAGAATAAACAAGAATAAAATAAAATAAACAAGGGATGATATACATAAAATAACTAACCATAGAATTTAGCACTTATATTACTATGATTCAAGGGACAAAGGGGACAAATAGTGTAATTGAAAACCATTAATAATGTACCCATATATTTGGGTCATATAGTAGAAGCTAATATTAAGGAAGGATGCATCTATGTAAGAAACACAATGGCTAAGCATGAACAGTCAGATGACTGACCTCTCCTTCCTCCCATGATGCTCTTGCCATTGGCTCCCTTTGGCTAACAGAATAAAAAATCAAATAAAGGTAAAGAATGGGTTATGTAAAGGGAGAAATAGAGAATAAGCAAAATATTCTGTATTTGCAGTGATTTAAGAGATTGGCATTAAGGGCGTAGTGGTTAATGCATATGAAATCACCCATATGCTCTTCAACTGAGAAAAAACTGAAACTAGAATATCTGTTTAAGTGAGGCTTATATAATAGAATCTGTAGCACACAAGGATAATCAGATAAGGGAAGTATTGATTTTGTCAGGTCCTCAATTTCTGGGCCTCTCCTTCAAAAATAGTATGAGGTCTCCCCAGATGGTATCCATATATACCATCTGAAAAATAGAGACATTTCTTGAAGAAGATACAAGATACAAGAAGCATTGCACAGGACATCTCAGTCCCCTTCAAAGTAGGCACCTTGGGATCTCACACAGTTCTCCCAATCACCATCAGCTAGCTACCCCATTGTATTTTTCTGAATCTCATTGATAGTCTGACATCTCTTCACTCACAAAGGTGATTTTTGTTTAGGGAAAAATCAGCAGTCACAGAGCACCAAATCTGGCCTGTAGGGGCCTGTGTCACCTAGGTGATTTGATGTTTCACCAAACAACTCTGCATGAGAAGTGATGCGTGAATGGGCACATTGTGTTGATGAAGCTGCCAATCTCTAGTCGCCCATAGTTGTGTCCTTTTTCATCATATTGCATCTCTTAACTGACAAAGAACATTGAGGTAGTATTCCTTATTAATTTTTTTGGCTTGGAGGGGTGAATTCATAATGGACGAGACTTTTAGAGTAAAAAAAAACAAACAAACAGTTAACATAGTCTTGATCTTGCTGTGACTTTGCCGCACTTTCTTTGGGTGTGGAGAACCAGTGACTTCCATTGGGATGACTAGGCCTTCATCTCAGGATCATAGCCACAGACCCACAATTCATCTTAGGCTATGATCTTCTTGAGGAAATTTAGTTCACTGGTAGCAGTTTGAATCAAGATATTAGCAACTGCAGCATGATATTCCTTTTGCTTTGGTAGCAAAAGCTGCAGAACAAATTTTGCCATGACACATTTCATGGCAAGGTCATGCATCAAAATCTCGGACACAGTTTTGGGAGCCCCCAGATTGGCTTTTAGTTTTCGCATTGTCAGTCATTGATCTTTGTTGGTTGCAACCCACATGCATTCAACATTCCCAGGTGGTCTACATGTTGTAGGCTTTCGAGCACATGGATCTTTTTCATCAGACCCTCAACCATCTTTGAAGCATCCGTGCCACACTTTATTTGTGCTACTCTCACTGAATCATCCTCCAAAGCCTTCCAATTATCCAAATAGTTTCCACAGAGGAATGTTCAAGCTTAATGCACAATTTGATGCAGACTCTTGTTCTACTTGCTTTGTTATTTTGAACGTGACAGCCACACTGCACATACGCTCGGTCAACAGCATCTGCCACCCCACTGATTAATACAGTGAAGTCGTTCTTATTCACACATGCATATTTCAGTCCACTCTCCTTGGTTTCCAGGTTACACAGACGTCATGCAAACTGTTATTATATTAACAGTGGTTGGACTTTTTCAGGACAGAGCTTGTGTAAAGCATATCCAAATGTACATAGTTCTAAATAGAATGAATAATGTTCGGCTGATGATTAGTCTATATCCTTATGCTGAATTCACAGTATGTACTCAATGCACAAGTGTGAATTGGCCTCTGAGTTCTTTGCTAATGCTTAAAGAGAGGTCAATAATATATAGCAGAACTGTGGAAGGGAATTCTAAATTGATTGTGGAGAAATTATGTAGTATGATTCACAGATTATATGACATAACCTCCTCACTCTTAAAGCACTAAAAACAGTATAGTAGACTCTAAATTCACATCCCCAAGTTGCTTCATACAGCTTTTGATTCTGGTTCTTTCTCTCACATATGTAAAACCCAGTTGACACACATAAAAGATAGAATGCTTTCTCAGTGGAGCACAATGAAAGTCCACCTTCTTTTGCAACATTGGATTCCACATGGCTAGAAGGTGGTTCTTTTAATTTACCCCTTAAATGAAAGAATAGATCAAAGCTCCAGAAAAAAAAAACTAAGTGACAGAGATATATCCAAACTATCAGATGCACAGATCAAAACACTGGTAATCAGGATGCTTACAGAAATGGTTGAGTATGGTCCCCCAAAAGGAAAGAGATTAGACTATGTAAAGTGAATTAAAGGAAAATGCACAGGGAACCAACAGTGAAGGGAAGAAATCTAGGAGTCAAATCAACAGTTTGGACCAGAAGGAAGAAATAAACATTCAACCTGAACAGAATGAAGAAACAAGAATTCAAAAAAAAAAAAAAAAGAGGAGAGGCTTAGGAAGCTCTGGGACAACATTAAACATTCCAACATCTGTATCATAGGGGTACCAGAAGGAAAAGAAGAACAGCAGCAAATTGAAAACTTACTTGAAAACTTCCCTAATCTGGCAAAGGAAATAGACTTCCAGGAAGTCCAGGAAGCTCAGAGAGTCCCAAAAGAGTTGGATCCAAAGAAGTACACACCAAGTCACACCACAATTACATTACCTGAGATTAAAGAAAAGGAGAGTGATGCAGACTCCAGCCCTGTTGTCCATGTGTTGTGGCTGCGACAAACAAATTCATACAGACTATAGAAGTCCCGTGGAGAAAAAAGGGATGGCATGACTGTTTTATGAGTGAGAAAGAGGGGCCCGACCTTTGACTGGACAGGCTTTTATTGCTTTTCTGTGTACATTACATGGAGGATGGTCCTCATTTACTATGCACAGGTTCCATGTAGGTGATTACCTTTTACAGATAACAAAGGGAAGAATATTGCTAATTACTTCAAAGAAAATGATGTTTGCAGATGCAAGGAGACAAGTGGTTGAACTGGTTATACTCCATACTTGGGAGGTTTAGCACAGATTTTCAGAAGTTACTTTAAAGATATGCAGTAAATATTTGCTGCTTCAATTCAGGGTGAGGGAGTTTGAGCAAACATCAAGAAGTCTCAAAGCAGCTTAGGTACAATGCCAGCCCTCTTCTCCACTGGAAAACCAATCTGTGGGCTCTGTTCCTGTGTGCTGACTAGCTCCTCATTGGTTTTTTTAAATCAGGGGTTGGGCTACATTCACCATGCCACTCAGATAGGTTCCCTAAAGGAGAGAATCTTAAAAACAGCAAGAGAAAAGGAGACAGTTACCTACAAAAAAGTTCCCATAAGATTATTAGCTGATTTCTCAAAAGAAACCTTACAGGCAAGAAGGGGCTAGAAACAAACATTCAAAGTCATGAAAGGCAAGGACCTACACCCAAGATTACTCTATCCAGCAAAGCTATCACTTAGTATGAAAGGGCAAATAAAGTACTTCTTATATAAGGTCAAGTTAAAGGATTTCATCATCACCCAACCCTTATTATATGAAATGTTAAAGGTACTCATGTAAGAAAAAGAAGGTAAAAAATATGAACAATAAAGTGACAACAAATTCACAACTATTAACCACCAAACCTAAAAGAAATACAACAGCAAACTAAGCAAACAACTAGAAGAGGAACAGAATTATAGAAGTGGAAATCACATGGAGGGTTATCAACAGGGAGTGGGAGGGGGAGAGAGGAGGAAAAGGTACAGAGAACAAGAAGCATAAATAGTAGATACAAAATAGAGATGGGGAGGGTAAGAATAATATAGAAAATGTAGAAGCTTAGAAACTTATATGTACCACCCACGCACATGAACTAAGTGGGAGAAATGTGGGTGGGAGGGGAGTATAAGGAAGAGGAGAATAAAGGGGGAGAAATAGGACAACTGTAAAAACATAATAAAATATAGTTTAAAATATTTGTGCATTTTTAATGATTAATGATGCTATGCATTATACATATGCTTATTGACCATTCAAATATCTTAATTTCTCAAATTTTTGTTCAAGTTATTCATTTCACTTTAATGAATTTTGTTATTGTTATTCACTTATAAGTGTTATGTATACTATATTCAGCATATAAGTGTGAATTGAATTTCCTTGATTGTATGTTTCAGGAAGTTAATTTCAAAGCAATCTACAAATTGAATGCTATTCCTATAAACAATCTATAGTATTTTACAGAAGTATTGGAAAAAACAAGCTAAACTTTGTATGGAACCAAATATTGCAAAACAACCCTGATTGAAAAGAACAAACTGAGGACATTATATTTACTGATTTCATGCTATATTACAAAGCTCTAGTAATAAAACAGTATGGCATTGGCATAAAAACAAACATATCAATCATGGCACAGAATAAAGAGTCCAGAAATAAATGCATGCATATGTAGTCAATTAAATTTTGATAAAGCAGCCAAGAATATACAATGGAGAAAGGATAATATCTTTTAAAAAATATTTTATTCATTTATCTTTAGAGGGAAAGGGAAGGAGAGAAGGAGAGAAATATCAATGTGTGATTGCCTTTCGTAGGTCTCCTGCTAGTAACTGGCCTGCAACCAAGGCATGTGCCCTGACTGGGAATCGAACTGTGATCATGTGGTTTGCAGGCCTGTGCTCAGTCCACTGAGCTACACCAGCCAGGGCTAGAAAGAATAATATCTTAATAAATGATGGTGGTAAAATGAGTTATCCACATGTAAAAGAAAGAGAGAGAGAGAGAAAGGAAGGAAGGAAGGAAGGAAGGAAGGAAGGAAGGAAGGAAGGAAGGAAGGAAGGAAGGATGGAAGGAAGGGAAGGAAGGAAGGAAGGAAGGAAGGAAGGAGGGAATTGGCTCCTTGTCTTACTTCACTGGCAACAGTTAACTTTGAAAGGATTAAACAAACATAAGGCATGAAAATATAAAACACCTACAAGAGAATGGGGAAGAAGGTCCTAGACATTGATCTTTGCAATCATTTTTAGATAAAAAACTAATTGCATAAGCAACAAAACCAAAAATCAATACCACATCAAACTAAAAACCTCTCACACCGGGGAAAAAATAAAAACACAGCCTACAGAACGGAAGAAAATATTTGCAAACCATACCTGGTTAAGAGGTTAATATCTAAAATACATAGTTAATTAACCTAAGCAAATCAACAACATTAACAACAAAAACAAATAATCTGAATTTAAAAAATGGTAAGACATGCAAATGGACATGGGGTAAAAAAATGATTATCAACATCAGGCTTAGGGAGATGGTGCTTGAGTAGGTGGAAGCTGAGTCCACTTGCTCTTGCCCCCAATCTGGATTTTCATTTGGACTTCCAACAATCAATCTGAACAATCAACTGAATCTTAGCTGATATGAAGTTCTGAAGTCAAAATTACAGAAGATGCTTCATAGCATCCAGTAAGGGGATTTTATAAGTGGAAGGAAAGTTACCCTGTGCATGGCTTCTGTTGCAGTTGAAAGACCAAAAAAAAAAAATTGCAACTTTGGAGCTCCCTCCCCTCTCAGAGCCAGGAGACTTAGTTTCTCACAGAGAACCCCAACTCAAATCAGGGGAAACCTGCAGGCATCCACTGAGACTGTGAGCCCCAGGTTGCACAGTAAAAGGCAGTAGTACTTTCATTGTTGAAGCACCAATCTGGAGAGCTTGGGATAGGGAATCAGTCTGTCAAAGGGGCCAGGCCACTGCACCCAGGTCTGTCAAAGTACCTATAGGCTGCAGCCAGCCACAACTCTGAGAAACACTCCATTCCTGGGGGAGGTTTAATGCTCAAAGCACCAATGACTCAGTACCTTGGCAATGGTACTGCATAGAGACTTACAGAAAGGAACTAAGAGGTGGGCAGGCATGAGTCCTGCATGGAGCTATACTATGAGCAAAGAGACCAGATTGAAATCACAGCTCTAGAGGTCCCTCTCCTTTGAACTGTGGGGCCATTATAATACCCACAGCAATAAGGAGGAAAGATGAGTCTGAGGGATCACTGGCAGTGGGAAGCAGTGAGGTTCTACCTACCTGTGAAAACCAGAGATCTCAAATTCAGTGTAAAGTGCTTCTGTGGTTTGAGCACCAGGACGAAACATTCACTATATGAGCTCAGACTAAGAGAGAACCTACACTGATGCAACAGGGCTTCTGAGGCAGCCAGAGATCTGTGGCATAAGGAAGATCTCTGATTGTGGTGGAGGTACAGTGGGGAGACCAACACAGAGAACTTGCTGAATGGACTAGGAAAGACAACCAGTTTCCCCAATCTCAAGTGTGACGGTGGCACCCTATCCCCCATTGTGACTCACACCTTCTGCTGCAGCTGTGGAGAGGAAACTAGCAAAATGGGAAAACTGTTTTCAGACCATTCTGAACTTCTTTTCAGCTGTACCAAGCCATGCTGGATCTTCTGGTTCTCTCCCACTAACACCAGCTGGATAGAGAGATCAGAAATTTGTGCAAGGAGGGGTTTTTTGAGGTCCGACCCAGCTTGGCTTGTAAGAAAATGGGGCTGCACAGAGTAGAGAGTTCTGGGCTGTGTCTCATACAAAGGTTGTAGGCTGGGAGTTAGTGCAAGTTGAGCACCTTAGTATAAAGCAAAACCACTCTCGGCCTATAATTTCCTGAGAAGAGAAAGGAGTGCCCACTCCCACACCCGCAAGGTTGTAGGCACCATCCTCAATGGGGGAAGTCTGAAGAACAGTCCTGTGAGGTCCAATATTACCCTGCTGTGTGTATTTCCTCAGGGGGAAGAAAGAGAAACTCTAAAAAGGGACTTTCAAAGTGTGAGACTTTTGGAGTATATCACCTGGGAACAGAACAGAGAAATTAGCCTCCTGTTGATGTACTAGAATGAGAAAGAGAGTTTAACACCCACCTATAGGTCTGTTTTTGCCCTAACCCCAACCACAAACTCTTTTAATCTATCCCCTGAAATCCATAAAAGTAGAATACAATATCTGAAATGAAATTCCTTGAAGGAATCAACAGTAGGTTAGATGAAACAGAGGATCAAGTCTCAGTGAATTAGAGAATAAAGAGAAAGTACCCACCCAAAAAGAAAATAAAAAAGATCAGAGACTTAAGAGAAATGAGGAAAGTCTAAGGGACCTTTGTGATAACATCAAGCATAAACACATTTACATAATAGCAGTCACAGAGGTAGATGAGTGTGAGAGAGGGATAGAGAATATATTTGGAGAAATAAGGACAAAAAAATGTACCAACCTGGTGAAAGAAAACAACAGACAAGTCCAGGAAGGATAGATATTCTAATAAAGATGAACCTGGAAGCTCAGAGAGTCCCAAAGAAGTTGGACCCAAGGGGGAACACACCAAGGCACATCATAATTGCATTAGCCAAGATTAAAATGAAGAACAAAATCCTAGAGGCAGCAAGAGATAGATAAGGAGACAGTTACCCACAAAGGAGTTCCCATCAGACTGTCAGCTGTTCTCTCAAAAGAGACCTTGCAGGCAAGAAGAGGCTGGAAAGAAGTATTCCAAGTCATGAAATTCAAAGACCTACGTCCAAGATTGCTTTACTCAGCAAAGCTTTCATTGAGAATGAAAGGGCAGATACAGTGCTTCTCAGATAAGATAAAGTTGAAGGAGTTCATCATCACCAAGCCCTTATTATATGAAATATTAAAGAAACTTATCTAAGAAAAAGAAGATAAAAATATATATAGTAAAATGACAGCAAATTCAGTTATTAACAACCACACCTAAAACAAAAACAAACTAAGAAAACAACTAGAACAGGAACAGAAACACAGAAATGGAGATCACCTGAAGGGTTAACAACAGAGGAGTGGGAGGAGGAGAGAGGGGGGAAAAGGTACAGAGAATAAGTAGCATATATGGTCAGTAGAAAATAGACAGGGGGAGGGCAAGAATAGTATGGGAAATGTAAAAGCTAAAGAATTTATGACACATAGACATGAACTAAAGGGGGGGATGTGGGTGGGAGAGGGCGTGCAGGGTGGAGGGGAATGAAGGGGGGAATGGGACAACTGTAATAGCCTAATCAATAAAATATAATAAAAACATACATGTAAATATCTATAAATATAAATATAACTATGTTAAAATAAAACTTAAATACAAATATCTTAAAACAAAAACATGGATATAAATATATACTAAAAAATAAACCTGTAGAGACATACACCAAGTCACATAATTAAAATGGCAAAGCTTGAAAACAAAGAGAGACTTTTAAAGGCAACAGTAGAATCTCAGCTGATTTCTCAATAGAAACACTACTGGCCAGAAGAGAGTGGCAGGAAATATTCAGAGTAATGAAAGCAGAAAACTTGCAGCCTAGTTTACTCTACCCAACAAGAATATCATTTAAAACTGAAGACCAAACAAAGAGCTTCCCAGACAAAGTAAAGTTAAAAAAAATCATTACCACCAAAGAAGCATTGCAAGAAATGTTAAAAGATGTTCTGTAAGAAAAATAAAAAGAGAAACAGGCATGGTATAAAAATGGCAATAAAAATAAATATCAATAATAACCTTAAATATTAATGGATTTACATAGGATTACATGCTTGAATCAAAAGACATAGAGGAGCCAAATGTATAACAGTACATTGGATCTAGATAGATAGATAATAGATAAATAGATAGATAGATAGATATAATATATATGCTAGCTACAAGAGACCCACCACAGAGAAAAAGATTAAAACCGACTGAGTGTAAAGAGATTGGGGGAAATATTCCACACAAATGGAATATTTTCTGACAAAACAGACTCAAAATGAAGATCATAAAAAGAGACAGAGAAAGGAACTACATAATTCTAAACTGCTCAATCCAGCAAGAGGACATAATCCTTGTAAACATATGTGCACCTAATATAAGAGCACCTAAATATATTTTTAAAGACCCTTAGTGTACTTTAGGAAAGATATTTATAATAATACTATCATAATGGGGGATTTTAATACCCCACTGTCAACAATAGACAGATCTTCCAGACAGAACAATTAACAAGGGTATTATCAGCATTAAATAGCGTACTACATAAAATGGATTTAATTGTTATTTACAGAACATTCCATACCACAGAAGTAGATATACATTCTTAAGTGCACATGGATTACTCTCAAAGACATAACACAAGTTAGTCCACAAAACAAAACTTGACAAATTCAAGAATATTGAAATCATATCAAGGACTGTCTCAGATCACAATGGCATGAATTTAGAAATCAAACTCAATTTAAAAAACCTCAAAAACATTCAAATACTTGAAGGCTAATTAGCATGTTATTAAATAATGAATGAGTAACTAATAAAATCAAGGAGGAGATAAAAATTCCTGAAAACAAGTGAAAAGGAATATTCAGCAACCCCAAATCTATGGGGTACAGTGAAAACAGTTTTGACAGGGAAGTTCATAGCACTACAGGCCTACCTCAAGAAGCAAGACAAATCTCAAATAAACAATAACACTGTACCTAAAAGAACTACTAAAACAGCAACAAACAAATCTTAGAGCAAGGACCAGGAGGGAAATAATCAAGATCAGAGCAGAAATCAATGGCATAAAGACTAAAAAAAACAAAACAATAAATGATCACTGAAACCAAAAATCGCTTCTCTGAAAAAATAAGGAAGATTGACCAACCTTCAACCAGACACAACAAAAAAAGGAGGGAGGATCCAAATAAATAAAATCAGAAATGAAATAGAAGTGACAACTTATACCACAAGAATACAAAAGATTGTAAGAAATTACTATGAAAAACTATATGCTAAGAAACTTGTCCAGTACTTCTAGTGATAGCTAGTGATGCTGAGCATCTTTTCATACGTCTCTGGGCCCTGTGTATGTCCTCCTTGGAGAAGTATTGGACAACCTGGGAGTAATGGATAAATTTCTAGAAGCATACAATCTTCCAAAACTAAATCAGGAAGAAATAGAAAATCTGAATAGACTGATAATGATGACTGGTATCAAAGCATTAATCAAACAGTTCCTGGCACACAAAGACCTTGAACCAGATTGCTTCACAGGCGAGTTTTACCATTCAAAGAACTATTACCTATAATTCTCAAACTATTCTAAAAAATTCAAGAGGGTAACAGACACCCAAGTTGATTTTGCAAAGCCAACATTATCCTAATTTGAAAACAAATACAAACAGTACAAGAAAAAATTATAGACCAATATCCCTGATAAACATAGATGTTAAAATCCTCAACAAAATTTTAGCAAACCAGATTCAGCAATACATTTAAAAAAGATTATACACTGTTCAAGTGGAATTTACCTAGGAAATGCAAGGTTAATACAATATCTGCAAATCAATAAACTTATTACACCACACAAACAATGGTTTCAGAAAAAGCATTTGACAAAATCCAGCACCTATTTATGATAAACACTATCAGCAAAGTGGGATTACAGGGAACATATCTCAACATAGTAAAGGTCATACATGACAAGCCTATAGTCATGATCATACTCAATAGGCAAAAGCTGAAAGTGTTTCCCCTAAGATCAGGAAAAAGACAGGGATGTCCACTTTTACCATGTTTACCACTTTTATGTCTTATTTAAAAAACTGTAGGAAGTCCAAACCACAGCAGTCAGACAAGAAGAAATTAAAAAAAAAAAAACACCTCCAAATGGGAAGGAGAAAGTAAGCTTGTCATTATCCACAGGTGACATAATAATGTACAAAGAACACCCTATAGACTCCACCAAAAAGGCTACTATATCTAAAAAATAAACTTGGAAAAATCTGCTCTGCTGGTGGAGCCCCCCACATCCACCATGGATGAGAGTAAGTCTACCAAGACATGATCTTCTTGGAAAGGAAAGGTGGTTGATCTCTCAAAGGAGAAGGGCCAGGAGCATTTTCCTTAATGGGCTTTTACTGGGTTTAATTTGCACAGGAATACAGGTAAAGCTCATCAATCATTGTCAGGCAGTAAGGATTAAACATAAGATAACATAAAAAGAACTATGAAAGCTTATTCTAAGTCAGAGTCAGTTAGCTAAAAGGCCATAAAACTTTGGGGAACAAACTCATTTTATGGTACCTTTATCAGAAAACAGAACATTCGTAGCAAAGCAGGTTTCACAGGATTTTATGTATTTTTTTCTTAGGCCCAATTGTTCTGGGGAACCAGCCCTTTCTAGCACAGGGATGCACTGACCTCTGTTATTGTTTCAGGCTTAAGTCAGGCAGGAGAAGTAAGTCAGTCAAGAGATTAGGAGACTTCTTGCAGACAGAAAGAGGACTCAGGCTATGTCAAACCCAAGGGGCTAGGGTCCATCGCACCTTTTTTCTATAGCCCCCTAAGTCCTTCCCTGAGGGCCCCTTTATGACTGTGCCTGTCTTACATTGTCCCCCTCTTGAGGAATCTTTCCCATTATTGGCTAACCAGTCACCCACACAGGGACAAGCAAGGTGAAATAAAGGGGGCAGAGGTGGCTCCCCTGCCAGTGAGATAAGCTTTATCTCCTTATTGACTTATGTCCCAAGGTCTCTCACACAGCCTTTTCCATGGGGAATTATAACTTCTGAAACCAGGCAGGGTGGTTCCCAACAGGAAAATAACAGGATGAAATATTAATGCCCAGAAAAATTATTGCATTTTATGTACTAAAATGAACTACCAGAAAGAGAAACTAAGAAAACAATTCCATTTACTATTTCAATAAAAAATGTGATACCTAGAAACAAATTTAACCAAGGGGGTAAAAGACCTGTACTCAGAAAATATAGGCCACTGAAGATAAAAATCAAAGAAGATACAAATAAGTGGAAGAATACACTGTGTTCATACATTGGGAGAGGTAATATAATCAAAATGGCCATTTTACCCGAAGCAATCTATAGATTTAACACAATTCCTATTAAAATACCAATGGCATACTTCACAGATCTAGAACAAATACTCCAAAATTTATACGAGACCAAAAAAGACCCTGAATAGCCCTGGAAATCTTGTGAAAGGAGACTAAAGCTGGAGGTATCACAATTCCTGATATCAAACTATGCCATAAGGCCACTGTAATAAAAATAACCTGGCACTGGCAAAAAAAACAGACATATAGATCAAAGGAACAGAACAAAGAATCCAGGAGTAAACTCATACTTGAGCAATTGATATTGGACAAAGGTGGTGAGAGCATAAAATGGAGCAAAGACAGTCTCTTCAATAAATGGTTCTGGAAAAACTGAACTGGTGCATGAAAAAATAAATAAATAGATAAAAGTAGACCATCGACTCACACCATGAAAAAAAAAACCTGAAACCAGATGAAAGACTTAAAATTAAGTCATGAAACCATAAAGATCCTAAAAGAAAACATAGGGAGTAAAATCTCGATATTCAATGTAAAACTGTTTTTGCCAATATATTTCTTAAGACACTGAAAACAAAGAAAAAAATAAACAAATGGGATTCATCAAATTAAAAGACTTCCATATAGGTAAAGAAACCATCAGCAAGATGAATAGGGAAACTACTGTACAGAACATTTTCACCAATGATACACCTGACAAGGGTTTAATCTCCAGAATATACAAAGAACTAATATGACTCAATTCCAGGAAGACAAACAACCCAATTAAGAAATAGATAAAACACCTGAATAGACACTTTTCCAGAGAGGCTATAGAGAGGGCCTGCATAAATGTGGAAAAAAAACCTTATCACTAATCATCAGAGAAATGTAAATTAAAACTTCAATGAGATATCACCTCACACCTGTCAGAATGGCTATCATCAATAAATCAAGAAACAAGTGTGGGCAAGCTTGTAGAGAAAAGGAAACCTAATGCACTGTTGGTGGGATGCAGTTTGATAAAGCCATTGTGGAAAACAATATGGGGTAACCTTAAAAAGTTAAAAATGAAACTTTGTTTTGACCTAGGGACTCCACTTCTGGTAATACACCCCAAGGATCTAAAAAACCCAGATTATATATATACACACACATACATACACATACATACATATAAAGATTTTTATATATTATATACTCAAATATATAATATACATTATATTATATATAAAATTTATATATTATGCATTCAAATATATTACATATATTACATATTATTTGAATATATATTATATTATATAAAATATATTATATAAAATATTATATTATATAATATACTATACATCGTATTATATACTATATATAAAGATTTTATATATTATATATTCAAATATATATTATATATTTATATAGTCTCCCCTATGTTCATAGAAGCACTATTTACAATAGTCAAGAGTTAGAAACAGCTTAAATACCCATCAGTAGAATCAGTAGATGAGAGGATAAAAAAACTATGGTATATTACCCAAATGGAATACTATACAGCAGTAAAAAAGAAAAACTTCTTACATTCTGCAAAAGCATGGATGAACATGAAGAAAATTATGTTAAGTAAATTAAATCAGTCAGTGAAAGAAAAATACCACATGACTTCACTTGTATGTGGAATCTAATGAACATAATATGCCAAGAACAAAACAGCAACAGATACTTAGATACATAAAACATACTGACATTGCTAGAAAGGAGGAGGATACAGAACTAAAGATGGTGAAATGTCTAACCAACAAACATTCATACACAATCCATGGGCACAGACAACATATGAATATTTGCCTCGGGTATGGAGAGGGTGAGGCTAGGTGGAGGTGGTGAAAGGGAGAATAAGCAGGAATGATTGTAACAACATAAATAAAGAAAGAAAAATAAAATTTTAAAAATATTAAAAAATATGATAAAAATAAAACTGTCCAAGAAAGGTGATAAATATCTAGGGCAATAGACATTATTGCTGTGGCACACTCTGACACTAAAAACTCAACACTGAGTTGTAGTATTGCTCAGCCTTCACTCAACCTGTGAGATTGCATTCGCTATGAAATTCACATCGGGCTTCTTAAGATATTTTTCTAGTTAACCAGCCAATAGTGAGAGCCTAAAATGAAACTAGTCCCCTGGTTTAGCATCTATAACTAAAGATCTAAATGCAGCTGTCATACGGCAAGCTGAAGTGAGACAGCCACTAGCAAAGGGAGATAAACACTTTGCAAAGATATCTTAAAGCACCATCCAGTAGTCCAATTGTACAGCAAACCCATACAACACTGCAAATTGCACTGAGAGCCCAACCTGGTAAATGCAGCAACTGAACAAATAACTGCTCTGGAAAGGCTCAGCCTCTGCAACATGAGCAAACCACAAGGTCAGCCTTCACATATATCCATGGAAAACAGGCTTCTCTACTCTCACTCTTCTATCATTCACAATTCATGTGCTTGCAGGTTCAAGCTCCAAGGTCACAATAAAAATATCATTACTGCCTTTGAGATAATTCATACTTCAGAAGTGTCTGTCTTAGAGAATTCCTATCTGAATGGAAGATTAACAGTCTGGGGCAAAGTTGTCCAATGTGGCAGCCACTAGCCACATATGGTCCTTGAGACTTGAAATGTAGCTAATTCAAATTCAGATGTGAAAACCTAGTATAATAAAAAGACCAATGTCTCCTTAATAAGTTTTATATTGGTTAAATGTTGAAATAACATCTTGGAAATAATGGGCCAAATAAATACATTATTAAATTTAAAAAAGAAGTTCAACATCACTAAGAATAAGGGAAATGCATATCAAAGCCACTATTAGATATCACCACATAATTGCTATAACTTCTTTCATAAAAAAGACAAGCAATAACAAGTTTTTGGGAAGATGTGAAGAAAAAAGGAAATTCATGCACTGTTTGTGGGAATGTAAATGGGTGTATCAACTGTAGAAAACGTTAGGGAATTTCCACAAAAATTAAAAAATAAAAGTACCATATGATCCATTAATTTGTCTTTGGGGTACATGCCCAAAGGAAATAAGGAAATAAAGTTATCTCAAAGAGATATCTACACTGCCATATTCAATACAACATTTTTCACAGCATCCAAGATACAGAGACAACTTAGGTTTCCATCAAAACAAATCATTTCATTTGCAACAATCTGAATGGAGCTTGAGGGCATTGTGCTATGCGATATAAGTCAGAGTGAGAGATAAATACTGTATAACAAGACTTATGTGGAATGCTAAAAAAAAGTCAAACTCATGAAAACACATAGTAGAAAAGTGTTTACCAAAGGCTGGGGTAAGAGAACTAGGAAGAGGTTGGTGAAAAGGTACAGACTCTTAGCTTTAAGGTGAATAAGGTCTAAAGATCTAACACACCATGGCAAGTATAGTTGATAACACTGTACTGTATAATTCAAATTTTCTGAGAGAACTTACATGTTCTCTCTTACCAAATAATATCAGCAATAACAAAATACATGTGAATACATATGAGGTAATGGTTGTATTATTATTTTTTTAAATATTTTTTTAAATTTAATTCTTGTTCAAGTACAGCTTTCTGTCTTATATTCCCAACCCTGCCCACCTCCCGCCCCATGCTCCCCACCTCCCTCCCATTTCCACCCCCCACCTTAGTTATTGTCCATGTGTCCTTTATACTTGTTCATGTGAGTCCATCCCCTTTTCCCCTATGATTCTCTCCCCTCTCCCCTCTGGACCCTGTCAGCCTGTTCCGTAATTGAGTGTCATTGGTCATATTTTGCTTGCTTGTTTGTTTTGTTGTTTAGCTCCCTGTTAAAGGTGAGATCATATGGTATTTTATTTTCACTCAGCATAATGCTTTCCAGTTCCATCCATGATGTTGCAAAGGGTAGTAGTTCCTTCTTCCTTTCTGCAGCATAGAATTCCATTGTGTAAATGTACCATAGTTTTTTGATTAGGAGTATATCCTAAGAATCCTGAAACACCAATCCAAAAGAACCTATGCACCCCAATGTTCATAACAGTACAATTCACGATAGCCAAGAGGTAATGGTTGTATTATTTAAACCTAGAATAGAAATCCCTTCCAATTTATACATATATCAAATCATCATGAAGAATCCTTTCAAATGTATATGAATATCAAATATCTTACAATTTGATTTGCTAATCATACATCAATAAACTTTTAAAAATCAAACAAAAAACTCAGTGAGATACTTTTTTGTTAAGCTTACATATATGTATAAGTTTATCATTGTTCATATACAGAACCTCAATTTATTTTTCATATACTGATGTTAGATACTGTGACCTTACTCTTCTATTTACGTATTTATTCTAATGTTTGTTTGGGCATGTGTGCACATCTGTGTGTGTGGATGTTCCTTAGGATTCTCTTTATATAATATTTTATTTTCTGTGCATATGGACAGTTTTAGTTCTTTCTTTACAATCCTGTTATATTTGTTTTCTTGCTTAATTGTAGGATAGACTTTCCAGTACCATGATGAATCAAAGAAATGAGAGAGACTTTTTATCTTTCCTGAACTTAAAGGGAAAGCATTCAGTCTTTATCACATAGATTTGTCATAAATGCCCTTTTCAAGTTTAGAAAAAATTATTTCTATTTCATGTTAGTTGAGACAATTTATCATAAAAGGAATTGAATTGTATATTGTCAAATCTTGTACTACATCTGTTGATGTATATAATTCATACTTGTGAAATTGATGACTTCTGATGTAGTACATTAATTGGTTCTGGATTTAAATAAAGTTTCACCTGAATTCATTTGCAATGTCTGGTAATTTCAATATTGCTAGATTGGGGTTTCTAATATTTTATTGATAATTTTGTATATATACTATGAGGGGTACTGATCTATAGTTTGCTTTTTTTGTAATATCTGTAGTTGACTTTGATACAGAGTAATATTGGCCTCAGTATGTTTTAAGAAGTATTCTTTGCTCCAGTACTTTATGAAAATTTTGGTGAGTATCTTTTCTCTTTTAAACATTTAATAAAATTTACCAGTAGAAACATCTGGGTCTGGGATTGTCTTCATTAATTTAATTAAATGTATTGGGTTGATATTTTGGGGTGATATTCTTAAGATCATTTATTTATATATTATATACTTTTATATACAAAAATTGTTAACCTAATTTTGCTTATCCCTGGAAGTTCAAGTATGCAATACTTTGATATATCACCTGTATATTGCATTTTGTTTTTACCAAAATTGAATCTTTTTCTGCCACCAAGGCTTTTCTTTATGGGAAGGTTTTTATTATATTTTTTTCATTTGTTATGTCTATTTGGAATTTATATTTCTCTCTGAGTCAGTTTCATTAAAAGAGACATAATGTATTTTCGCCATTTCATCTACATTACTAAATTTGTTGGCAAAATGTTTGCTTAGTATTTTATCATCTGTATAAGTATTACCTATAATAGCACTCCATGATTCATTGATTTTTGTCCACTGTTTTTCTGTTTATGTTACAAAAATATGTACTCTAAAATCTATTATTCTCTTCTTTCTACTTTCCTTAAGTTTGACTGCCCCTATTATTATTTTTTCCCTGTACATTTATTTATTTGTTTGCTTGTTTGTCTGTTTATTTTATTGTTGCTCAAGTAAAGTTGTCTCCACTTTCTCCTTACCACTCCATCCCACCCCAGCCATCCCCACCTCCCACACTTGATCCTACTTCTTTTTGGCTTTGTCCATGTGTTCTTTATACATGTTTGGCAAACTTTCCCCTTTTGCCCTCTTAAGCCCTTCCTCCTCCCCTCTGGTTACTGTCAGTTGGTTCTTAATTTTCAGAGTCTCTGGTTCTATTTTTCTGGTGTGTTTGTTTTGTTGATCTCACATAAAGGTGAGATCCTATGGTATTTGTCTTTCACTGCCTGGCTTATTTCACTTAGCATAATGCTCTCCAGATCCATCTAAGCTATCCCAAAGGGTAGGAGCTCAATCTTTCTTTCTGCCATTTAGTATTCCTTTTTGTCAGTGTACCATAGTTTTTTGATCCACTCACATATTGATGGGCACCTAGGTTGCTTCCCATACTTGGCTATTGTAGATTGTGCTACTATTAACATTGGAGTGTATAGGTTCTTTTGGATGGGTATTTCAGAATTCTTAGGGTATAGTCCCAGCAATGAAATCACTAGGTCAAAATGCAGTTCCATTTTTAATTTTCTGACAAAATTCCATATTGTGTTCCACAGTGGCTGCACCACTCTGCATTCTCACCAAGAGTGTACTAGGGTTCCCTTTTCTCCACAACCTCGCTAGCACTTGTTTACTGATTTTGTTATGATGGTTAGTCTGACCACTGTAATATCTCATTGTGGTTTTAATTTACATCTCTCTGATAGCTAGTGATGCTGAGCATCTTTTCATATGTCTCTGGGCCCTGTGTATGTCCTCCTTGGAGAAGTATTTATTAAGGTCCGTTTTTATTGGATTGTTTGACTTCCTGGAGTGGAGTTGTGTTAGTTTTTTATATATTTTGGAGATAAAACCCTTGTCCAACGTACCATTTGCAAATATATTGTTCCATATAGTTGGTTACCTTTTCATGTTGCTGATGTTTTCTACAACTGTGCAGAAGCTTTTTATTTTGATGAGACACCATTTGTTTATTATTTCCTTTATGTCACTTGCTTTAGGGGGGTATATCAGTGAAAATATTGCTGTGTAGAATATCTTAGATGTTCCTGCCTATACCTTCCTCTATGACTTTTATGGTGCCATGACTTACATTTAAGTCTTTTATTTATCTTGAGTTTATTTTTCTGTATGGTGTAAGTTAGTGGCTGAGTTTCTTTCTTCCTTCCTTCCTTCCTTTTTTTTTTTTTTTTTTTTGGCATGTAGCTGTCCAGATCTGCTAATTCCATTTGTTGAAGAGGCTATTTTTACTTCATTTTGTGCTTCTGCCCCCTTTGTCAAATATTAATTGACCATAGAGACTTTTGTTTATTTCTGGACTCTCTGTTCTCTTCTATTGATCTATGAGTCTGTTCTTATGCCCATACCAGACTCTTTTGATTACTATGGGCTTGTAATATAATTTGATACCAGGTATTGTGATCCCTCCTACTTTGTTCTTCATTCTCAGAATTGGTGTGGGTATTTGGGGTTCTTTATATTTTCATATAGGTTTTTGAAATGTTTGTTCTATAACTTTGAAATATGTCATTTGTCCTTTTTAGGGCTAGCATTGACTCTATAAATTGCCTTGGGTAGTGTGCTCATTTTGCTGATGTTAATTCTTCCAATCCATGACCATGGTAAATGCTTCTATTTGTGATTTCCTTAACTTCTTTCTTCAGTGTTGTGAAGTTATTGGAGTATAGGTCTTTTCATGAATTAATGAATGTAATATATCACATAAACAAAAAGAAAGACAAAAATCATATGGGCATGCCAATATATGTGGAAAAAGCATTCGATAAGGTACAGCACACCTTTATGATAAAAAACACTCAGCAGAGTGGGAATAGAGGGAGCATACCTCAATATAATAAAGGGCATATATGAAAAAATTATATTCAACATCATACTCAATGAGCAAAAACTAAAGGCTTTCCCCCTAAGATCAGGAACAAGAAAAGAGTGTCCTCTTTCACCACTTCTATTCAATATAGTATTAGAAGTCCTAGCCACAGCAATCAGACAAGAAAAAGAAATAAAAGGCACCCAAATTGGAAAGGAGGAAGCAACACTATCATTGTTCGCAGATGCCATAATAGTGTACACAGAAAATCCGATAGACTCCACCAAGAAACTACTCCTACTTGGCCTAATAAGTGAATTTGGCAAAACAGCAGGATACAAAGTCAATATTTAGAAACTGAAGGGAGTTTTTACACCAACACTAAAATATCAGAAACAGAAATCAGAAAAAAAAATCCCATTTGCTATATCAACCAGAAAAATTAAGTACCTAAGAATAAGCCTAACCAAGGAGGTAAAAGACCTGATTATCCTTATTATTTCCAAAGGTGAATTCTTAGGTTTTATAATTTTCTTATTTTTTTAATATAAGCATTTCAATCTATAACTTTCCTGTGGTCACCAATTTACCTACATATCATATAATTTAGTATGCTATGCTTTGTTTTTATAAAAAACATATCTAATTTCCTTTGTAAATTTTTCTTTGAACCATGGTTTTTATCTTTAAATTTCTAAATGCTAAAATTTAAAATGTAACTTTTAATACATTTTAAATATCTGTGCTTATGTCACATTTTCTTTTTTCATATTTCTATATTTAATTGTTCAAGTACAGTTGTCTCCATTTTATCCCCACCACTTTCCCCAACTTTAGCCATCTCCACTTCCTACCCTTGATCCTACCCCTCTTTGGTTTTGTCTATGTGTCCTTTGTACTTGTTCCTGAAAACCCTTTCCCCTTTTCCCTCCATTATCCCTTCCCTCCTCCCCTCTGGTTTTTGTCAGTTTGTTTTCAATTTCAATGCCTCTTGTTATTTTTTGCTTGCTTGTTGATCTTGTTGAATTCACCTATAAGTGGAACCTAATGTACCAAATTTTCTTATGTTGGTATTTCTAATTTAACTCTATTTTATCAGAAGTAAATTATTGTATATTTAATACTATTAAATTTGTGAATACTTGCTTTATGGCCTAGAAAATTGTCTGTTTTGAAAAATATTCTAAAAAAAGAATTATCTTAAGATTGCTCACTATGCCTATATTACCCAGAGTATTTGTGAGGATTATCCATACTATTAAATATTTCTTTGTATCAGCTCATCAGACAGAGGTTAGTAATTTAACATTCATAAATGAAAATAAAACTGTTAAGGCTTTACTTTTATTTTATTTATTTTTTCCAATTTTTTTATTTAATTATTTTTCAAGTACAGTTTTCTATTACTCCCATCACATCCCACCTCCGTGCTCCCCCTCCTCCCATTTCCACCCTTCTCAGTTGTTGCCCATGTATCCTTTATATATGTTCCTCTAAATCCCTCCCCTGTTTCCCCTGAAATTCCCTCCCCTCTCCCCTCTGGTCACTGTCAGCCTGTTCTCTATTTCAGTGTATTTGGTTATATTTTGCTTGCTTGTTTGTTTTGTTGTTTAGCTTCCTGTTAAAGGTGAGATCATATGGTATTTGTCCTTCAGCACCTGGCTTATTTCACTCAGCATAATGCTTCCCAGTTCCATCCATGCTGTTTCAAAAGGTAGGAGCTCCTTCTTTCTTTCTGCAGCATAGAATTCCATTGTGTATATGTACCATAATTTTTTGATCCATTCATTTACTGACAGGCACCTAGGTTGCTTCCAACTCTTGGCTATTGTAAATTGTGCTGCTATGAACATTGGAGTGCATAGGTTCTTTGGGATTGGTGTTTTAGGGTTCTTAGGATACAATCCTAGCAGTGGAATTGCTGGGTAAAAAGGCAGGTCCAATTTTAGTTTTCTGAGAAAATTCCATACTGTTTTCCATAATGGTTGTACCAGTCTGCAATCCCACCAACAGTGGACCAGAGTCCCCTTTTCCCCACACCCTCTCCAACATTTGTTGTTTATTGCTTTGTTTATGATAGCCATTCTCACCGGTGTAAAGTGGCATCTCATTGTAGTTTTAACTTGCATCTCTCTGATAGCTAGCGATATTGAGCATCTCTTCATGTGTCTCTGGATCCTCTGTATGTCCTCCTTGCAGAAGTGTCTGTTCAAGTTCTTTCCCCATTTTTTAATTGGGTTAGTTGTCTTCTTAGAGTGAACTCATGTGAGTTCTTTGCATATTTTGGAGACTAAACCTTTGTCTGAGGTATCATTGGCAAATATGTTTTCCCATACAGTTGGTTGTGTTTTTAATTTAATGGTGTTTCCTTTAGCCACGCAGAAGCTTTTTATTTTGATGAGATCCCATTTGTTTATTCTTTCCTTTATATTCCTTGCTCTAGGCAACATATCAGTAAAAATTTTGCTGCGTGAACTATCTGATATTTTCCTGCCAATGTTCTCCTCTAGGACTTTAATGGTGTCACGGCTTATATTTAAGTCTTTTATCCACCTTGAATTTATTTTGGTGTACTTTTATTTTTTATGTCAGCACCACAGAACATGTTTGAAGTATAACATCAGAAGAATTTCTTAGTTGAAAGGATACTAGATTGTCTTATAATTTTAATTTTCAGTGTCTTTCTATTTGTATCACTTGCAGAGTAAGTAAGTGTTATGTATGCAATGGGTTAAAAGAAGTGGCTGGGTAATATACTTTTATTCTATCTAAATGTCTGTGAATTAAATTTGCCTTCTGTTCCTATAGATTGTCCCTAACATATGGATGAAAATATGGCCTGATCTATAGAAAATAAAGTGTTTCACTACCCCAGAAAAAATAAAATAATTTTGTACAGAGGTTAAGTATCCAGTTTTATAGTATTACTTGTGTTAAAAATCATTCTTGAAACTCTAAGATGTTTGTGATAATTCAGAAAATTAATTTACTAAAGTCTTCTATTCCCAATCAAACAAGAATTATTATAGTTACTACCTCATAAGACTTCTGGGAAAGTGGATATAGATGTGTCAAACAGTTAAGCTTTCCCAATTCAATTGCTTCCATTATTATTGCAATATTATACTATTCTAATACTTATATCAGGATAATTTCTTCCTGTCTATGATTCTAGCAATAGAGAAGACATAAATGATTTATTTGCAGACTCAAAATCATAGGATAAAAATTTTGTAAGAGAAACAGCCATCTTCAAAGGGGATTATCATCACTTCTTTTAGAAAAAGGCATGGAGTTAATTCCAGTGGCAATGTGTCTTATTTATTGTACTGTAACTCTAACATACTTTGAAAGTACTTCTCACTAGCCACCAATATAGTGGAAAAAATTAACTCTGGTTGTAAGACCCCCATAATAAACAGATAACTTTTTCTGTCAGTTTCTTCAACTTTGAAACAAATCCACATCTTTGAAGCTTATTTTGATCAGGCAGTGAAAATGTTGGAAAATGAGTACTTGAAAATTCAGCAAAGGCATTGAGAGATAAAACACTATCTTGGTGTTGATTTCATTCCACTATTGATTTAAGTGGAACACATTCATTTTCCTTTGAATATAAAAACTATTTTTAAACTAAGCAAATGAAACAAATGTTTATAGAAGTCATTCTAAGTTTGAGTACTTAAAGCAGAAATCTTATTTGAAAACTGATATTTTCATTTTTATTTGTTGTTAGAAATTTTAAGTGTACCAAGAATATAGTAAAATGTCTTATGAAAGAATATACACAGTATCTTAAAAATATCACAGCACTCCAACCATATTTTAAGTGCTTAGAACTATGCAAAGTGGAAGAAGTACATTAATTAAAGCCTTATTGTAAAGGATTGATAAGTTGTTGTTTTTTTTAAGATTTTATTTATTTATCATTTAGAGGGGAAGGGAAGAAGAGAGGGAGAGAAATATCAATGTATGGTTGCCTCTCATGTGTCCCCTGCTGGGAACTGGCCTGCAACCCAGGCATGTAATCTGACTGGGAATCGCACTATGATGCTCTGGTTTTGCAGGCCCACGCTCAATCCACTGAGCTACACCAGCCAGGGATGATAAGGTTTTTTTTTAAGATTTTAAAAAAATTTATTTATCTTTAGAGGGGAAAGGAAGGAGAGAAATATCAATGTATTGTTGCCTCTCGTGAGTGTCCTGCTGGGAACTGGCCCAGCATGTGCTCTGACTGGAAATTGAACCGTGATTGTCTGGTTTGCAGGCCTGCACTCAATCCACTGAGCTACACCAGCCAGGGCTGATAAGTTGTTTTAATTGCAGTATGTCAGAAGCAGACTATGATAAGCTAAATAATGACCTGCAAAGATATACAAATTTTAATCATCTGAACCTGTGAGTGTTGCATTATAAGGCAAAAGAGATTTTGAGGTATGATTAAGGGTCTTGAAATGGGGATATTTTCTCTTATTTTCCAGATGGATCCCATATAATCAAAAGGGTACCAACTAGAGGCAGGCAGAGGAGATTTGGCACCAAAAAACATAAGGACAGAAAACTGTACTTGAAAAATAATTAAATAAATTTTAAAAAATGTTGTATATTAAACAAACAAAAAAACCCTATAAGGTGGCTGCTGAATCAAGAAGCTATATTACTGGCTTTTAGTATTGGAAGAAGGAACTATAAGCCAAAGAATGCAGAGAACCCCAGAGTTCATAGCAGCACGATTTACAATAGCCAAGTGTTGGAAGCCACCTAAGTGACCATCAGTAGATGAATGGACCAGAAAACTGTGGTGCATTTACACAATGGAATACTACACAGCAGGAAGAAAGAAGGAGCTCCTAACCTTCGTGACAGCGTGGATGATCAACTGGACCATCAGTGTCAACTGGATGAACACTATGTTAAGTTAAATAAGCCAGGCAGTGAAAGGAAAATGCCATATGATCTCACATATAAGGGGAACCTAATCAACAAAACAAACAAGCAAGAAAACTTTAACTAGAGACATTGAAATAAAGAACAAACTTTATTTCAGACTTTATAAAAGAAAAAAATATGAAATACAAAAACCAGTGACAGTGACCAGAGGGGACAGGGGAGTGGGATAATGGTGAAGAAGGGAGAGGGTCATCAAGGAACATGTATAAAGGACATAGGGACAAAGCCAAAAGAGTGTAGGATTGGGGGTGGCAGGTTGGGGTGGGTGGGGTTGGGGAAAGTGATGGGGGAAGTGGAGACAACTGTACTTGAACAATAATAATAATAAAAAGAGCCAGCTCCTAGATTTATTGATCCTTTGAATTATTCTTTTAGTTTCTGTGTCATTTAATTCTGCTCTAATCTTGATTATTTTGTTCCTTCTACTCACTCTAGGCTTTGTTGTTCTTCCAGTTTTTGTAAATGTAGGGTTAGGTTTTTACTTGAATGTTTTTTATCTTTTTTAGGTAGGCTTGAATTGCTATGAACTTCCCTTTCAGGACAGCCTTCCCTGTGTCCCATAGGTTTGGGGATTTTGTGTGTTCATTTTCATTTGTTTCCATACACTTTTTATTTCTCCCTTGATGTCATTGTTTATCCATTTATCTTTTTAATAACATGTTATTCAGTCTCCATAAATTTAGTTTTTCCTTGAGGTTGGTTTCTAGTTTCATGCCATTGTGATCCTAGAAAATGCTTGATATAATTTCATTTTTCTTGAATTTGTTGAGGCTTGTTTTGCATCCTATGGTATGGTTTTTCTTTGAAAATGTTCCATATGCAGCCCTGGCTGGTGTAGCTCAGTGGATTGAGCACAGGCTGTGAACCAAAGGGTCTCCAGTTCAATTCCCAGTCAGGGCACATGCGTGGGTTGCAGGCCAGGCCTCGGGTATGGGGTGTGCAAGAGGCAACCACACATTGATGTTTCTCTCCCTCTCTTTCTCCCCTTCCCCCACTCTCTAAAAGGTAATAAATAAAATCTTTAAAAAATTTAAAAAATGTCATTTATAAAAAAATAAAATAAAATATCTACAATACCCAAAGCAATCTATAGATTCAACACAATCCCCATGAAAATGCTGATGATATATTTCACAGATACAGAGCAAATATCCTAAAATTGCAAATGGAACCAAAAAAAGCTCCAGAAAGCCTCATTAATTTTGAGAAAGAACAACAGAGTAGGAGGGATCACGATACCTGATATCAAATTATACTACAAAGCCACCAGAATCAATATGGTCTGGTACTGGCATAAGAACAGACACATAGATCAGTGGAACAGAATGGAGAGTTCAGAAATTAACCCACATCAATATGGTCACTTAATATTTGAAAAAGTGGGCAGAAACATAAAATGAAGTAGAAAAATAGCTCCTTCAATAAATGGTGTTGGGAGATCTGGACAAGTACATGCCAGAAAATGAAATTAGACAACCAACTTACACCACACCCCAGAATGAACTCAATATGGATAAAAGACTCAAATATAACTCATGACACCATAAATGCCCTAAAGGAGAACATAGGCAGGAAAATTTCAGTTATCCCATGGCGCAACATTTCACCAATATATCCTCAAGGGCAAGGGATATAAAGGAAAGAATAAACAAATAGGACTACATCAAACTATAAAGCTTCTGCACAGCTAAAGAAATCATCAACAAAGTGGAAAGGGAACCAATCGTGTGGGAAAACGTATTTGCAAATGATACCTCAGACAAAGGTTTGGTCTCCAAAATATATAAAGAAGTCTCACATCTCCACTCCATGAAGTCAAGCAATCCAATTAAAAATGGACAAAAAACCTAAACAGACACTTCTCCAAGGAGGACACACAGAGGGCCCATAGGCACATGAAAAAATGCTCAGCATTACTAGCCATCTCTAGAGAGATGCAAATAAAAACCACAATGAGATACCTCTTCACATCAGTCAAAATGGTCATCATAACAAAATCAACAATGTGTTGGCACAGTTCTGGAGAAAAAGGAACCCTAGTATAATGTTAATGGGAATGTAGAGTGCTGCAGCCACTGGGGGAAACTTACGGAATTTTCTCAAAAGAGTAATGATGGAACTACCTTTCGATACAGTGATTCCACTGCTGGGATTATACTCTAAGAAACCTGAATCACCAGTTCAAAAGAACCTATGCAGCCCAATGTTCATAGCAGCACAAATTTACAATAGCCAAGTGCTGAAAACAACCTAAGTGTCCATCAGTAAATGAGTGGATAAAAAGCTGGTACATTTACACAATGAAATACTATGCAGCACAAAGGAAGAAGGAACTCCTATGCTTCACAACAGCAGGGTAGAAGTGGTGAGTATTACAATAAGTGAAATAAGTTGGGTGGGGAAATACAAATACCATATGATTTCAACTATTAGTGGAACCTAATCAACAAAACAAACAACAAGCAGAATAGAACCAGATACTTGGAAATAAAGAACAAACTGACAGTAATCAGAAAGGAGGGTGTAGGGGGATAATAGGGTAAAGAAGGCGTAGTGGCGAGGCAAGGAAGATGAGTAGAGGATCATGGTCAACAGAGGGGATTGACTGTGAGAGGGGGTGGACAGAGCAGGAGAGAGCAATGGGGGAAAAGGCAGGACAACTGTAACTGAACAACAATAAAAAAGGAATAGATTTCTCAGAATATGGCATAATGACATTCTGCTGAGAAGGCTAGTTGTATATCATAGTTAGCATTCTAAATCATATTCTAATATAAATAAATTGACATAATTTAACGGGAAAATAAAGCTAAAATATATGAAGAAACAGATACTCCCCTAGAGCCTGCAGACAGAACCAAATCCTTCTGATATCTTAATGTTAACTTAGTAAAATTTATTTTTGACTTTTGACCTCCACAACTGTAGTAGAATAAATGTATATCATAGTAAATCATCAATTTTGTACTAAATTTACATGGTAGTTATAGGAAATTAATGTGGGTCATGGGCTGTTTAACAATGGGGTATGTTCTGAAAAATAAGTCATTAGGTGATTTTGCAGTTGTGCAACTACGACAGAGTGTACTTACATAAGCCTAAATGATAGCTTACTACTGTAGTTATGTTTACTATATTTTTATATGAGTGTCAGTGTGGTGGGTTTATTTATACCAGCATCACCAAAAACACATGACTAAAGCATTGTGCTATGATGTTATGACTATTAACTATTACAAAGGCAGTAAGGGGTAGGAATTTTTAGCTTCATTGTAATGTTATGGGGCCACTGTTATAAATGTTGTCCATTGTTCACCAAACATCATTAAGTTGCATATGACTATAACAAAGACTAAATAAATAGTATTTTAAAATCTCTTACACCAATGTTATTTCACTATACCTTAACAGGCTACTTATACTTTTAGAAAAGTATGGGAAAGAAAAAGGGTTAGCCATCTTGCTCACCAAGAACTTTATTGCTTTACAAAGTGCTGGCAAAGGTATCAACTTAGTTGACCCTCACAATCATAGAAAAGTGGCATAACACCATTGAAAGGAAATTTTGAAATAGAAAGTTTGGTTTGAAAACACAGACTGTTCTTTGGAATGACAATACTACTTTTGTTGGCTTCTCTGACATAGTTGTAAAATGGGAATAATACCTATTAAACCAAGTTATTCTCAGAATTAAGGTAAATCTCATATTTGTAAGTCTTACATATGTAAAATTCTTAGTACTTATTAGAATTTCAATAATCTATAGCTATATATATAAAGTAAATAAGAAATCTGCAATTGATAAGCTCATTTAAAGGATAGTGAACTTGGAGTGCAGAGACAAACTGTGGCATGGGTAGTTGGTAGCAGAGAAGGGGCTGGAACTTAGGTCTCCTGATGAGAATTTCATACGACTATCCGTCATTTATGAGCCTAACTTTTAAATAAACTTAAGAAAGGTACAAAAAAAGGGGAGATTGGTTCTCCCAGATGAAGCTTTCAAGCAGAGAAATACCATACATAAATTGTATAAATCTGTAATATTTCAAATAGGAGAGGCCCTTACTGTGAAGGCAAATAGTTCAGATGAAGGAACCACGTAGTAGATCTCAGTTTCAGGAGAAATCCACAAAGAAAGAAACTATGGAAAGATCAGTGCTTATTCTTATGTAGCTGTTTTGTTTTGTTTTCTTTTTAACGGCTTGACACCTACATTGCTTTGCTGAGTAAGATATTAAGATTCTTAAAGGTATTCTAATTGTTTAAAGTTATTGTAATTACTCCTTGTTGATTGAAATATTATATTAGCCAAAGGAGAAGGGTTTATGGATTTTAGCAGAAGTCTTTTGTGATCCTGTTTTTGTGCAAGTTCTTTAGTTAAACTTTATGAATATCTGCATTTCTCTGCTACAGATAAAACCATTGATTCTCTGAGCTGTATTGATAACATTCTGTGCAATACCAGCTCAGTCTCTTCTGCTATACTCCAAATTTCCAGCATATATATATGCTTCCCATAAGTACTAAGTAAAATACAAATATGAGAGTTAATTTTAAGACATTCAACTTGAGTATATTTTGTTTGAAACAATGCCTAGTGTTAAATGATTTAAAAGTACTTAATGTCTGTTTTTATTTCCTAAAATAATTTCATTGTAAGATAGAATGCATGCATCTGAAACTGTAAAAAATGATTGCCGTGATAATATTTCTCCCCCACAGAATACTGGGAGCTTAGTAGACACAAAATTAAAACCTGTTGAATTATAAACAAAAATTTTGAAGTCATGATTTTAATATAGTAAGTAATAGGTAACATGTTCATTGTTAGTCGATGCAAACTCTGCATTAATTATGATTTTATTTGCTGCTATTTCTGAATGGGTTGGAGAATTTTTCCCAAAGAGAAATTAAATGCACAAAGTGAAGCATCGAGACATGAACTGGCTTCAAATCATCTCACACATGCGTAGTACAGTAGTCCTCCCATATCCATGGGAGATACATTCCAAGACACACATCCCCAGTGGATGCTTCAATCATGGATCATACAAAACTCTATATATGCTGTTTTTCCTATACATACATAAGATAAAGTTTAACTTATAAATTAGACAAAATAAGAGAATAAAAACAATAACTAATAATAACATAAAACAACAGTGTACTGTAATAAAAGTTATGTGAACATGGTCACTTATTTCAGGGGATCCCTTGCTGAAGGGTTTGTATAGGCTCAATATTTCTGGGTCAACACATTGTTGTCAATCAAGACACTTTTTTCATGTCTTCACCCACAAATTTAATGCCTTTTCCATCTCAACTAAGTACATATCGTGCACCCTAGCATGACTTTTGCAATTTTAACAGTGACAGCAAAACTAGCACAAATAGCTTTTTCCTTCTTCACTATTTCATGCATAGATTTGTTGTTACCATAGATTTTAGTAGCAACCTAAGCATACTTTTTATTTCTTTTCTTATTAAGTCAGGAACTTTCACCTTTTCGCTTAAAGGAAGCACTTTCTGGCTTCTCTTTGGCATATTTAAATTGGGAGCATCACTAGTCTTGCAAATTGGGGCCATCATTAAGTAAAATAAATGTTCTGTGAACACAGGCAACGTGATGCTATAATTGTAATTTTTATAATTGTAATTGTAAAGTTACAATTACAACAATTGTAATTGATGCTACAATGTAATTTTTAATAGAGCTTTAGAAGTAGGAGGTTAGCTTCTTTCAGGATTAATTGGTCAAGGTCAGTTTTCAGGATGGGGAGAATATTTTTCTTGTGAATTATCACAAGAAAAGTGGGTATTGGTTTGGGTATTTAAGTTTTATCAGCAGAGAATGGAAGAAGAGTAAGTTGCTGAAGACACATGCAGGAGTGGGTGGAGATACATAAGCCACAAAAGAAAAATTAGACAAATTAGATTTCATCAAATTTAAAAACTCCTGTGCACTAAAGAATGGGACCTATGTAATGGGAGGGATATTTGCAAATTATGCATTTAGTAGAGAATTAATGTACAGAATATCTATAGAACTTCTACAACTGAACAACAATACCAACAAACTGATTATAAATTGACAAAGAACTTGAATAGCCATATTTGCAAATACCATTGAAGATGGCTACTATCAAAAAATTAGGTTAACGGCCCTGGCTGGTGTAGCTCAATGGATTGAGCATGGGCCTGCGAACCACACAATCATGGTTCGATTCTCAGTCAGGGCACATGCCTAGGTTGCAGGCCAGTTCCCAGGAGGGGACTCACAAGAGGCAGCCATACATTGATGTTTCTCTCCTTCCTTTTCTCTCTAAAGATAAATAAATGAAATCTTTTAAAAAATTAGCGTAACAATAACCCACAACCTTTGGACCAACTAAATGGCTACTATCAAAAAATTTAAAAAAAACAGAAAGCAAAAAATTGGTAAGGATGAGGAGAAACTGAAACTTTTGTGCACAGTCAGTGGGGATGTAAAATTGTACACTGCTGTGGGAAAGAGCTGGTGGTTGCTCAAAAAAATGTAATATAATTACCAGATGATCCAGCAATTCCACTTCTGGGTATATGCCTACAAAATTGGGTCTTATAAGAGACTCACTCACTCATATTCACAGCAGTATTATTCACAGTAGCCAAAAAGGAGACACAACTCAAGTATCTATTTATGAATGAAAGGACAAATAAAATGTGGTAGATACATACAATGGAATATCATTCAGCCTTAAAAACTAAAGAAATTCTCACACATGCTACAACTCACACATGGATAAACCTTCAGGTTATTTCATGAAATAACCCTGTTATACACACACACTCAAATACTCTTGGATTCCACGTATGTAATATGCCTAGAGTAGTCAAAATCATAGAAACAGAAAGTGGAATGGTGCTTGTCAGGGGCTGGGGGAGGAAGGGAAGAGGAGTTGTTTCCCAGTGGGTATAGAGTTTTAGTTTGTAAGATGAAAAGAGTTCTGGAGATTGGTTGAATGACAATATGATTGTAATTAATACTACTGAACTGTACCATTAAAATGGTTAAGATGGTAACATTTATGTGTTGGTTAGTGCAATTTAAAATAAAGAATGGATGGGGAAGAACAGTGCTGGGGGCATGAACTTGCAAGGCTAGAGTGAAAGTTCCTCATACCTCCCTTCCTTTTGACTCCCTCACAGTGATTTTGGGCAAGTTATTTAGCTCTCTGTATCAGTTTTCTCATTTTTAAAATAACAGCACCTAACTTGTTGATAAGATTAAGTTGAAGGGGGAATGGGAAAACTGTAATGTCATGATCAATAAAATATATTTTTAAAAAAGATTAAGTTGATACATGTAACACCTTTAGAACAATTTCTGGAACACAATATCATTATAAAACTGTTTGTAGTCACTATTACTATTAAAATGGATTTGTTTTTTTGGCAATAGAGGATAACTGGGAGTGGAGTAGGGACTGCCTATGCTGGCAAGTAGAGTGAAGACCATTAAAAGCAGAATCCTCATACCAGTAGTATTGAAGAAAGTTTATCTTGAAGTAGCTTTTATCAATTTATAATAATTTTTTTTGCCAAAAAAGTAATCTGCTTTAGCTTCCAAAATACATGTTAAAATACCCTGATGGTACTTCATTCCAATCTCCAAATCTATGTTTTCAATTTTACTCTTTATTTCAAGAGAAGTTTACAACAAAATTTGCTTTTTATTTAATTCAGTCTTGATAAATGTTTCCATGAGTCTGTTTTGTTAGTCAGTTTGCCATCTTGAGGGAAAAAATCATGCCAATACATTTTCAGAGAAGTCAAGCTTGGAAAAATACAACTTTTTATCATAAAAATCAAGTAAACAGTAATTGGTTACAGAAGCATGTGCCTGCCCCCCCCGCCCCCCCCCCTGTAATTCCCCAGCTAATGCAATATTGGTGCTGGTGGGCAAAATTTCGGGGGGGGGGAGGGGTGTTGCTGTGGGTCTTGACATGGCCAAAAGTTCTCACAACATTGAAAATAGTCACTACAAGTGAACTAAAGATATAACATGTAACTAAGAGCTTTAGGCCATTTGTATAACTTTAGAAAAGGTCACTCTAATTTATGTTTAATACCTTTTATATTTTATAAGTAGTAATGTCAATAATAATGTATGACTTTGTTCTAAAGCAATAATGCTATTGCTTTTGTGACAATGGGATTTAACATATCCTTTTTTCATAATTTTTCTTGCACCATTAAAAAATAATGCACTCACTATAATTTAAAAAACTAATTTTTGAAAAACAACCATTTACTTTAATCATCCTATAAAATTCAATATCCTCTTTAATTAAATGTTTTTATGACTCCATAATAAGTATTGAATTAGACAGTTTCATCTTTTTTTTTTATATTTCCTGCATTTACCCTTTGACAGAGGTGCTAATGAGCAACAAATTGGTGCTAAAGACAAGCCTCAGGAGGGAGGAAGAAGTAATCAGATTGGCTTAGAAATTTTATTAACAGAGCAATCTGTCTCTAAATAAAAGATGCTGTTGATTGCAAGGTAAAGTCAGAAATTTTGTGCTACATGAAATTAAATATATGTAGAATTTGGTGGGGAGGGTTCTATTTTTTAGAGTGGTTTAGAGGTTGGCCATCACTAAGATGATCTTTCAAGAGGAAACGTGGCAAAAATATTGCTGTTGCTTCCCCTGGGGAGTTTTCCAGGTGAGGGACCATTACAATATTTACTATTAACATATCCAAAAATGTCTCCTGTAGGTTTGGGCTGTTTTCTCTTTGCTATATTAAAATTAGAATATATAATCAACATGGGGTTGTTTATCAATTGAGCCTGGGTCATCTCTAGGGATATTTAGTACCCCTATTTCTCATTCTTGTTTTCTCTCTGCCATTTTACACCTTGCATGAAACCCTTTGCTCACTTTCTGGGGGGTTTGAATCCTTGTATTTCGATTGTGACACTTTTCCTTTTCTCTATCCGTATTATTATATCCTGATGTCCCCAGTAGAATTTCTTAACAGTTGTGCTTATCTCTAGTCAATTTATTGTTTCCCAGTGCTTTTTACAAGACCACTGTCTTCCTAATTATAACATAAAATGTCCATCTTTATTAAAATATTTGCAGTTATAAATTAACTGCATGTAACAGGGTTTTTGAACTGGTGCTATTATGGCCTGAACTGTGGCTCTCTGCACCTTTAATTCATATGTTAAAGTCTTAACACCCAGTTCCTCTGTGTGACCAACTATATGTAGAGATAGGATCTTTCTTTGAGGTCATTAAGGTGGGCCTTAATCTAATATAAGTGGTGTATGGGAAAAATCTTGTCCTCATGTCTCTCAAAAACAAACAAACAAAAAGCAACAAAAACAAAGCAAACAAGCAAAAAATATCCTGCTGACACCTTGATCTTGGACTTGAACTGAGACAACAAATTTCTGTTGTTTAAGCAGCCCAGTCTATGGTACTTTGTTATGACAGCCCTAGCAAATCAATAAAAATGCCTATTTCAATATTTCTAAAAACACATTACAAAGTCCACTGCCCAGTCACTTCAGTGAGGCAGTCTCCTACCCTTGCACCCACAAAATCCCATGAAATGGAAGTCAATAATTATACATTTATTTAGTGTCGAGTGTGTATAAAACTTTGAACAACATAAAGATCACAAAGTCCCCTTTCTCAAGAAACAAACCCAAATGAGGGTGACAAACACATAATTCTTCCATTTATTCCTAAATATGTACAGTGTTAAAACTGTGTTGATGGCAATAGATTTACTGCAAGGCAGATCAAACTTGTCTTAGAAGTATAGTCAGGGTAAAATAACTGGGGAAAAGATTAATTTTAATGGGATGTATTGGAGTGTTCTTTCTAGAAGGAATATCTAAATTTAACCTTATAAAATTTTTTCTACTCCCCAAACTGGGTGGATACCACAGATAAAAAGGATAGACTGTGATAAGTTGCAGGTGTTAGATTAAGCAGGGTATGTTCAAGGAACAAAATAGGGGTAGTCATATTGAGAAATAATAAAAGGAATGAAAATATCAATTTAGGATAATTAAATTAAATGTATTAGAAATAAGGCAGAGTACAAAACAGTGGATAGCATACTAAAGAAATAAAATACTATTCAATACTAAGTATGAGAGTTAATATTTTTATACAAAATGCTTTTTAAATCTTATGTAAGGTATTAAAAAGCAGCATCCTACCTTTCTTGTATAAAATAAAATCCAAACAAAACCATCTAATTGCTTTGCAATGCAGTGTCAAGGCAGATTTTGTATACCAAGACTGGAAGTTTTCTATATAGAAATTCTGACTCTGCTATCTGATTATATAAAAGAGTACTCAAGGTAAATAATGGTGACTTTTTTTGTAGTTTTTTGTCTTTACTATCTTTTTGTTCATTCTGTCATTGTAGATTCAGTAACTCATGGATGGAACTGGAAAGCATTATGCTGAGAGAAATAAGCCAGGCAGTGAAAGAAAAATACCATATGATATCACCTTTAACAGGAATCTAAACAACAAAACAAACAAGCAAGCAAAATGTGACCAAAGACACTGAAATACACAACATGCTGACAGGGTCCAGAGAGGAGAGGGGAGAGTATCACAGGTGAAAAGGGGAAGGACTCACATGAACAAGTATAAAGGACACATGGACAATAACTAAGGTGGGGGGCAGAGATGGGAGGGAGGTAGGGAGCACTGGGGGAGGGGCAGAGCTGGGAATACAAGAAAGAAAACTGTACTTGAACAAGAGTTAAATTAAAAAAAAATCCAAATTATATTCATCCGAAAATTCACATAACAAGGATGCACCTAATTTTGGTAGAGGCATTTATTGCTGTTGTCTAAATCTCCCTCGCATGTACTATAGCCTTGATAAGAAAAAAAATACATTCAGTTAAGCTTAAGCAATAACCAAGGCTAGTTTGGTCACTTTATGTTTGGCATACATTATGCTAAGGGTTGTTAATTAGAACTAATTTATTTAGAATTGGTAGTGACTAAATATTTGACTATTTAGATTGACTGTTTCACAAACACAACTTAAAAATGATGTTGCAAAATATCAATGTCATGAGACAAAAGGCAAGGTTAAATGATCCTGAAATGGAAGAAAAATACAGGACATTAGAACAATTAACCAAATTGAAATATAGATGCAAGTTTAGTTGAGAAAAAATATGTTAATGCTAAATTAATTTGCTCAATTTGATAACTGTAATGAGGGTATATTAGAGACTATCCTGATTTGGGGGAAATGCCATCTTCATGTATTGGCTGGTATATAAAGGTGATGTGTACAATGTATACTCAAATGCAAAGGAGGGGAGTGAGGAGGAGGTCGTGGCAAAATGTTAAAAATTGACAAATCTTCATAAAGGGTGTCTAGGAGTTCTTTATTATTCTGGAAAAATTTCTTTGAGTTTGGAATTACTTCAAAAATGCACAAATATGATAATGACAATAGTATCTACAAGAAGATAAAGTAGTAAATACACACTTTGCTTCTCTTTCTTTTGGAGTTCTGTTCATTTTGCTCTGATCTTGCATGATGTTTTGACCATTTTAAACCTGACAACTTTAAGAATAAAATCAAGTTAAAAAAAGGAGAAGAACCCTTTTAATTTCTATATTTTGGTGGATAAGACATATGTTTTTTTTTTTATCAAGGAGACTGCATAAACTTGTTTTCAACCAAAGATGCAGATTAAAGTTTTGAGGAAGTATAAATTTTTGTTAATTTGGAAAAAAAACTGATGGAATTGCTTACCTTTGTTATTTATTTATTTACTTTTTATCTTCACCCAAGGATATTTTTGTTATTACTTTTAGAAAGAGAGGAAAGAGGAGGTGGGGAGAGAGAGAGGGAGAGAGAGAGTTCACTGTGAGACCAACACATGACTGGTTGCTTCCCATACACATCTCAACAGGGGATCAAACTTCCAACCTAGGAATGCGCCCTGATCGAGGAATCAAATCAGTAACTTTTCAGTTTCCTGGAGAACACTCCAACCAACTAAACCACACAAGCCAGGCACCTTGTTATTTTTTTTAAAGTAACTAAACAACAACAAAACAAATCAAGTACCCAGAACTCTTACATTAAATGTAAAAAGCAATTCCCCTGAAATCTTTGTTTCACATTTCATTCAAGCTGAATATTGACTGTCATCGTAAAACTTAATTCAAAAAATGGTACAAAGCTCAAGTGATTGATACAATTAGAAAAGAAAAACCTCATTAAATTTAGAGTCGCTCCCAGACTTTTTTCATCTTTCTTTAAATACAAGTATTTGTCTTAAAGGGTGCTTAATAGAATATAAGTGCCAAAAAAGTAACTTTTTTTCCAATAAGAATATGTAGTTTCAAGCTTTCCCATAAATAGTTGCTTCAGATTCTCATGTAAATAAGCTTGGCACATGGTTTTAGAATGCTAAGATTTTTTCAGATGTGGAGGTTTAAAACTTTATACCTAGATCAACTCAGAGTGACAACATGAGGAGCTCCGTAGAACAGCACTCCTGTGATGTTCTAAGGCAAAAAATAGCAAAAGAAAATAAAGTTCCTGGAAGTGGTTCTAAAGAAATATAGCAAATAAATAATAATATTAATAATAATTTATTCAAGAACGTTTTGAAAATTCAGTAAAAAAAGTGAGACTCTGTAGCGTTAAAGTCAAGACTATTCTCACTCCACCTCCCAATTTAGCAAAATAGAAATCCCAGACTTATGTCTCCAAGAACACAGTATTCTCTCTCCTGCCAGTTCCCAGCCAAACAGTTTTATTCCTGGGAAGAGTAGGGCATCAACATTTCTAAACTCTTCCTTTGTAACCTATTTGCTGAGGCTAAGTTCTAAGTAAGCATGGCTGAGAAATGGAGCTCTCTTTCTGCCCAGCCTCCACTTGTGTAACCGAGACTCCACATTACCCAGGAAACAATAAGAACACTTGATCCCTAAGCACACTTGCCCTGGCTTGTTAGGCAGAAAAGGCAAGCCAAGGAGACAACAGCTTGTTGTCCAACCCTCCACTGAATGTTAAACATTTTACATAGGGCTGTCACTCTGAAAAAATAAAAAAGTGTCTTTGTCCTAATTTCAGACTCCTGGCCTTGGGCTCTTAGATTTTGTCTAGACTCATGGGACTAACAACATGAGCTCCCACTCAGTAAGGATCATTAATACACCAGTGATTATGATAATAACTAATACATATTCAATCTGCTAAAAATAGAGACTAATGCTTGGTCCCTGATATAATGCTACACACACCTCAGGAAGACCAGCTGGTCACTTCTTGAAAAATTATACATTAGAGTCCTTTGTTCTTGAAAGGGACACATATTTACTATAATAGGAAGATAAAAATACCGAAGGAATGTGTTTTCTCAACTGCTGGGCCTCAGCCAGCACCATGATTTGAGGGCTTGTGGACTGACCTGTTGATTCATTGGCTTTAAATCCCATGCAACACAAGGCAAGGAAAAGTAAGTTTACAGTTTGTATGGAAAATAATGCAACAATTAATAAACACCAATACAAGAATAAACTGTTTTGCACACTCACAACTGTAAACCTACTTTTCCCCCCACCCTTTATTGTATTCGACCAAAGAAACAGATTTATATCAAAGGTGGTATGGAAGTGAGCCAAGTTACTTGGGATCTACTGGCTGTATGTATCAAATAACACAACATCCTCTTTTTGTCGGCCTGATATAGCACTAGGATGGTCTCTTAAATATGAATTGAAGTGTCAGCTTGAAGATGGTGTTATACAAGGACTAGGACCGTCCTTCGGATGCAGTATCCACACTGAATCAAAACATTTATATGCTGTTGTGCCCCCAAGAGGAAGAATACTCAGACCCCTATGATTCTGTCTCTGCAGTGCTAGAGGCCCAGGTCTGCACATTTGGCATTCTTTCATCAGTATATTCAACACAAGTCTTACTGGCCATTCAGATGAGCTATTACATTCCAGAGCTCTTTGCAGGGTTATCCTGAAGTGAAGTTTCTGTATCATATAGTAGTCTTATTTTGAGTTTTTTGAGAAAGTTTGTATTGGTTTCCCCAGTGATTGCACCAATTTATATTCCCACCAGTGGTGCATGAGGGGTCCCTTTTCTCCACATCCTCACCAGCACTTGTTAGTTCTTGTATTTTTGATGACAGCCATTCTAAAAGGCATGGGATGATATTCCATTAAAGTTTTGACTTACATTTCCCTGATGATTAGTGATGTTGAGTACCTTTTCATGTACTTTTGGCCATTTGCACATCTTCTCTGAGAGAATATCTATTCAGATCCTCTACTCATTTTAGAATCATATTTTTTTGCTATTGAGTTGAAAAAAATTTAATCCATAATCTGAACTTCTATTTGAAGACAATGCAAAAAAGAGCAGATTAAATTTTAAATAAGCATTATGAAAGAAATAATAAGAATGGCACAAAAATTAGGAAGAGAATAGAAAAAGTAGGGAAAAATCAGAGACTAAAACCTCACACTGAAAAACAAATCAACAGAGACCAGTGGGGATACGAGAGGGAATTTCAGGGGAAATAGGGGAGGGATTTGGAGGAGCAAATATAAGGGATACATGGACAACAACTAAGAAGGGTGGAAATGGGAAGGGGGAGCACAGGGGTGGGATGGGATGGGAGTAATAGAAAACTATACTTGAAAAATAATTAAATAAAATTTTTAAAAATTGACAAACTTCTAGTCAGATTAATCAAAGGAAAAAAGAGAGGTTTCAAATTATTGTAACAATAAATGAAAAAGGGCACACTACTACTGATCATACAGAAATAAAAATTAGGAGAAAATACTATAAATCATTATATGACAATAAATTGGATAACTTACATGGAATAGATCATGTTTTAATAAAGATAGCAACTATTATCTACAAAATAAAGAATAATTGACATCAATTATTCATAAGCTTTTCTAAAAATTAAATTGGAGGTAACATCTTCTAACTGAACACCAAAACCTACAAAGACATCACAAGAAACCAAAACTAAGACCAATATTACTTATGAGTATAAACACAAATCCCTAACAAAATACTAGCAAGGTGAATCCAAACACTTATAAAAATAATTATAAAGTGCTATTTATCCTAGGAATGCAAGTTGGTTTAACATGTGAAAATAAGCTGGTTTACTACATCACATCAATAAAAGAATTACATGATCATCTCAATAAACAAAGAATGAAAATCTGAAGGAACATGAGTAATGAAAGACTCCTGATATATTATTTTCCTATTGCTGCTATAACCACATCCCACAAATTCAGTGACTTACAACAACATATATTTATTATATTAGAGTTCTGGAGGTTATCCAGAACTATTGAAGGACTAAAACCAAGATGTCACCTGGCCCCTCCTGGAAGATTTGGAGGAGAATTTGTTTTCTTGCTTTTTTCAGCTTCTATAGACTGCCCTCTGCTCACATTCTTTGTTTTATAATCTAATGCCATATCACTTTGACTTCTGTTTGTATTTTACCATCACAGTCTGTCCTTTCTCTCTGCCTATTGCCACAATGCCATTTTTCTCCTTTAGCCCAAGAGGACTGTTTCTTGTGATACGACTCTCTCAAGGATATTGTCCTCAGTGTATGTCATGGGATTCACTTCATGACAACAGCCTCCCACATGGACATTTTATGCATAATCCCATTCCCCTTTCTGAATTCTACTGAAATGACTGACGGATACTACAGCACCACTCACAATCTCTTCAAAGAGCTTACTGTAAGTAAATGTTTGATTATTCTGGAGCACCAATTATTCTGGAGCTATGCCCTTGACTTTCTCATAAAAGAACACTTTTCTGCTAGTAAATATTCTAACCAGAGTATCTTTTGTAACTTAATAGGTAGGCTGAGTTTCCCTAATCAGTAAGCCCTAGTTCCACTTTATTTAACATTTCTTCCCTTAATTTTTCTCTTTCCTCTTGCTTTTTCATTACAAGGAGCAAGATCACCCTAACCATATTTTCAATACTTTACTTGGGAATATCCTTAGATAAGTGTTCAAGTTTATTGCTTCTAAGTTTTGATTTCCACATAATCAAAACAAACAATTGAACTAAAGCATCTATCACAATGTAACAAGGATGTGCAGTTTCTCCTCTTCAGTTTCAATAACATGTTTCTCATTTCCTTCTAAACCCCTATCAATAGAATCTTTAATTTTCATATTTCTTGTAACAGTTGTTGAAGGCAATCTAAGTTTTTTCTATCACGCTCTGCTAATTGCCTAATTCAAAAACCACTTAAGCATTTCCAGGCATTTGTTATAGCAGCACGCCCCCACCAGGAACTAAAATCGGTATCAGTCACTGTTTGCCTAGAGAAACAGAACCCAGGGTGATATATGTAAAAAGATTTACTCTAAAAAATTGGCATACATGAGTGTGGGACTGCCAAGGCAAGTCTGAAATTAATAAGGTAGAATCATAATTCTCAGGCATAATACAGGCCACTGTCCTGGTTTGTTTGGGCAGCTGTAATAAAACATCACACAGTGGGTGGCTTATAAACAACACACATTTATTTCTCTCCGTTTTGGAGGCTGGAAGTCTGAGCCAAAGGTGCCAACACAGTTAAGTGAAGGCCGTCTTCCGGGATGCAGACTTCTCATTGAATCACATGGTGGAAGTGGGCAAGTGAGGTATTTCGGTCCTCTTTTATATAGGTGCTAATCCCGTTTGAGAGGGTTCAGGCCTCATAACATAATCACTTCCCAGAGCTCCCCCTGCTAATATCATAAACTTGGAGGTGGCTTTCAACATATGAATTTTGGGGAAACAAATTCAGAAAACAGTAGCTATCACCCCCAGTAATTTAAGGAAACACTTGCCTAGATATTGTAAAGTAATTTATAGATGAGATGACAGTCATCAGCTGACTTAAATTTAAAAAAAAAATATCCTGAATAATCTTGGTGGTCATTTAACCAGCTGAAAGACCTTTAGGACACAGCTCAGGCTTCCCAGAAAAGGAAGATATTCTGTCCTGGAATGCAGTTTTGTCCACATCTGAAAGACCTGGTGTGCCCTTCCAGGCAAGCTGCCCTGTGGGTTTCAGGCTTACCTTCCCAGCTGCCACAACTGCAAAGTCAATTCCTTGCATTAACAGTTACTGACTCGGTGTCTCTGATTGAACCTTGACTGATTCACCTGGATTTAACATATGTATGTTTTCCTATAGTAGCATAAACAGATTAAATAGATGACATCAGTTTCCAGTAGTAACCAACCTCTTACTTGAATTAAATATGGAACACCTTAGTTTTGAAGACATGAAATACCTGATGATAATACTTTATCCAATTCAGAGTTAATATTAAATTGTAAAGTGGCATAACCAACCCTCTAGTTTTATTTTTGTTTTATGAAAATTAATCATTAAAAACCCCACAAATGTCTGTTAAACTTAGGAAAGCTTAACACATTTATTTTATTTAAACTGATGTAATTAGTCACACAAAAATTAATGCCATTCTTCAACATAAGTGATCTAGAAGTCTTTTAAAATGATCTTTTAAAGATTACCTTAGATTGATTAGTTTCAAGTGAGGAACCATTTAGATCCAATTTTATTTCATGTTTTTTTTTAAATTGATTTCATGGTCTTAATGAAGAAAACTAAATAACCCTTTCCACCTATTAGCATTTTTCCCTGCCTGAGGCAATGAAACTTCTTGATGGGCTACAAGTAAAATAAAACAAAAAAAATTCCTTATTTTTTCTTATAGAGGGAATTTTGTTTGTAATGAACCAAATGTAGAGAAGGACCTTTAGAACTCAAAATGCAAACAATTAAACTGTGATTCTGCCCTTTAGGCTTTATTACTTTGTAGGCAGTTAGATTAAGAACATACTATTGATGAAGTTTGGAAAACAGCAGTAACAATAAATTATGTTTAGATAGTCTAGTCAGAAAACATACTTACAAGTTGTTAAAGACTGAGGTTATTTGCTGGAGAATTCTAATAATGCCAATAAGAGTTTTAATGAGCAAAGCTATACAATATACCTTTGTATGTAACCGATAGATAATTTTAGAAAAATAAAGCCAAAAGTGTTCTACCTCCAGACATGACAACAGTAACTGGTACTAGATTTGCTTCTCCAGGGAAAAATAACTATAATACTGGACAAAATATCTGGGGCAACTGCTTTTAAGCAAGGGACAACAGGCAGTATAGGACTATGGTTTTTGCAGAGAGAAAAATACAAGAGGTAAGTCCCCATGTGAATTATCTTAACCTTGCGTATGGGACGCTCTTCTGAGACGCGTTAAGGAGCACCTTTGCAGAGCTAAGGAGACAGAAATCAGATGTCCCTTTCCACTAAGATGATAGGATTCCAGGGAAGGATGGAGCAAAGCATGATGGTATATACCATTTGCATGGGGAGTCACAATTACTTGTGAAGCCTGATTTTAACTGTAGGCAAAGTCTCCATAAGACCTACAGATATCATTTACTTCTGTGCTAAGAACTTACTAATGAAACCAGAGTTTGTGTATCTCTGGACGATATTGAGGCTATGGCCCAATAGAAGTGGAGAGTCCTCTCTGAGCACCTGGTACATTTAGATTAAACCTCCAAATACAGACATCACTTTTTGTATGGAGCGCACCTTGGAGTAATGACCATTCCCAAGAACTGAACCTTCCAACCATTACACGCTTGTTCTAACAAAGAACTAAGTCCATCTAGGAGGAACGAGAGAATCTTCCAGCAATTTAACCACCAGCAAGAACAGACTCAACACTCTTTGAGCAAGAAGACATAATCCAGACACCTTACAATGAATCATCTAAATGGCCATCATAAACTAAAAATTACTAGATATGTAGTGAAGCATAACAGTGTGACATAATCAAGGATATGCAATCCTTGATTACAAGGATAATCAAGGATCATAATCAAGGATAAAAGTAGTGAGTAAAAAATACCAAGAGTTTCTCCACACTTTTAAATTAGGAGACAGTGAATTTGAATTAACTATTGTATCATCAAAAATTTAGGAAAAAAGATGATCATAATAAATCATGAGTGGATAGTGTGGAATTTAAAAGGAGAGATGTAAATGAAAACAACCACCCCCCCAAAAAAATCTAGACCTGAGAAACTCAGCTTCTAATTTAATTTTTTTTGACATGGCTTAACAGCAATGATCACAGCAAAATAAATATTGACTGAACATAAGGACATATCAGTATAAAGTCTCCATTCTGAAGAACAAAGAGCAAGACATTATAAGATATAAAGGGTGTTGGTGGCTCATGTCATAGTATCAAGTCACATATGTGTAATTTTATTTTAACATGGAAATAATAAAGACTGTAATAAAAAGTACTAAGAAAACATTTTAGGGATGCATTTGAAGTTTGTTTTATTTCATCCTCCATCTAAGTGTCTTTCCCTTGAAAATTTATTTAAAATGTTTAGTCTACCGTACTGCCACAAAGTAGAAGTTTAATGCATTAATTTTTAATTGACATTAATTTTTCAGTATGTTCTAAACCTGTCTATTCCTATCTGTTAGAAAATGACAGTATAAAAACACAAAATAATTAGTGGACTTTCCTTTTATGCCAACAAGGGATAAAATAAATGCTTGATGACTAATGCTGTTTGCCAACGGTAAAATAAAGACATAAACTATGTAGTGCTCCTCATTGTGCATGCCTCATATACAATAGTGATACTTATGACTCATTGCCAATTGAAGTCAATTTGAACCACTTTTCCAGTAAGAAGCAAAAGAAAGTTGGTGATATGCCAAACAAATTGTTATAAAGATTGAAAATACTGCCTCTGACCACCTTTGGTCTTCATTCATGTAATGTCGGCGAGAATTCAGTGTGACTCCAGATACCTCCCATATTTTGGAATGTAATAGCATTACAAAAATATACACTTTGCATGACAATTCATTTTGCAAATTGTTAACACAATATCAGGTAGGCCTTAAGCATATTTGGTTCTAGCTATTTTGAACACTAATTATTATTTTGCTCTGACCATATCACCAAGTACCTAAAACACTGACTTTCAGATTGTGGTCCTGTCGTAGTTTCTCTGTGACATACTAGGGGGAGTTGAGGACAAAAATGTCTATCTATGTACAGTCCTTGAGAAGACAAGAAACTGAAACATATATATATATATATATATATATATTTATTTACTTACTTACTTATTATTTTCATTGTTTCACTATTTATTCAATATATTGGGGTGACATTGTATAATGAAATTTTATAGGACTTCCGCCAAGATGGAGGCATAGGTGGAAACACTGTGCCTTCTCCCACAACCAAGTTTGAATAAAACAAAGGTTTGGAGAAACAAAGACACAACCAAAGGACAGAAAATTGAATTATACGGAAGTCCGACTACATCTAACTATTCAACGGTAAGAGGGGCGGAGCCAGCAGCGAGCAGGGTCGGACAGGACAGGGCCCCCGACCTAGGCGCACAGGCAGATGAGAACCAGTTGGGGTGCGGGGCAGACCTCGGGCGCATATTCGCGCACAGTGAGACGGACCATGCAGGCCCCAGGTGGCGAGGGCTGACGGCGGTGGCACACTCGAGTGCAGTGGGACGAAGCGCGTGGGCCCGGTGATGGCAGCAACTGCGGCACCGGTGAGGGCCCTGGCGGCAGACGGCGGACAGGACGCCATAGTCCCTCTTTGACCCCGCCCCCACATACAGCGTCACAACCCAGCGACTTAGTTGCTCTGCAATACCGGTGAGAGCCATTGTCACTCTTTGACCCCGCCCCCACATACAATGTCACAACCCAGCAACTTAGTTGCCCTGTTCTAGTGAACATTTTAGGGCTCTGATCCTGCTATGGAACAGGCACGAACAACCCAAAAGATGGCACAAGAAGAACTCAAAGTCCAAGAGCCAANAACAACTGTAATGGTATAATCAATAAAATATATTTTAAAAAAATAAAAAAATAAATTAAAGAAAGAAAGAAAGAAAGAAAGAAAGAAAGAAAGAAAGAAAGAAAGAAAGAAAGAAAGAAAGAAAGAAAGAAAAAGAAATTTTATAGGCTTCGGGTGTCCAATTCTATAATACATCCTTGTATATTGTACTGTGAGTTCACCGCCCAAGTCATGTCTCCTTTCATCACTGTTTATCCCCTCTTTACTCACTGCTACCTCCCCCCACCACCCTTTCCCTCTGGTAATCAGCATACTGTTTTCTGTGTCTCTTTTTTCCTTTGTTTGATTTTTTCTTAATATTTTCACTTTTTTCACCCAGCCCTGCAAACACACTACTTTCTGAGAGCTGTCAGTGTTCTCTGAGTCTGTTTCTGTTAGTTTGTTAGTTTAATTTGTTCATTAGATTCCACATACAAGTGAGATTGTATGTTATTTGTCATTCTCTAACTGGCTTATTTTATTTAGCATAATTCTCTCTAAGTCCATCTATGCTGTTGCAAATAGTAAGATTCCCTTCTTTTTATGGCCAAATAATATCCCATCATGTAAATATACTAGAGTTTTTTAAATATATTTTATTGATTATGCCATTACAGTTGTCCCATTCCCCCTCTTCAGTTCCCTCCACCTTGCACACCCCATCCCTGCTATTCCCCTTTTAGTTCATATTAATGTCACAAGCTCTTTAGCTTCTACATTTCCCATATTATTCTTGCCCCCCCTTTTTTCTACCTACTGTCTATGCTACTTATTCTCTGTACCTTCTTCCCCCTTTTCCTCTTCCCACTCCCCTGTTGCTAACCCTCCATGTGATCTCCATTTTTATGGTTCCATTCCTGATCTAGCTGTCCTCTTAGTTTGCTTTTGTTTTAGGTGTGGTTGTTAATAGCTGTGAGTTTGCTGTCCTTTCACTTCATATTTTTTATCTTCTTTTTTCTTAGATAAGTCCCTTTAACATTTCATATAGTAAAGGCTTGGTGATGATGAACTCCTTGAACTTGATCTTGTCTGAGAAGCCCTTTATCTGCCCTTCCATTCTAAATGAAAGCTTTGCTGGATAGAGCAATCTCGGATGTAGGTGTTTGGATATACTAGAGTTTTTTATATACTCATCTACTGATGGACACTTGAGCTTCTTCTAAAAATTGGCTACTATAAATGATGCCACATAAATTCCTGTGAATTAGTGTTTCCATATTCTTTTTTTTTAAGATTTTTTATTTATTTATCTTTAGAGGGGAAGGGAAGGAGAGAAGGAGAGAAATATCAGTGTATGGTTGCCTCTCTTGAGTCCCCTGCTGGGAACTGGCCTGCAACCCAGGCACGGGCCCTGACTGGGAATTAAACCGCAATCGTGTGGTTCGCAGGCCCATGCTCAATCCACTGAGCTATACCAGCCAGGGCATGTTTCCATATTCTTCAGATATATTCCCAGAAATAAAATTTTGCTAGGTTTTAAGGCAGTTCCATTTTTAATTTTTTGAGGTATCTCCATACTGATTTTCACAATGGCTGCACCAGTCTTCATTCTCACCAATAGTGCAATAAGGCTCTCTTTTCTCCACAAGAGCACTCACACTTGTTATTTGTTGATTTATTGATGATAGCCATTCTGTCAGGTGTGAAGTGATATCTCATTCTGGCTTTACTTGCATTTCTCGGATGATGAGTGACTGAGCATCTTTTCATATGTCTATTGACCATCTGCCTGTCCTCTTTGGAGAAGTGTTTATCCAGGTCCTCTGCCCACTTTTAAATTGGATTCTTCCTTTTTCTTTGGTATTGAGATGTGTAAGTTCTTCATAAATTTTAAATACTAACCCCTTATCAGTTGTATCATTGGTGAACATGTTCTCCCCATTCAGTGCACTGTCTCTTCATTGTGTTGATGGTTTCCTTTCCTGTGCAAAGACATTTTAGTTTGATGTAGTACCATTTGTTTTTTTCTTTAAAAAATATTTTATTCATTTGTTTTTAGAGAGCAAGGAAGGGAGGGAGAAAGAGAGAGAGAAAAAAATCAATATGCAGTCGCCTCCTGTGCACCCCCAACAGGGGACCCCCAACAGGGGTCCCCCAATCCAAGCATGTGCCCTGACTGGGAATTGAACCTGTGAGCCTTTGGTTCTCAAGCTGGCACCCAACCCACTGAGCTACACCAGCTAGAGCTATTTTTTTTCTTGTTTCCCTTGCCCAAAGATATGTACCAGAAAAAAATATATACTGCTATGAGGAATGTCTCAGATTAAACTTCCTATGTTTTCTTCTAGATTTTTTATGGTTTTGAGTCTAATGTTTAAATCTTTAATTCATTTGGAGTTTGTTCTTGTGTATGGTGTAAAATGTGGTCTAATTTTATTTTTGCAGGTATTTGTCCAATTTTTTCCAATGACTTTTATTGAATAGACCATCTTTACCCCATTCTATGTTTCTGCCTTTTTGGTCAAATGTTAATTGACCATAAAGGTGTAGGTTTATTTCTTGGCTCTTTAGTCTGTTCTATTGAACTATATATTTGTTCTTATGTCAGTATCATGCCATTTTGAATACTGTGGCCTTTAGTATCATTTGATACCAGGTAACATGATTCCTCCAACTTTGCTTTTCTTTCTCAGGATTGATGTGGCTATTTGGGATGTTTTGTGCTTCTATATAAATTTTTGAAATATTGGTTCTAGTTTGGTAACATATTCCAATGGTATCTTGATAGAAAATGAGTTAAATATAAAGATTGCTTTGGGCACTATAAGACATTTTAATGATATTAATTCTTTCTATCCATAAACATGGTACATGCTTCCACTTCTTTGTATCTTCTTCAGTTTCTTCCTTCAGTGTCTTATAATTTTCCAATTATACGTTTTTTACATTCTTGTTTAAATTTATTCCTACACATTTTATTTTATTTTTTTGTTGTAATTGTAAGTGGTATTGTTATGTGGTTTTCATTTCTTTCCCTTCTTTCTGTTCTTCAAACTTAAAATTTATTTATTAATTTATTTTTTTTAGATTTTACTTTTTCCTTTTTTTTTGTTGATACCATTGCAGAAGTACTTATTTCCCTGCTCCTCCATCTTGTGCCCTTCTCCTTTCAGCCTCTGCTCTCCTTTTCCTCTGGCCATCACCACACTGTTGCCTGTGTCTATGGGTTATGCATATATGTTCTTTGGCTAATCCCTTCACCTTTTTTCACCCAGTACCCTCTGACTACCTTTCTCTCACAATTGTCAGTCTGTTTCATTTACCCCTGCCTTTCTCTGTGTTTTGTTCACTTTTCTACACATTAGGTGAGATCATATGGTATTTGTTGTTCTCTGATTGGCTATTTTACTAATCACAATAGTGCATAAAATGCAATTGATTTCTGGATATTTATTTTGTATCCTGTTACTTAAGTGAATTCATTTTATTAGCTCTAGTAGCTTGTGTGTGTGCGTGTAATCCTTAAGGTTTTCTATGTACAGTCCTGTCATCTTCAAATAATGACTTTTTTTAACTTCTATTCCCATTTCAGTGTCTTTTATTTCTTCTTCTTGCCTGATTGCTGAAGTTTTTATCATAATAGGTACTGTATTTTGTCAAATGCTTTTTTCTGAGCCTATTGATATGATCATGTTATTTTTATTCATCATTTTGTTTATGTGGTGTTTCACATTTAATGACTTGCAGATATTGTACCATCCTTTCATTTCCTAAATAAATCCCACTTGAATGGTATATGATCTTTTATTGTATTGCTGGATCTGCTTTGCTAATATTTTGTTGAGGAATTTAGCATCTATGTTCATCAGGGATATTGAACTATGTATTCTTTCTTTGTAGTGTTTGTATTTGGTTTTGGAATTAGGATAATGCTGACCTAAAAATTAGCTGAGATGTCTTTCCTCCTCTTGAATTTTTTGGGAATAAGGGTAGGTTAATTCTTTGATTGGTAAAATTCACATATGAAGTCATTCAGTCAAGAAATTCTGTTTGTTGAGAGTGTTTTGAAAGTGCTTCTATTTTAATACTTGTAATTTTTCTGTGCACATTCTTTGATTCTTCTTCATTTAGTACTGGAAGATTGTATGTTTCTAGGAATGTGTTCCTTTAATCAAGCTTGTCCAGTTTGTTAGCATATAGTTGTTTGCAATATTATAATATTTGGGGTTTTTTTTAGGTGTCAATTGTTACTTCTCTGATTTTATTTATGTTGTTCTCTCACTTTTTTCTTGGTAAGTGTGGTTAAAGGTTTTCCAATCTTCTTTATCTTTTCAAAGAATTAGCTCTTGATTTCATTAATCTTTTGTATTTTTTACTCTACTTCTTTTATTTCGATTGTGATATTTATTATGTTCTTTCGTCTACTCACTTTTGGTTTTGTTGTTCTTTCAAGTGTAAGTTAGGTTGTTTATTTGAGATATTTTTGTTTGTTTATTGAAGTAGGCCTGTTGCTATCAATATTCTTTTTATTACATCTTTCACTCTATTCCATAGATTTGGGGTTGATGTATTTTCATTGTCATGTATTTTAATGTGTTTTTCCACATCCCCTTGCTAACTCATTAATTGTTTAAATAACATATTATGTGAAGCATCAATTTTATGTTAAATATATCTAAAATATAGAATAAAATGCAAGCACTACCTGCATTTTCTAAAATTAAACATAATGTTTGAAGACAATCTTTACATGCAATGGAAGCTTTAAATCACACCTATCAACAGAGTAAGCAAATACTTTTCTTACAGAAGTACTTAATTAGCCACATTTTTAAAGTACTGGATTAAGAGAGTGTACCAATTTTGTTATTTAATTTTGTGCAATTTTTTAAAAAGTATTGAGTCACTGTTATATAAGAATAAATTTAATTTTTTTTAAAATTACTTTGATAAGTCAAAGGAAAATCTCTGGGTAAGAACACATTCTTTTTTTCTAGACCTGATCATCTGAAACAAAGAGGTTTTTAAGGGTGTGTATACAGTTTGGGTCTTAGAAATGTTCTCCAACCACCCTGAGTACAAGGGTTCCCTTTTCTCTGCGTCCTCTCCAACACTTGTTCTTTTTTTTTAAAGATTTTATTTATTTATCTTTAGAGGGGAAGGGAAGGAGAGAAGGAGAGAAATATCAATGTATGGTTGCCTCTTGTGAGTCCCCTGCTGGGAACTGGCCTGCAACCCAGGCATGTGCCCTGACTGGGAATCAAACCGTGATCTTCTGGTTTGCAGGCCCACACTCAGTCCACTGAGCTACACCAGCCAGGGCTCCAACACTTGTTCTTTGTTGATTTGTTTATGATGACCATTCTTACCTGTGTGAAGTGGTATCTCATTGTGGTTTAAATTTGCATTTCTTTGATGGCTAGTGATACTGAGCATCTTTTCATGTGTCTCTGGGTCTTTTGTATGTACTCTTTAGAGAAGTGTCTGTTCAAGTCTTTTGCCCATTTTATAATTTTTTTGTCTTGAGTGGAGTCATGTGAGTTTTTTATATATTTTGAAGATCAAGCCCTTGTCCGAGGTGTCATTGGCAAATGTGTTTCCTATATAGTTGGTTCTCTTTTCATTTTAGTGTTGTTTTCTTTAGTCAGGCAGAAGCTTTTTAGTTTGATGAAGTTCCATTTGTTTATTTTTTCCTTTATGTCCCTTGCTTTAGGGGACATATCCGTGAAGATGTTGCTGCATGGAATGTCTGAGATTTTCCTACCAATGTTTCCCTCTAAGACTTTTATGGTATTACAACTTATTTTAAAGTCTATTATCTACCTTGAACTTATTTTTGTTTATAGTGTAAGTTGGTGATAAAGTCTCATTTTTTGGCATCTAGCTGTCCGGATCTCCCAACACCATTTTTTGAAGAGGCTATTTTTGCTTCATTTTATGTTTTTTCCCCTTTGTCAAATACTAATTGACCATAGAGAGTTGGGTTTATTTCTGGGTTCTTTGTTCTGTTCCATTGGTCTATGTGCCTATTTTTATGCCAGTACCAGGCTGTTTTGATTAGAGTGGCCTTGTAATGAAGTTTGATATCAGGTATTGCAATCCCTCCTGCTTTGCTATTTTTTTCAAAATTGCTGCAGCTATTCGGGGTTATTTGTGGTTCCAGATAGATTTTTTAAAATACTTGTTCTGTATCTGTGAACTATGTCATGGATACTTTAATAGGGATTGCACTGAGTCAATAAATTCCTCTGGATAGTATGGCCATTTTGATGATGTTAATTCTTCCAGTCCATAAGCATGGTACATGCTTCCATTTGTTTGTGTCTTTCTTAATTTATTTCTTCAGTGTTGTGTATTTTTTTTTTCTGAGTACAGGTCTTATACCTCCTTGCTTAGGTTTATTCCTAGTTACTTTATCTTATTTGTTGCTATATCAAATGGGATTTTTTCCTGATTTGTTTATGATGTTTCATTATTGATGTACAAAAATGCCTTTGATTTCTGAATATTGACTTTGTATCCTGATGTTTTGCCAAATTCATTTATTAGGTCAAGTAGTTTTTTTTGTGGAGTCTATAGGATTTTCCATGTACAAAATCATGTCATCTGCAAACAGTGACAATTTTGTTATTTCCTTTCCAATTTGGATGCCTTTTATTTCTTTTTCTTGTCTAATTGCTGTGGCTAAGACTTCCAGTACTATGTTAAATAGGAGTGGTGAAAACAGCCATCCTTGTTTTATTCCTGATCTTGGTGGCAAAGCTCTAATTTTTTGTCCATTGAGTATGATGTTGGCTGTAGGTATCTCATGTATGATGTTTATTATATTGAAAAATGTGCCCTGTATTCTTCCTTGGCTGAGAGTTTTTATCATAAAGGTGTGTCATACCTTATCAAGTGCTTTTTCTGCATTTATTTATATAATCATGTGATTTTTGTCTTTCATTTTGTTTTAGTGGTGTATTATGTTTATTGATTTGCAAATAATGTACCATCCATGCATCCCTGGGATGAATTCCTCTTGGTCATGTTGTATGATCTTTTTAATGTATTGATGGATGCGGTTTGCCAATATTTTGTTAAGGGTTTTAGCTTCTATGTTCATCAGCAATATTGGCCTAAAGATTTTTTCTCCTCTTTGTTATGACTTTATTTGTTTTGGGGATTAGGATGATGCTGAATGTACAAAAAGAGTGGGAGTCTTCCATCTTCTTGAATTTTTTGAAATATTCTGTGGAGGATGGGGGTAAGCTCTCTCTTAAATGTTTTGTAAAATTCTCCTGTGAAACCATCTGGTCCAGGGTTTTTATGTGCCGGAAGCTTTTTAATTACTCTTTCAATTTTGTCAGATGTTATTGATCTATTCAGGTCTTCTGCTTCTTCTTCATTCAATTTTGGGAGATTATATTTTTCTAGAAATTTGTTCATTACACCTAGGTTTTCAAATTTCTTGGCATATACTTCTTTGTAGTAATTTCTTACACTCTTTTGTATGTCTGTGGTGTCAGTTGTAATCTCTCCTCTTTCATTTCTGATTGTGTTTATTTGGGTTATCTCTCTTTTTTCCTTAATGAGACTGCTTAAAGGCTTATCTATTTTGTTTATCTTTTCAAAGAACCAGCTCCTGAATTTATTGATCCTTAGAATTGTGCTTTCAATCTCTATGTCATTTAATTCTGCTCTGATTTTGGTTATTTCATTTTTTCTACTTGATCCAGGTTGTCTTTGTTGCTGTTCCTCAAATTCTATTGGCATAGGATTAGATTGTTTATTTGAAATATTTCTATATTCTTAGAGTAGGCCTGGATCACTATGAACTTCCCTCTCAGGACTGCCTTCACCGTGTCCCATAAGTTTTGGATTGTTATGAATTCATTTTTATTTATTTCCAGACATTTTTTGATATCTTACTAATCTCATTTTGACCCATTCATTGTTTAATACCATGCTATTTAATCTCTATGAGTTTGTGTGGTTTTTTTCCTTAAGGTTGGTTTCTAGTTTTAGTCCCTTTATATGAATGATATAATTTCAATTGTCTTGACTTTTTAGGCTTGTTTTGTACACTATCATGTGGTCTATCCTTGAGAATGTTTCATGTGCATTTGAAAAGAATGTGTATTTAGCTTCTTTGGGATGAAGGGCTCTATATATATCAGTTAAGTCTATTTCATCTAGGGCGTTGTTCAATGTCACAATATCTTGTTAATATTTTGTTTGAAGATCTGTCCGTTTTTGACAGTGGGGTGTTCAAATCTCCTTTTATAATTGTGTTCCTGTCAATATCTTTCTTTATGTCCTCCAAGATTTTATTTATATATTTGGTTGCTCCTATGTTGGATGAATATATATTTACAATGTTTATGTCTTCTTGGTGGATTCTTCTTTTGAGTATTATGAAGTGACCTTCTGGGTCTATTTTTATGGTTCTTTTTTTGAAGTTTATGTTGTCCAATATGAATATTGCTATCCTGGCTTTTTTCTCTGTCCATTTGCTTGGAAAATTTGTTTACAGCTCTTCAGTTTCAGTCTCTGTACATCTTTTCTTCTGAGGTGGGTCTCCTGTAGGCAGCATACATGTGGGTCATGTTTCCTTATCCATTCAGCTATTCTGTGTCTTTTGATTGGGGTATTTAATCCATTTACTTTTAAGGTTATTATTGATATGTACTTATTCATTGCCATTTTTTTATACCTGTGTTATATCTCTTTACTGTTTTTCTTCCTGTCCTCAAAACAAACCCTTTAGCATCTCCTGCAGGGCTGGTTTGGAGGAGGGAAATTCTTTGAGTCTTCTTTTATCCTTGAAGCTCCTTATTTGGCCTTCCTTTTTCATTGACAGACTTGCTGGATAAAGTAGTCTTGGTTGTAGGCCTCTGGTTGTTATTACTTGGAATGTTTCCTGACATTCCTCTCTAGGTTGGAGCATTTTGACTGAGAAGTCTGATGCTACTCTCATCAGGGCTCCCTTGTATGTTTCTTACTGTTTTTCCCTTGTGGCCTTTAAGATTCTCTCTTTATCTTGAAATTTTGCCACTTTAATTATGATATGTCTTGAAGTGGGCCTCTTTGGGTCCCTCTTGATTGGGACTCACTGTGTTTCCTGAATTTGTGTGACTATTTTTCTCATCAAATTAGGGAAATTTTTCATCATTACTTTTTCAAACAGGTTTTCTATCCCTTGCTCTTCTTCTTCTCCTTCTGGTATCCCTATTATATGGATATTATTATGTTTCCTGTTGTCTCTCATTACCCTTAATCCCTCTTCATTCTACCTGAGCCTCTTTTTCTTGTCTCACTTATTCTGGGTGTTTTTTTCTACCTTGTCCTCCAGCTCACTGGTTCAATTCTCTGCTTCATCTAGCCTTCTTTTGATTCCTTATACTGTGTTCTTCAGTTCAGAAGTTGTATTTTTTATTTCCTCTAGGCCCTTGCTGACAATTTATACTTCTTTTTTCATGTTGACATTATTTGCAAAAAGTTCATTGTAGTTTCCCTATAGTTTTTGGTAATTCTCTGTGAGCTACTTGAGCTCTTTATAGCTATTGATTTGAATTCAATATGTTAGAGTTGACTTGCCTCTATTTCATTTAGTATTCTTTCTGAGACTTCCTCCTTTCTTTTCATTTGGGGATTGTTTCTTTGTCTTCCCATTGTTTGTGAGACTCTTCTTGTTTACATCTGCTTCTTGAATTTTTCTGTTCTGTCCTCCTGGGTTTATGGTGTAAACTTCTATGGTAAAATACCTGTGAGATTCAGTGGTCCTGTCTTTTTTATCTCCTGAACTTGATGCTCTTGGGCTATTGTTTATTTTGGCTCTGTGTATGTCTTTGGGTTTTGGTTGCTGTTGAGACTTTCTTCGGTGGGCCCTTCCTACCACCTGATTAAATGATGGTCACTCTGTCCACCATCTCTTATATTCTATTATGCAGGTGTGGGGAGATTGTGTTGAAGCTGGGTCTTCCATGTGCACAAGGTTTTGAGGATTTGCTCTTGCTCTTGTTCAGTTGTTTGTTCTGGATAAATTCTCCATTATTTAGTTATATTTCCAGATAGGTCCTAGGTTGAGTTAATGTGGCTTATACTCCCTCTTTATCCTTCTTCTGTTGTTATCTGTTGATGGTTCCTTTGTTGGTGGGTTTCCTCTTCCAGCAGGTATCCTGGTGTTCATAGCTTCCACCTACTCTTTTTTGTTAACAGTTGGAGTGGGAAGGCAAAAAGGTTTAAGACAGCAAGAGTGCATTCTATGAAATTTACAGCACCAACCTATAGAGAAGAGACAGAAGATTCTTTGCATATATATAGTGTTAACCATGATATTTCACCTAACTAGCCACTTTTTAGAAAGGGTGGAAAGAAGGTAAGACTCTTGTTGAATGGTGGGGATTATTGTGAGCTGGATCACGAAAGAAGTGAGTTTGAGGGAGGTCAGATTATGAGGTGAAGTGAGAGTAAAGAATAGAAAATAGGTATAGTGTGTGAGAGAATAGAGTTAGCTACAACAGTAATAGTGAAGGAAACCGTGAAGTGGGTGACGATCTGGGAGGGGTGTTGTGTAGTATTTATAATTGTATGGAACAGCTATTATTTACAATAATAATGGAACACCAATCTTGTGACAGAATCTATGTGATCTGGATGACCAGAATAGGAAATATAGGACCTAGAGTAGTATGCTAATGGAACAAAAGTGAAGTGAAAGACAGTAAAACAACAATACACTATGAAAGAGAGAACCAAGGGAAACCAGCCAAATGGGAGACTAATCAGATAGAAGAGGAATACAAAAAGAGTAATAAAATTAAAGATGTAAGAATAATGAAAAAACATAATAATACAAATATGCAATAACTTGCAATTTGTCTGTAGTAACAAAGTGAAATTTGTCTCATGGTCTCAGCTGTTTGGATGCCCTTTCTTTGGGTCTGTCTCTGGTCTTTCCACTCACAGTTCCAGATTGTATTGTCTCACTTGTGGGAATTATTTAGAAGAAGAAGAGGAGGAGGAGGAGGAGAAGGAGGAAGAAGAAGGAGGAGGAGGAGGAGGAGGAAGGAGGAGGAGGAAGAAGGAGGAGGAGGAGGAGGAGGAAGAAGAAGAAGAAGAAGAGATAAGAAAAGAAAGAGAGGAAGGAGGAATAAAGCAAGAAAGAAGAAAAGAGAGGAAGAAGGAGTTAAAACATAAAGAATAAAAAATAAAAAATAAAAAATTATGTAAAAAAACCCCCAAACCTCTTCCTGGTTTCAAATTGGCCAAACCCATTTGCTGTTCTTCCTGGCTGCAGCAGGCTGAGGGGTGATTGATTTGGCTTTTCTCCTTTCCTGATTGGTAGCCAGCCTCCAGCTCAGGTCCCCAGCAGCCTCTTCTCTGGGCATACACTCTCCCTAGGTCTTTGGGTGTGGACTAGGAGCCTCCTGCAGAGCGCACTCTCCCTGGGGTTGTGGGTATGTGCATTTGGCCTGGCTGCTTCTGGTCCCTCAGGTTCAGGCATGCATTCTTCCCAGGGCTACAGGAGTGTGTGCAGGGCCTTCCATGCCACCTTGGGAGTGCTACATGGCTGGGTTTGGAGGAGTCTGGAGAGCTGCTTCAGGAGAATTCCCTAAACAGCCACCAAGTGTCTCTTTTTTCACTTTGTCCTTTTGAGAAATTCCTCCTGCTCAGGTCTGCCTCTCTGTAAAGAGTCCTGGCCTCTCTCACAGCCCAATTCTTCAATGAGATGGGGACTATCCAGGTCAGGGCCTATCACGGCCCAACTCTCAACTGTCCCCAACCAGCGTCCAAAGACTCCCTGAGTGCTCACAGTCCCTGTGTGTTTGCCACTTTGTCTTTATTCCCCCGCTGTGACTTCAAGCATCCAGATCCCTCTTAGTGTTGCTCAAACTGTGTTTGGCAGAGGCAAGAGCTGTTGACCCAGCTCTTCCCCAAGAACCTTGTGGCAGACTTGGTGGGCACCAGGAGTGAGTTTGCAGCTACCCTGATCCTTGCACTGGTCCCAGGGACCTTACTGTCCTGAAGCACTCTTCTAACTCTCTGGTTTTTCATTGTCCTCTATAATTTTTGGTCTCCAGTCTTCATATATGCTGGGGTACTGTTGGCGGTTTGATCTGTTCCTTAGTAGATTGGCTAGGTATTTCACCTATGTGTAGGAGGAAGTGGGCTCCAATCCCACCTACCTTTCTGCCATCTTCCTGCCTCAATTGAGTACTTTTTAAAAAGCTGATACATATTACATTTCCTTGAGTACTGTTGGTTGAAGAACTTTGAGTCTGCCCTGAGACTAGGTTCCTGGATCTTTAGTTATCTGGTTTCTCTGAATTCATGCACATTCAGAAAGAATCTCAGCAAGAAAAAGTAAAAACATTGACTAGAACTTAGCGTAAAATGTCAGACTTTTGGTCAAGATGGAGGTGTTGGTAAACTCAGCTGTCTCCTCTCACAACCACATCAAAAATTATAACCACTACAAAATAACTATCACCCAGAATCATCAGAAAATTGAGCTGTCTAATTATGAAGAACTTTAAAAGTCACATTCATCCAGACAGGTAAGAGGGGTAGAGATGTGGAGGCATGGCAATGTGGAGACAAAGAGACATGGAATGGGTAGTCCCACAACCACATATGGTAAATGAAAATTGGGAGGGATACTTTGGGAGCCAGGGACACCAGGCCCAGACCAGACCACCCAGCCCAGAGTACCAGTGCCAGGAAGATAAGACTCCATAACTTCTGGCTGTGAATACCCCTGGGAATTGGGGTGGTAGAAGAAACTGCAGGGTTGTCAAGCATTTCCTCTTAAAGTGCACACAACAGACTCCCTCTAGGCTTCAGTACCTGGGCAGCAGTTAGAAGGGCACCAGGCATATGGGGAGAAACTGAAGTGTTTGGTATCTAGGTGAATGATAGAGGACAGTCTCTTCCCAGATAAAACTTCAGAGGTCAGGCAGCAGCTATTATTCATTTTCTGAGCCCTCCTCCACACAGAAACATAGAGTAGTGACACCATACCTGAGACTCCATCAACCTGGTTCACACAGGTGGCCCCCTCTTGGTGATTATCTAAGGCTCCACCCAATCCAACTTACTTGTGACTTTTCTACAATAGGCCATGCTACTAAGACAAGAAGTCAAAGCAGCTCTACCTAATAGATAGAAAGAAACACAGGGATGCTGCCAAAATGAGGAGTCAAAAAAGCATGGCCCAATGGCACAACAAAAGAACAGAATAAAAGGCTAGAAAAAGAGCTAAACTAAGTGAAGATAAATAATCTATCAGATGCAGAGTTTAAAACACTGGATATTAGGATGCTCAAGGAATTCATTGGGGATTTAAACAGCATAGAAAAGAAATAGGCAAAAATGAAGGTCACAATAAATGAAGCAAAGAAAAAAATATAGGGAATCAACACTGGAATGGATGAAGGTGAGAATCAAGTCAATGATTTGGAACATAAGGAACAAAAAATATTCAATCAGAATAGTGAGAAGAAAAAATAATTTTAAAAAGGATAGGCTAAGGAGCCTCTGGGACACTTTCAAATGTATCAACATTTGAATTCCAGGGGTATCATAAGGAAAAGAGAAAGAACAAGAAACTGGATTTTTTTAACAAATAATGAGAGAAGACTTCCATAAATTGGCAAGGAAAACAGACATACAAGTCCTAAAAACACAGTGTCCCAAACAAGATAGACGCAAGGAGGATCAAACCAAAACATAATACTTAAAATGCCATCATAATAAAAATGCCAAAGCTTAAAGATAAAGAATTTTAAAAGCAGCAGGAGAAGAACAGAGAGTTACAAAGGAGTTATTATGAGACTGTCAACTGATTTTTCAAGAGAAACTTTGCAGGCTAGAAGGTAGTAGCAAGAAGTATTCAAAATTATGAAAAGCAAGGACCTACAACCTAGATTATTTTATCCAGAAAAGCAATCATTTTTAATGAAAAGGCAGATAAAGTGTTCCCTGGACAAGGTAGAACTAAAGGAATCATCACCAAGCCATTATTACATGATGCATTAAAGGAACTTATTTAAGAAAAAGAAGATAAAAACTATGCACATTAAAATATCAGTACATTCATAACTACCAACAATTGAATCTAATAAACAAACTAAGCCATGGTGATGTAAAGTACGGTGTAGGGGATGGAGTAGCTAAATAAATTATACACATGACTCATGGACATGAAAAATGGTGAGAGGATTGCCTGAGGGAGTGGGGGGTGCCAGGTGGAAGGAAGCAAAGGGGGGAGAATACAGACAACTATAATAGCACAATCAATAAAATATATCAAAAATGTCAGAAACAACATTTTCTATTTTGTCTAATGCCACATGTTAAAATGTGTGTACTTTAATAGTAATTTTAAAAACTATTCTATAGCTGAAAAGCTAAGTCACAGTAAACTCTGATCTATGTTAGAATAAAATTCTGCATGTTATTATAAAGTCCTTCAGTTTTATGTCATACTTGATAAATTATTTCAACTGCATGAATTTTATTGAAGTGGTTTTTAAGCTAATCAATTATAGTGGTTTCACTGTAGACACTTTTGTGAATATCAATGAATTATTATCTTCAGATCTAAAAATTAAAACTTGCTTAACTATGTACTTATATATAAATGCAGGAAAAACATACAGATATCCCTCTTAAATATAATTATCTGTCATGTATATCTGTAAGACATATACACACATTATGAAGAGTAGTTATAGAAGAAATGTTAAATTTATTTTGAAATACTTGATATACAAACTTAAATTTTAAATTGAGCCATATTCTTTCTAGTTAGACTTGCTCAAATATAACAAAAAGTACCTAATATTTACCTTGGTTTGGTTCCATAATAATTTCATGTTCTAAACCAGTTTAAAAACTCTTCCTAATTTTAGCTTGGATCCAAGGAAGTGATGGTGAATTTATAGAGGATATATTAGCCACTGCTTAATCTCCTTCTTTGATTTCGTGAATTTACTCATGTGTATCCATTCTTTAGCACTCAGTAAACCTTCTGCTTTAGCTCAGGATTTTCACAAATAGTAGTAATCAAACAAATTTATATACTTATAAGTATCAGGAAAAATGGTTAATATAAGCACAACCAATCTGTGTCCAATCCAATGTCCAGTGAATCATAAAATATAAAGACATAGTTTATTTTCTCTGTGTGTGTGTTTATGGCAGTAGAAAGAAAAGTAGAATAAATAAGAATTTTAAATTTCTAATTATTTTTACCTATGAATTCAAGTGGGATTTATCATTACATCTACCTTAGCATATTCCTTCTAAATGAAGCTACAGTCACTGTTAGCACTGGGCACAGTGTACACTGGAGATTTCTTCCAGCATGTGAAACAAATTCCATCTTCTCCAAGCTGAATATGTCACCAGTTATGTAGCCACAACAGTTATAATCAGGTAACTCCAACAGGTTTGTCTCTACATTATCCTGAGGAATAAAAATGACTCAAATCCTGGCTGAAATTTATACATGAAACTAGAATGCTTTTAAAATACATTTATACAATAGCATATTTACTTTCCTAATTATATCTGGTTAAGTGAATAACCCAATTTGCTTACATATGAAGTCAGATTATTCTTTATGAAGAGCACAGTGCTGTGTAATGTGCCTTAGATTATTGTAAGTAACAAGCACATAAAAATGTTCTTAATAGTTTGGAGAAATTGTTCAAAAACTGCTCAGTAAAACTAATGTATAATGCAAACACACAATCAGAAATTAACTTTCTTTGTGCAACAAAATCCCATTTCTCATTTTTTACATGGTCTTCACTTGGTGGGAGAGGACTCATGTCTACAAGACTAAAGCTCCACACGCCTTCCAAGAGCTATGACATCATCTTAGTTATTTCTGCATCTCCAACACACCTCAGTGCTGAGCATACACATATTTTATTAATTTTATATTTTATTAATTTTAAATGCATACTTACATAATTTAGTATTACTGAAATTGGAATGTGTCTTGTAATCAACGCCATGTCATAGTTTCTTTTTAAAATTTCTTAGTGAGCTGGTGTGGCTCAGTGGACTGGGTGCCAACCTATGAACATAAGGATCACCAGTTGTATTCCTAGTCAGGGCACATGCCTGGGTTATGGGCCACCAGCATGGGGTGCTTGAGAAGCAACCACAGATTGACATTTTCTTCCTCTCTTTCTTCCTCTCTTCCCCTCTTTCTAAAAATAAATAAAAATCTTAAAAGAAAAGAAACTAAAATTTCTTGGTGGAACATACATATTGGTGTGAGTATTAATGATGCTTTTGATTCAATTGGGTATATGGTAAATGTTTCAGACTTAAAAATAGCATATATGGTGAAAAATCAAGAAGTTCTAGAATTAGGCAATATGAGGGAGGACTTAAAAATTACCAACATTTTCTTCTGGAGGGAAGGATCCTTGTAGTACAGGATTCCCCAACTAGGTGAATGTTCTAGGAACACATCTATATCAGTGTACCAGCTGGTGGTGTGAGATGCTGAGTTTAGCTTTAGTGAATTTTTTGAAGACTCTTTCGATGTGTTTGCCCATTTCATCATGAGTGATTTATGAGTACACCTGTCCACACTGTGCTGGCTGGACCCTTGTGCCCCACACTCCCTATTTACCCAGTTTTACCCCAAGCAACTGTTTATTTGTGTTTCCTGGATGATAAAATTTCTCAAAAGGAAACATTTTGTCAATGTGGAACAGGTGAAACAAAAATGGCAGACCTACTAAAGGCATCAAAACTGATGAGTTCAAAAACTGTTGATAGTGGAAAAAATATCTCGAGAGGTATATTGCATCAAATGGAGAGTGCTTTGAAGGTGGCTGTAGTTTAAACAGGTAAAAATAGGTACACAGTATTTTATAAATAAATTCCAGGTTTTGGGGGGTCCTCCCTCATATGTAGACTGACACAATAGTGTTAGATGGGAGGTTCAATTTGCAGTCAATACTGGGTGATTTTTATAAATGGGATAAGCTTTTGCAAAAAGAGATTGAATCAAACAAGGGTAAAAGAGAAATTTTGTCTTTAAATAAAAGTGGGAGAACATCAACCTCATATTTAGAATTGAAGTTAGAGAAGTACAGAAGTCAAATTTGGGGGATGAGGCAGGAATGTTAAGAAATAAAACTCAAAATTCTTGGCTATTTTAGTGAAGTGAGAGACAAGATCATCAACTGAGGACCAGGCCAGCTCTAAACATATAGCTTGGAAAAGTTGGTTGATAATTTGGTTCTTCTCATATACAAAAATTGAAAATCTTGAAATAGTGCTTTTGAGGCTCTGGTCAGATTTACCAAGAAGAGAGAATCAGTTCCATCTGGGAAGGAACTGAGAAGGAGGCCTCCATGGGCTCTCCAGTCATGACCTGGGTGACTCTCTTGGCCCAACAATTCATGCCTACTAAGTCCAAGACAAGACAGACACTGAGATTGAGAGTAATATTGAAGTATACAAACTCAGTGTCATGGTGTTTTTTAAACAAATGGATGTGTGTAAAATTAATGTAATTAAATAATGCCTCTACCCAAACAAAAATCTTAATTCCAACTGCCACTAGCAAGAAACAATGGGAAGAAAAGACTAAGTTTATACATTAGTAGGATTTAAGAAAAATAAAAAAGGAAGAATGGACCTTATATATTTCTAGTTTATATAATTAAAACACCCCAAGAGGAATTCTAGATGTGAACCAGAATAGATAAGGGAAAAAAACTAAACACCTTTTCTCAAGGTTTTAAAATTTTTTCTCTGTATGCATAGATCCAAATTATTCTGTGTCAGAGTTCTTGGGTCAAGTAATGAATTATGTGTTTTCTTGTTCACATGACATTTACCATATTAATTTGTTCAGCATCAATGCATAGATGGAAACATAATATTCTAAATAAAAAAATTCAGAGTTTGTCATTCCTGGTCTTGGATGAAGGAGTCTTAGGTGGGAAAAATCTTCAGAGCTTGATTTTAAATCACTTTCACTGTTTTGCCATAGCCCAGGAGGGCTGGGCTAACTTATTGTAAGAAGAACTAAAAAGAACATCCAACATTAAGAAATTACACTCTCCAGGCCCTGGCTGGTGTAGCTCAGTGGATTGAGCACAGGCCTGCAAACCAGATGATCGCGATTCCATTCCCAGTCAGGGCACATGCCTGGGTTGCAGGCCAGTTCCCAGCAGGGGATGCATGAGAGGCAACCATACACTGATATTTCTCTTCCTCTCTCCTTCCCTTCCCCTCTAAAGATAAATAAATAAAATCTTTTTAAAAAAGAAAGAAATTACACTCTCCAGGGAAAAAGTGTAGTTGGTTTTGGGAGGCCTGGACTGATAAAAATCAAATTATGAAAGAAATACATTCAAATACATATATGACTTTCTTTGAGACTTATAGTAATTTTTTTCTTTTTTTGTTTAAAACATGCTGGAATCCTAGTAAGTGTCAAGTGGTACTGTCACACTGTCACACGCCTTATAAATGGTACCTTTGAAACTTCATGTTTCCTCTGTCCCTTACTCTGCCCTTGTAGGAAAGTAGTAGTGGTGATGAAGAGGACACATTTGACCCAGGGCTGGGGACTGGGAAGGCAGCTGTGTTAGAGTGAGTGAAGGAGGCAATCACTGTGCAAGCCAATGTGCCGCTGGGGTGGCTTATGGAGTGGCTCAGTCTGTTTGAATTAAGAGTAAAATCAGGTTGATGGTTGATGTACAGCAAAAAAAGGAAATAATCAAATGGATACAACTCTCAACCATAGTAGGATGGTTGAGAAAGAGTGATGAGTGTAAAGATGAAATCATAATTTGCCCTTGTTTGTTTTCACAAACTCTCAGGTAAATTTAATTGAAATGGTTGATGCAGCTCTATAATTATGNGGGTGGCTTATGGAGTGGCTCAGTCTGTTTGAATTAAGAGTAAAATCAGGTTGATGGTTGATGTACAGCAAAAAAAGGAAATAATCAAATGGATACAACTCTTGTAGTAGGATGGTTGAGAAAGAGTGATGAGTGTAAAGATGAAATCATAATTTGCCCTTGTTTGTTTTCACAAACTCTCAGGTAAATTTAATTGAAATGGTTGATGCAGCTCTATAATTATGCAAAGCTAATGGATTTCTTGGACTCGTTAGATAATTATGTAATTAGATAATTATATTAATGTTCTTTTTGTTGCAAACAATGAAAACTGACCTTGTTAGGTCAAATAAAACACGAACCTGAACGGCAGGACACTAAAACAGTTTATGTTATCAAAAGAAGAAGAGGGTAAACAAGACAAAAGGGGGTGAACTAGGGCAGCTTTAAATATGCATGGTCCTCTCCTTTAGACTAGAGCAGAAGTAAGCAACTTTTTCCCACAAAGAGCCAGATAGAAAACATTTTAGGCTGTGTGGGCCATGCAAACTCTGTAGCACTTCTCAACCATGCCATTGCAATGGGAAAGCAGCCACGCATAATGCACAAATTTCATTAGCCATGATATGTTATTTTTCTTCTGACCTTTTCTCCAACCATTCAACAACGTAAAAACCACCCTTTCTTGGGTGGTTTCTACTGATCACACAAAAACAGCACTGTTTATAGAAAGATACCAAGAAATCTCTGAATTTTTTATATCTTTTTGCCTAAAATTCTGAGAAAGATAATCCAATTGTCTTATTTTAAGTTGGGTTTCTACCCTTAGGTAAAATGTTCTCTACCAGAGGACAGGAGACATACTCTCTAGAAACACATCCTTTGATCAGGTACAGTTACTAGAAAAGTTTGGTTAGGACATAAGAAATCCCTTCAAAACCAACAACAACAAAGGCTACTAAAGCAACATTATATATCTTTGTTTGCCTTTAGACTATTGAGTAAGTGTACATATGGAATACATAGGAACTTTGTTAATCAGGGCATCTACACTTAAGTGTCTTTTTGTCTCTTTTCTCATCTTTGAGGTAAGCAGCCTCAGCTTGGATAATAAGAGCCTCCAAACCTCCAGTGCAGCCTTGCTTCACCTCTCCCAAGTTCCACGAGGTCTTACTTCAAATGTTTCAGATGCTTAAAGTAAAAGTTTCAACTATTTCAAGACATTTAAAAGCTAGTGCTTACATGAAAACATGTACTTTGTGAAGAATGGCATAGAGAGCCTTCACAACCTGACCTCACCATACACCAATGTTATGTGCCACCACAATACTCCTCATGTCCCTGCTTTGCTGTTCTTTAAACATAGTGTCTGTCCATAACTTTGTGTCTTGCAGCAGGTTTGTTCTACGATGCTTTTTTTCCTCCTTCCTTTCCCTAAGAACTCGTGATTGCCATTCATTAACCCACACAAAGTGAATTGTTTGTCCCCACCTCTGTGCTTTTAAAATGTTGCTAAATTTTTATTATAGAGTCATCACATCTGGCCAACTTTTCTTTCAAATATTGAAGGATAACTATGAGTGTGTTCTTTTATTATTTGTTTCCCTTTCGGTCTTTCACATCCACATGCATTCTGATTAAATACAAGAAGCTCTAACTTCTCCCACTTTATGCCATCTACGTATACCTTCCTCTCTCTCCTACTTCAAGTTACATTTCCCATAAACCATTATTGACAATATTTGGAATTATATTTGAATTACATAAAACTAAGTAACAGGTCATTTTCCATGCCAAAATTCTTCAATTTTAAAATAACTTGGGTAAATGACTTTATTTTTTGTAGTAAGCATACATCTAAAATGGTCTTGAAACTGTCTACCTCCTGACATACATATAAATATGGTAACCCAACCCTTTAAGTATGAGCTTGACCTGTGAATATGAGATATCACTCCTATGATTATGTTACATAAAAAATCGTAGATGTAGTTAAGATCCTTAATTAGGTGAGTCTGATTTAGTAAAAAGTGATGGTCCACTGTTGGTGGGATTGCAGGCTGGTACAACCATTATGGAAAACAATATGGAATTTTCTCAGAAAACTAAAATTGGACCTGCCTTTTGACCCAGCAATTCCACTGCTAGGATTGTATCCTAAGAACCCTAAAACACCAATCCCAAAGAACATATGCACCCCAATGTTCATAGCAGCACTATTTACAATAGCCAAGAGTTGGAAGCAACCTAGGTGCCTGTCAGTAAATAAATGGATCAAAAAATGATGGTACATATACACAATGGAATTTTATGCTGCAGAAAGAAAGAAAGAGCTTCTACCTTTTACAACATCATGGATGGAATGGAAAGCATTATGCTGAGTGAAATAAGCCAGGTGTTGAAGGACAAATACCATATGATCTCACTTTTAACAGGAATCTAAACAACAAAACAAACAAGCAAGAAAAATGTAACCAAATACACTGAAATAGAGAACAGGCTGACAGTGACCAGAGGGGAGAGGGGAGGGAATTTCAGGGGAAATAGGGGAGGGATTTAGAGGAATATATATATAAAGGATACATGGACAACAACTGAGAAAGGTGTAAATGGGAGGGAGGGGGGAGCACAAGGGATGGGATGGGGTTGGAGTAATAGACAGAAAACTCTACTTGAAAAATAATTAAATAAAAAATTGGAAAAAAATATATAAAAAAGGTGATATTATTATAGGTGGGCCTTGCCTAATCAGGTGAGCCCTTTAAAAGAGGGAAAGATTTCAGAGAGTTCTGTTGCTGGTCTTAAAGTGATGAATAAATAAAGTAAAGAGCCCTGGCTGGCGTAGCTCAGTGCATTGAGCGAGGGCCTGGGAACCACACGATGGCGGTTGGATTCCCAGTCAGGGCACATGCCTGGGTTGCAGGGCCAGTTCCCATCAGGGGACTCACGAGAGGCAACCATACATTGATGGTTCTCTCCTTCTCTCCTTCCCTTCCCCTCTAATGATAAATAAATAAAATCTTTTAAAAAATTAAAAAAAAATAAAGTAAACACACATAGTAGAATATTGCTCAGCCATAAAAGAGAAGGAAATCTTGCCATGTGAAACAACATGATAAACTTGGAGAACATTATGCTAAGTGAGATAAACCCGTCAGAATGTACTGTATGATATCACATATAAGTAGAATATGAAAAACAAACAAACAAAAAAGTCAAAGTCATTAACACAGATAGTAGAATTGTTGTTGTTAGAAATAAGGGAGGTAGGGGAAATGAGAAAATGTTGTCAAGTGTACACACTGTAAGTTATGAGGTTAATAAATTACAGACGTTTAATGTACACCACAGTGACCATAGTTAATAATACTGTAACTGTGCAAACTGGAGCTCAGCAACTTGGCACCTTGAATCTACATGACTCAACAGTTTGTGTTGGAGAAAATAGGTTTTTATTAATAAGGTTCCAACCTTGGGGGTGCTGAGAGCACTCCTGCTCTGAGTCCTCCTCTCCCATAAGACCTAGAACTTCCCTTGCTCCACAAAAGACTACAAGCCAAACCCATGCACAGAAGTTCCCCATTTCCTCATCTGTCTTTAAGCTGGTCACACAAACAGATGTCCATCCTCTCTGGCATGTGCACTTGTGGGTCTCAGAGTTTCTATACTCTCACAGCAGCTCTCTCCTTCAGGCTCTGTGGTGTACCGCTCTTAGTCTCCATGCACTGGTTAACCATGTGCCCTGCTACACTGTTCCAGAGGCAAGAGAGTGACTTCTCTGTATGTCCTTCAGGAAAGTAGAAGTCTGCAGTTCAACATTCCTGGTCACGATTCAGCTCCAAGAATCTCTCATATGTCTGGGTGGCCAGACAGGTTCCTGCAGTTCCATCAGCTCTGTCACCATCTCTTTCAGGCAGACTTCCTGCTCCATTTTCAAATGCTCAGCTCAGAACTTCTTGTGTGATCTAATATCCAACTCTTCCTATGGTGCCTCAGTGTCCACCATTATTGTCAGCTCCCTTGCCCTTTGACCCTATTTCAGCTGCCATTGTTAGTCAGGGTAAGAGTTCCCTGTGACACACAGGCATCTGAGGTGAGCATCCACCTCCCCATAGCTCACTTAGGCACTGTTTGATCTTCTCTCCCCACCTGCACAAGGTGTTCTCAAATGATTTTGCCAAAGGTAGCTTCCTTCTTCCCTTAATCAGGAATGGCTGTTAACCTGCCTTTGTTATGCAATGTACCTTAAACTGCTGTACTTTATGCTCAGTGGGCACACCTCATGCCCCATTTCTGCTCCCCTGCAAGATTTGAGGATAATTGTGGGGCTCCTCCACCCACTAGGGACCTGTGCTCTGTACCCCATTACATACTGTATCCTTGAAAATGGCTAAGAGAATAGACCTGAGTGTTGTCACCACACACTCAAAAACTGTGCAATGTGATAGATGTGTTACCTTACTTGTGGCAATGGTTTCACAGTGTATCTGTATATCAAATCAACATAGTGTACATTGTTCTAATGATAAGAAGTTAGACTTTGAACTGATGACATTTACATTTGATTTTGGACTTTGAGATGAGGATGCGATAAGATTTAGACTGAGATTATAAAACAGCTAGAAAGAAAAAGGGAATGTTAGACCCATAGGTGCAAGAACTGAATTCTACCAATAATCATGTGAGACTGGGAGATAATCCTAACCACCTAAGAAAGAATGGAACCCCAGCTACCACTTTGACTTCAGCCTGGTGAATTTTGAACAGAAGACTCAGCTAAGTGGTCTTGAATCACTGACCTATACAAAGTGTGAGAAAATAAATGGATGTTGTATTAAACAGTCAAGTTTATGGTAATTTGTCACATAGCAATAAAAAACTAATACAACTGATTAGTATTTTTGATCTCAGTTCCCAGATGCTAGCCTGGTGTGATTGTTGACTTTATTTTATAATCTGAATCTAATTGTAAATCACTCTCCCCCAAAATTTAGTGCACATTTGCATAACTCCCTTACTAGTAAATTAAATATATTGTTTCTCTTATTTTTCCCTTTATAAGAAACCTCTGTTCTTCTATATTCTTTGTTTGTTCATTGTTTCTGTCCTTGTATTGAAATTAGCATTATTTTTCATCTGTTTTTTCCTAGTCTTTTTTCTTTATCATTTGGTAAATATTTATGCTTGCTTAACTGCTAATCTAAAAAATGTTATCAGTGTTTCCTTTGTATAGGAGACTATTTTATGTCTCTGTTGTGTATAGCAACTAACTAAATTCTCACAGCAGGAAAAATATCCAGAAATGCAACCAATTTTTATTTCATTTATACACGTGTGCTCTATTAGTTTCCTTCAGTATCTTGAAATCACACAAATCGTATATGACTTCATTTCACCAATTATTGTTCCAGCCAAGAGGCAGGAACTAATGTTTCCAAGTTCTTATTTTTTAGAACTTATTTTTCATACCAATTATCTCAAAATTTAAATGTATAATAAAATACTTATTAAGAAATAAATTACAAAAATAAGTGTGTAAATAGAATAAACTATACTATAGTTATAAGTCATCTTTTTGGAAATTTTATATAAAACCATTCTTAAATTATCCATAGAATAACTTAGGTATATAAAGGACATTTTAAAAATTGTTCAGTTTTCCAGCAAATATGTAATTTGAACCTCCTTAAAATCAATAAGATATATTGAAAAAGATACAGTAAATAAATGCCTGAAAAAATTTAAGATAGAAAATACCTGTGGTGAAAAAATCTAATATTTAATATCAAAATAAAATATTTAATATCAAAATATCTAAAGAACAAAATGAACTAAGAAGCAGAATAGACACAGACTTACAGATAGAGAGCATCCTACAGCTGTCAGGGGAGGGGTGCTCTGTTAGGGGGTAGAGAAATTGAGCAAAAAATTACAAAAAGAGAAAATATCTCCACAAAAGTAGAAGGAACAAAGTCCAGAATAGTGATCATCAGTGTTGGTAAAACCTGGATTTGGGGGGGGGGGGCGGTAAAGATATGCTCTTCAANGTACTTTGTGAAGAATGGCATAGAGAGCCTTCACAACCTGACCTCACCATACACCAATGTTATGTGCCACCACAATACTCCTCATGTCCCTGCTTTGCTGTTCTTTAAACATAGTGTCTGTCCATAACTTTGTGTCTTGAAGCAGGTTTGTTCTACGATGCTTTTTTTCCTCCTTCCTTTCCCTAAGAACTCGTGATTGCCATTCATTAACCCACACAAAGTGAATTGTTTGTCCCCACCTCTGTGCTTTTAAAATGTTGCTAAATTTTTATTATAGAGTCATCACATCTGGCCAACTTTTCTTTCAAATATTGAAGGATAACTATGAGTGTGTTCTTTTAGTATTTGTTTCCCTTTCGGTCTTTCACATCCACATGCATTCTGATTAAATACAAGAAGCTCTAACTTCTCCCACTTTATGCCATCTACGTATACCTTCCTCTCTCTCCTACTTCAAGTTACATTTCCCATAAACCATTATTGACAATATTTGGAATTATATTTGAATTACATAAAACTAAGTAACAGGTCATTTTCCATGCCAAAATTCTTCAATTTTAAAATAACTTGGGTAAATGACTTTATTTTTTGTAGTAAGCATACATCTAAAATGGTCTTGAAACTGTCTACCTCCTGACATACATATAAATATGGTAACCCAACCCTTTAAGTATGAGCTTGACCTGTGAATATGAGATATCACTCCTATGATTATGTTACATAAAAAATCGTAGATGTAGTTAAGATCCTTAATTAGGTGAGTCTGATTTAGTAAAAAGTGATGGTCCACTGTTGGTGGGATTGCAGGCTGGTACAACCATTATGGAAAACAATATGGAATTTTCTCAGAAAACTAAAATTGGACCTGCCTTTTGACCCAGCAATTCCACTGCTAGGATTGTATCCTAAGAACCCTAAAACACCAATCCCAAAGAACATATGCACCCCAATGTTCATAGCAGCACTATTTACAATAGCCAAGAGTTGGAAGCAACCTAGGTGCCTGTCAGTAAATGAATGGATCAAAAAGCTATGGTACATATACACAATGGAATTCTATGCAGCAGAAAGAAAGAAGGAGCTCCTACCTTTTGCAACAACATGGATGGAACTGGAAAGCATTATGCTGAGTGAAAATAAAATACCATATGATCTCACCTTTAACAGGGAGCTAAACAACAAAACAAACAAGCAAGCGAAATATAACCAAAGACACTGAAATATAGAACAGGCTGACAGTGACCAGAGGGGAGAGAGGAGGGAATTTCAGGGGAAACAGAGGAGGGATTTAGAGGAACATATATAAAGGATACATGGACAACAACTGAGAAGGATGGAAATGGGAGGGAGGGGGGAGCACGGAGGGTGGGACGGGATAGGAGTAATAGAAAACTCTACTTGAAAAATAATTATATTTTAAAAAAATATTTTAATAATAAATAAAAAGATTTAAAAAACTGGATTTTTTAAAGGTGGAATAAATAGTGAGTAAAATGAAAAAAATTCAGAGCATTTTCTTACACACACATGTGGTGTGATAAAACCATATAAAGAGATATTAGGTATTAAGGTACAGGATTCTTCCTATGTCCAAGATAAACAAAGGTGAATTCCACCTGTAATGGCAACTTGCTCTCCTAAACCAGTCAAATGAGGCTGTCTTACCCTTCCCTTAGTGTACTAGAATCCTGTGTCTAATCACACTCATGCTTACTTTGATCCTGGGTTTTAACCCCCTCCCCCAAGGCATCGCTTTGGATCCATCTCCTACTGCCATCCCTAACAGAGTGACATTAAATGAAGTGCTGGTCTGAGCCAAGATATGGCTGTGGATCCTGGTCCCATCCATAAAACATTGAAGGCAGCCTGACTGGGTCTTACTATAAACTTGAGCTGTTCGGTCAGCAGCCTGCTTCCTTCCCCTCATCCAGTCCTTGCTTTAGGCTTCCATGATGCTGACTTTTATCTGTACATCTCATCTCTTACACTCTCCCTTTGTTTTCTCTGTTTACCTCTGTTATAAGCTGCAGTGTATCAAAAAACAAAAACAAAAAAAAAAAAACAAAAAAAAACCCTGATTATGTATGTGGGGACTTAGGATGAATTTTAAATAGTAAAAAAAAAATGTTAGAACCAAATCCCGAGCTTCTTCCTTTGATTTGGGTTAATTTTTCCAGGCAAGGTTTCTTCTGTATGTTTTTTCCTTTTTAGGTGACTTCCTTTTCCTGATCATTTTTATTTAATGCTTAACAATTTACTTTTTTAGTCTCTGTCTTTTGCATCTTAGTCTCAATTCACTTAATTGACTTCATAATACACTAATAAATTTTGGCTTATGATGCATTAAAAGTTTTCCAAATCATTCCCCAAAGTCTTTATCACAACCAAAATACTAATCAAGTTGTTTTCCAAAACATCAAAGCCATTTGCCTCTGAAATGAATCTAGCTACTGTACTTATAATATGGAAGTAATAAATATCATATTACTGAAACTGTATTTTTTTCTTAAGTCATCATTGTCACTGGATCTACTGTTACTACTGATAGTATTACCAAAATTACCACCACAACTGTCACCATTAGTACTAATACATAGAGTTTATTTTTCTTCCTGATTCTAAACCAAAATGTAAGGCTTTTATTGTTCTATTGATCTCAGAATTCTGGCTACCTCTTAAATGGCTCCCAATGTATGAACTTATATAACCCTTCCCATTGAGTGTGGGTCCTAGTACTGACTTACTCCTGAAAAATAGAACAGGGCAAAAGGAAATTAATGTCACTTCCAAGACTAGGTTATAAAATTACTCTAGTTTCCATCTTGCTGGCCCTTTTTTGCTTGCTGACTCTGATGGAAGCCAGGTGAGATGTTTTGAGTTGATATATGGAGAAATCCACAGGGACTGAGGGACAACTCTACTCATCAGCCAACAAGAGCCTGAGGCTCTCAGACCAACAGCCTGCAAGGGACTGATTCCTGTCAACAACTCTGTCATTGGACTTGGATGCAAATCTCCCTTGAGTTGTACCTTGATATGATTATAATACTTAATTGAAAACTTGGAGGAAATTCTGCCTGAGAGGTTCCAACTATGATGTGTGTTAATTTCTGAACCAACAGAAGCTTTGTTTTGTTTTATTTTGTTTTGTTTTAATTTGCTATGTTGGGTGGTATTTTGTTATACAGTGATAGTAGATAACCAGTAAAATCTTTTTCAGGATTGAGTGTTTTGTCTCTTTTATGGTTCTATAGCTCCTTATATTATTCCATCAATGGTATTCTTTATTTTTTTAATTTTTATTTTTTAAAATTATTTTTCAAGTACAGTTTTCTGTCTATTACTCCCATCCCATCCCACCCCCGTGATCCCCCTCCCTCCCATTTCCACCCTTCTTAGTTGTTGTCCATGTATCCTTTATATATGTTCCTCTAAATTCCTCCCCTGTTTCCCCTGAAATTCCCTCCCCTCTTCCCTCTGGTCACTGTCAGCCTGTTCTCTATTTCAGTGTATTTGGTTATATTTCGCTTGCTTGTTTGTTTTGTTGTTTAGCTCCCTGTTAAAGGTGAGATCATATGGTATTTTATTTTCACTCAGCATAATGCTTTCCAGTTCCATCCATGTTGTTGCAAAAGGTAGGAGCTCCTTCTTTCTTTCTGCTGCATAGAATTCCATTGTGTATATGTACCACAGTTTTTTGATCCATTCATTTACTGACAGGCACCTAGGTTGCTTCCAACTCTTGGCTATTGTAAATAGTGCTGCTATGAACATTGGGGTGTATATGTTCTTTGGGATTGGTCTTTTAGGGTTCTTAGGATACAATCCTAGCAGTGGAATTGCTGGGTCAATAGGCGGGTCCAATTTTAGTTTTCTGAGAAAATTCCATACTGTTTTCCATAATGGTTGTACCAGTTTGCAATCCCACCAACAGTGGACCAGAATCCCCTTTTCCCCACACCCTCTCCAACATTTGTTGTTTATTGCTTTGTTTATGATAGCCATTCTCACTGGTGTAAAGTGGTATCTCATTGTGGTTTTAATTTGCATTCTCTCTGATAGCAAGTGATATTGAGTATCTCTTCATGTGTCTCTGGATCCTCTGTATGTCCTCCTTGCAGAAGTGTCTGTTCAAGTCCTTCCCCATTTTTTAATTGGGTTAGTTGTCTTCTTAGAGTGAAGTCATGTGAGTTTTTTGCATATTTTGGAGATTAAACCTTTGTTTGAGGTATCATTGGCAAATATGTTTTCCCATACAGTTGGTTGTCTTTTTATTTTAATAGTGTTTTCTTTAGCCACGCAGAAGCTTTTTATTTTGATAAGATCCCATTTGTTTATTCTTTTCTTTATATTCCTTGCTCTAGGGGACATATCAGTAAAAATGTTGTAGCATGAACTATCTGATATTTTCCTGCCAATGTTCTCCTCTATTCCATCAGTGGTATTCTTTAGATGTTATAATAATTGGTTATTTCTCTGTCTAACCTACTGGACACTTTAAAAATAGGAATTACCCCTCTGCTCATGACTGCCTCTCTCGGGGCACTGAGTGTGATCATGGTGTTATATTCTCTCACTACCCTCTCAGTGCCTTACAGAAAGTAGCTTACTATGATAAGTTAACAGGCACCCAGTAAGTATTATTTCTGGAAAAGAATGGATTCCTCTAATGTGTGACAACTTCAATAACAGTAATTTACTGACCCAGAAATGGAGCAATGTGTAAAGAGAAAGAAAAGACATCTATGCTATTAGCTGTTATAAAGATACTGTAGAGAGGAGAAAGTTATAGAGAATGTTTTGACATGTGAGAAATAGGAAAATTGAGAAGATACGTGAAAAAATTAAAAAATGTATATTTTATTGATTACATCTCTAAGGGAAAAATAAGCTGAATCAGATTAGTCTTAACAGCCCCCTCAGGTTGTTTATTTGTTTGTTCGTTTGTTTGTTTTAAGATTACTACTTTTTCCAGTACTCTCAGACTTGAGTTATGTACTTGCTAAGCATCTGATTTCTTATGTTCCAAATGTACTGGTGAGGATATTGCTTTTCTATTCTCATGGAAGTAGATGTTGAAAGACCTGCAGTTTCTATGTTCTCAATCACCTGCTTTCCCCATCCCTGTCCTTTCAACCATTTCCCACTTTAGATTTGTGAGTACTTCACAATAATACAGAAATAAAATCAATATAGTTTTTCCAGGTTGGCACTCCACCTGCTTCTGGTGAAAGCATTGTCAGTGGAGAATTTCAAGGAGGATGTCAACTTTTCTTAAAGAGAATTCCCAGGAATAGGAACATTGGTGCTGCTGAGGCAGCAGCTCCCAGCTGCATCTCAGGATGGCCTTTATTTCTGCCTCAATGCCTGATATTTTCATATCAGTTTCCTCTTTGCACAGTTTAACATTTCTCTTTAAGAACTATTCAACTGTTGTTTCTGTGCATTAAACTAAGGTCACTCTACTTCTCTGTTCCATATTCTGATTCTGTAGAATCCTCATGTTTGACAAGTATCCAGGTTGATTCTTATTTTCAGGGAAGGTTCAAAATCACAGGAAGACAACTAACTTAAAACTAGGCTGATACTAAACAACAAAACAAAAAGCAAGCAAAATATAACAAACACACTGAAATAAAGAACAAGCTGACCAGAGGGGATGGGAGAGGGAATTTCCGGGGGAAAGGGGAAGGGTTTACAGGAAAAAGTGTAAAAGACACATGGACAGAAACTAGGGGGGATAGAAATGGGAAGGAGGTGGGGAGGGCTGGTGGGGTGTAGACTGGGATGGGAGCAAAAGACAGAAAACTGTACTTGAACAATTAAATAAAAAATATATATATTTAGTGCACACACACCAAAAAAACTAGGCCCATACTGAAATACTATAAAAAATAACAACAGTGTTAAGTAGTTCTCTCAAATAATTTATTACAAGCTGTTTAAATTTTGAACCTCTTCAATTTTACAGTTGAAAATATAGTCATACTTTTTATATTTTAATATTTACATAAATTAAATCCAACACTTTTATGCCACATGCACTACAGTTCTTTGGTACACAGAGGAATTAAAGATCTTCCCTGTCCTTGAGAAGTTTGTTTTCTGACAACATAGTTGAAATTGATATAAAATGGAGAAAAAATCATTTAGAAAAGGAGGCTTAGAATTACTAAGAATATAATGGTATGTTACAAGATTGAAACCACATGTAAACATGGTAATTGCAGTTAGGATTCTTAAAATCTAATGCCGAAAGGGCATACCTCAAGTCATATACTTCTCTTTAAGGGGTGAGGGGAGAACTAAGGTCCTATAGAGCCAATCTTTATTTCACCCTGGATACTTCAAGGAATTAAATTCTAGTTTTTCTTCAGGAGAAACATTAAATGACATAGTTGTGTTTATGAATATATGAAACACAAGGTCATCCCTGATGACTTCGACACTTATCTTGAAATAATATCCACGAGGAAAGAGAATAATGGTTTGATTGAAGGGGATGGTAAAGAGAGAGTTAAATACTGAATAATGGGATCTATTTTAAAAGGTGCTCGAAAGTCATGTGTTTAGAACTCAGCAAGCAAACATATTTATTCACGTTAATAATCCTGTCAATAATGAAAGTTGATATGAGCAGAAGATTAGAGGCTTTACTTTTTATGTGTCTGACCTTGAATTCTAAAAAGTGACTTTGATATTATCTTTGACCATACATTTTGCCAAGTGACATATAATTATAATCATTATACCATTAAGCTGTGTCAATGTCTCCCTTTAAAATTTAGGGAATATGGATTACTTTTTGCCAGTAAGTTTCTGAGTATATTAATACAATGCCCATTGACTTCTGGAAGTAGCTGTGCCCTTCAAATGGTGTCATTGTAAAAAAAGACTAACTTCAGAACCAAATGAAGATTCAATGGTGAATCTCCTCCAACAGATTGTGAAATCTAAATCTTGGAGTTGCTGAGTTACCATGTTCCCATAGAGTACCCTGTGCAGAATGGATTGTAATCTGCTATGGCCTTACATCTCCTTGACAGCCAATTTTGTGCCTTATTCGCAGATGTAGCACTTTGTGTGAAGCAGTTCCCCATTGATGTTACAAATCCTAATGAAGTGCTTTCCCTCCTGCCAGATTCTGGTGGAGAAGGCTTTCAAATGCATTTCCATTTATATATGCCTGATTTTGCCCTCAGCGCACAATGAAATTCTACTGAATGATGTGCTTTATTTTCTATTTCCTTTCTCTGGAGTGTACATTGAAAGACACAAAGTAGATTGGTGTTATAAATGTAGAGAGAGAGAAGCAATTAAGTCATTAAAAATATGGATGGGCTTTGCCTAATGTAGATGTGTTGATATAAATAAGAGATGTGTAGAAGTCTGTGGACTCTGGGATTTCACTCTCTATGCCACTGGTGTCAGTTTTCTATCAATAGTGGGATGGCAAGGATTCTGTTTTTTCCTGATGATGCCTGATACCCTCAAAAACAATACAAACAAGCTGAGGGTTTCTGAGCTTTAAAAATCTCATTCCATATTTTTCCCCAGTACCACCAAGAGCAGCAAAGTTCAGGCACCAAATAAGTTTTGTTAAATATAATAATTTTTGAAATAAAAATAATAATTTATGCCAAATAATTAAAAAGTAGAAAAGAATCACAGAAAAATATATTTAACAGAGCTATTTGTTTTGCTTTCAGACTACTCTTCAACACGTGTTATAATGATTTTAAGTCAGTCTGATCATGGTGGCAGGTGAGCTTTGGTAACCTGACAGTGAAGGCTCTGCCAATGATATACATGACTTCCATTTTTCAATATTTTAAAACTGAAAAGCATGCTGTCTTCAATGATCATAAAAAGGGTTTTGATTTAAGCAACCATACTGAGTCACTAGATATAAATTGTTTTATCGTCCAATAATAGAAAGGTTAAAACCATGCTAATAAAATACAGTGTTTAGCATTTATTCACTTTTATAATTATCAGTATCACTTAAAAATTACTAAGGTAAGCATATATCTTTGTCTTCTATTGCTGCAAATATGATTAAAGTGTAATAAAAATGCTGAATGTACATTTCAAGGTGATTCTATAAGATTCTACCCTTGGGCTCCAAAGATGATCATAATAGAATCCTGTAGTAGAACCCTATGCTAGGTGCTGTGCTAGAAATTTCCCTTATAGGACTTTACTGTGTGCTCTCAGGAACATCATTTGACAGATGAAGAAGCTAAGGCCCAGAGAATATAAAATTACCCAAGTTCCCAAACACTGTATATACAACAAAAATCCAAGCCGGGATTTCAATCCAGAAAGCTTGGTTCCAACATCAGATTTCTAAGTGCTGTAATCCACCACCTCACTGGCTCCCTCAAAATTCTTGCCTAAGGGTTCTACACCCAAAGTAAGAATGAAAAAAAAAAAAACCTGGGAACCACTTAGCACTATTAGATTGGCCCCTTTGACTTTCTGTATTGCAATGATGAATGTGTGAACAAAAATTATTTTTAAGAAAGCACTGGGTCAGCCACTCTTAAGTTCCTGTTATTAATCAATTGTTGTAGATGCTAATTTAATGTCAATAGAAGTCTCCAATTTTGGGTGTGGTGAACAAGGAACCTTATTTTCGTGCAACAGCTCTATTACGATACAGCATGGCTGTGAGAACAGCATGGTTGTGGTGTAGCTCAATCAACAGTATTACAGCTTGATTACAAAATAACATGGATGTGGAGGTGGCCCTGGGGCCAGGCCCCATTCCAGCAAGATAATTCTGTTCTTTTCCACTCTTTTCCAGTTCAATTCACTCTGCCCGATCCAGACTGCTCTGCCCTCTCTGCTCTGCTTTGGTCTACTCCTGTCTGTTCCACTGTGCTCTTGTCCAGCAAGGTGTCTTTAGTATTCCAGCTCCAGCCTCAGAGAAACAGTCTTCAGTCTTTGGTTGAAGCAGAAAGTGAGTTCCCAAACCAGAGTGAAGCTATCTTATACATTCAAAAGTTTTCACCCTTGACTTCTGATTAGTTTGTCCTTATACAAGTGAAGACTCCCAAATTCTTGCAATTCTATTGGTCCAAAAGACACTGTTATGATTGGTCAGAGTGAAGCTCTTCTGATTAGTTGAAGATGCCGATGGAATATACCTGCACAGCTTTGATTAGACAAGAAAAGTCAGTCTTATTGGTTGAAATACAATGACAAGAACTCCTTTATAAGAGCTGTCTAAGATGTTAGGAACATAGGGTCAGAGGTAAGCAGTTTATTGCAGGTTTATCTCTAAAGCATGACGTAGGTCCTGTTTAGAAAGGGTTTCTAGGCTTTATCTTTTGTTGTTTTTAAATTTAAGCCCAGTTGGCCACCAGGAGCCCTTTTGGGCAGGCATCTTCTTTCTCATGGTCCATACTGTCTAGTTCCCACTAAAATGTCTGTGTAGGCACAAAAAAAAAAGTGTAAAAACATGAGCAACATTTAAAAAGTTAGATATGTAGGTCATTTATTATGATAATCTGTGATAAATATTATCAGCTGTTGAAAATGAAGCTGAACCCATACAGACTTTGTATCACAAGATGGGTGTACTAAAAGGAGGAGGGGAAACATAATATTCCTCTGGGCAAGGTGCTAAGTATTCTTAATAATATGGTCTTGGTTCTTTAGACATGGTTTTAGACATAGAACATGGTATCTAGTCCTCCAAGATTTCAAGGGCCTACAAAGTAATTGTTTTGGGGGGAGGGGTATAATTTCTTTTTTTTCTGTTTTATTATCGACTTATTTTTTACATTATTGTTCAAGTACAGTTGTCTCCATTTTCCCCCTAAGAACCATGAAACTCCAATTCAAAAGATCTTGTGCATGACAATGTTCATAACAGCACAATTTATAATAGTCAAGTACAGGAAGCAACCTAAGTGCCCATCAGTAAATGAATAGATTAGAAAACTATGGTATGCTTACATGATGGAGTACTACACAGCAGAAAGAAAGAAAGAGCTCCTACACTTTGCAACAGCATGGATGGAATTGGAGAGCATTATGCTAAGTGAAAGTGGTTGAAAACAGCAGAGTTTAACCATAAAATACAAAATAAAAAAATAAAAGCACAAAGTTAAAAAATATACCAGTAAACTATAAAAAATACATCATATGAATAAATTCATTGCAACTTGTAATATACATCTATTACAAGTTCAAGTTCAGATGTAACTGAACTTGTAATATGTATCTATAAAACAAATAGTGTAAGATGTATTTACACATCTCATAAGTAGGAATAATACCATAGAGGCCTATGAGTTCCTGAAAGCATCTTTGTATTAAACACTTTCCAGATTCTTAGCTCTTGACATTGCCTTCCCTAGTTTGCACACTCAGTGCTATCTCGTACAGGCTCCATATCCTTCCCTGAAGGTTCTATATCACTGTTTCCAAGCCAAACATAACTGAAAAAAAGAGAAACAAAGGCAACTTCTATCTCACCCAAATTGAGAGTAATATTGAATTATTCTGATGTGGTGCCGGAGTGGCATATTGGTGTGGAGTAGCTGCTGGTGCTTATGCTTCTCCACAGACCCAAATTTCCCATTTTTTCCCCCTTACCCTTGGCCACATCCATCTAACTAGTACTTAGCATTAGATTTCAACTATGGTATCCAGTGTAATTTCTATTTTATTAGCAAGTCGTTGGTAATAGAGATTCTCTGAGAGCTTGGGGACTAAGGTACTGAACTCTTGAGCTCTAATCCTCACACTTTTCTCAATTTGTACTTTGGAATAAATTTTATTGATCATCCCTTTTTGAGCTACTGTTTGAGTGGCTTATTTACTGCCACAATATCCTTCCTCTTACCTGACCCTCTTTTCCTCCTGCAGATTCAGAACTTTGTCCTGGAACCTTACCTGTACTACTTCTATCCATGGATCCCTCTAAAGCTGAGCTCTTGCTGTTTGGAACTTTGGAGATTTCCATTCATCTAACCCACCATGGGAAAAAGATGGGCATTGTATCTAGTTGGATCTCAAGACAGTCAGGTATAAATGCATCCCTAAAACAATATTATGTCCCAAGATTTTCCTATTGTTGGTCATAACTTACTATAAATAAAAAGCATACTTTAATGATACTTCTCAAGGTTGTATCATCCAATCTATCTTCTATGTTTTGATACTCCTACTTATTCTTTCTATCCCATTTTGGAAGCACATTAGGCATTTCATTTTATAAAGTGAGAGGTATATTATTTCAATATTCCTATGGAAAGACTCACCAATAGCTTTAAAAACAAATTTGGAATACTCATTCTAAGGGTTTTGTTGTTGCTGTTCTGTTTTTTTAACACAATATTGTAGAAAGTGATTTGAAAGTTCACTAGGACTTATCAAGCTTGGAATTCTAAAGTGATTTCCTAGATCAATGGCTATTGATAAAAAATAAATTTAAAAATATTTTAAAAAAACATAGTTGTGGCAGGCATAAGAAATACTGTGGTTAAAACACTTTTTAAAACTCATTTGCTTATAGCTGGGTGGTATATGGGCCTGGGATAGAAAATATATATCTTTTATTTTTTTCTCAGCTGAATTTTCCTGCCTCTCTACATTTGTTACATGTGGTCATTAGATAATATACCATTTTTACTAGTGGCCACCTACAGTGACTGATTGGCAGAAAGTAGCTTAGAGTGCTATGGATTTATATAGCAAAGATTTGAATAATCTAGACACACAGAAGAAGTGGATAATTTATTATAGAGTCGTCTATTTTTGTTTAGAATATAAATAAAAAATAAATAGGTAACAGGTATTGGATAGAATGTCCAAGCACAGCAGGGTGTGGTTAGTTGAGTGTGCAGATGAGAGTAGAATTACAAGAACACCGACTTGAGGACCTGTTTTTGTTTCCACTTGTGTTTTTCTTTGGTTTCTTTAAGGTACAAAATACTATTAGTGGGTTTTGATATGAGGTTCACTGACCTCCGGTATTTTCCACCTCAGCAAAAAGGATATTGCTGATGTGGGCAAGTTGTAACAGCTATGTCCTACATAAACACATTAAGCCTGACTTAAACAACTTTTTATATTTCCAAGGACCTGGGTAGATCTTATGTGGTTTTTAATCTCATGTGTGTATATGTTATAAAAACTCGAAGGCCATTGCAAAAAAGAACTGTGAATATACTTACTTATTTTTCAAAGCAGTGTTATTTTCAAAATAATAATAACAGCATTTTTGTAAGTCAATTAATGGCAGAAATATTTCTTTTGCACAAGTTCTGAGACCAAAATTTTCAGATGAGTTCAGAAGAAACAGAAGCTGGTCAGAAGAAAAAACAATTAAGTAAATATTTAATAAAGTAAATAGAACTACAATAGAATTTTATCTATTCATTAACAAATCATTTAGCAATTTAAACATCACATACAGGAAAATAGCATCTGTTATTTTTGATAAGCATTTTAAATTTCCTTTTATTATGGGGAGCAGCCTTTTTGCAAAGACTTTATTTGTTAATACAATAGAAAATTAAGATGGCAGGAACTTAAAAATAAAAAGAGAAAGATAAATATTTTATGTATCTTAGAAATTTAGGAGATGCTTTATCATTAAGAGAATTTCATAAAAGCAATGTTTGAAGCACATTTTCAAATATGCTTTTGAGTAATTGTATATCACTTTAAAGTTTTATTTGCCATGCTTCTAAAACAGTGTCTAAATATTTGTAAATCTAAGGAGAACATATAACAGTTCCAATAGCCACATTTTGTAAACAAAGCATATAGTTAAATTTTCATACCTGGGAGTAGAAATGTGACCAACATAAATTCTTCTAACTTTCTTTTATTTTAAAAACAATCAAATTTCACTCAACATTTGTTCTAGTGTATCATTTTCTTTTAAATATTTTTTTCTTTCTTATGTAATATTGGCAGAAAATTCAGGGAAGGAAAAAATAAACTATTTAGAAACACAATCAACTATTAAACAACAGAAACAACTATTAAACAACACATATTTTTATAATTGGTTAAATTTAGTAATTGAGCAAAATTCTTAAAAACCCAAATGGAATTTTTAAGTCATATAAATTTAGAGATGGATTTTATTATTATATATTAGGAGACAGATTTTATTATTTTTAAAGTTGAAATTCTTAATCAGGGGGCTTCTCTTCTTTGCATAATATTTTGTTCCTTTTTGACCCTGTGTTAAAGTTTCCACATAAAGGGTCATTGCTGATATTCAAAGCATGTTCCCAATTACTTGTTCCTAGCTCAATGCAGGTAATTAGTGACACTCACATGCCTATTAATTAACAGGACTGATGCAGCATTCTTTAATGAATGAATAACTGAATAATATTTTAAATATGTGGCCTGTTAATTTGGATAAAGATGGAAGAAGAAGAAAGATTCATTACAAAGAGAGAAGAGTAATTAATTAATAAATACTAGGAAAGAAGTTAGAGGAAGTAATGGTAGAGAAAGAGAAAAAACATGGTAGAGAAAAAGAAAGAGAAAAGATAAAGGACAAACAACATTGAGTTATGAATTATGATAAGGATAAAAAGAAGGCAAGGATACTACCATTTCTGTTCAAAAGTCCACAGGAAAGTGTTATTAGGGTTTTCTATAAAATACTAATTCTTATTGTGAAAACACTATACTATACTATAGTTTTGACTTGTGTAAATCCAAATATATCCTGTGTATGTATGTGTGTGTATGTGAGTTAACTTTGCATATCTAAATGTAGAAAAATCATTATATAGAAATATTTGAGAACTTCTGCTGCTTTTAGTTTGCATCACTGAAAAATTGATGTTGGTCATTTAAAGAAAACTTTAAATCAGTAATTTGGAATTTAAAAGCAAATATGTTGGGATCCCAGATAACTTTATGTACAAATGAATAGCAAATATTTAGAAGGGCATTTGGAAGATTAAAAAATGGCAAGAAAATCCAATATTTTATTACATTTACAAATAAGGAAGATAACTTGATACATTTCTATACAACTCTCTGTGCATTTCTCGGTATTTTAAAATCTTTAAAAAAGTTTTGGTTTGAATCAGTCAGGGCAGATTAAGATTTTCTTCACATGCAATCAGAGTTGAAGGTGAGAGTATGCACTGGTACTGCATGCCAAATTCATAGTATTTATTACAGAACCATTCAAGCCACTACATCTGCCAGTGGAGAAGAAGGTTCTAACTGGTACAAAGAAATTACAGGAAATCTAATCAGAAGAACTTCTATTTATGGTATCAGAGAGAGAAGTTGCTATATTTATGAGAATTTCTGTATTTGGATCGAGTATTTGGATCGAGATACTGATGTGAGCTGAACACTGGGACATTCTCCCTCCACACAACTAAACGATTATAACACCAGTAAAATCCTTAATAAATTTAATACTATAAAAGACACAGATTCAATAATAGTAAATTTTCTATGTATTATAAATACACAAAATAATTTTTGTTCGTCAGGGATATTGGCCTATAATTTTCTTTCTTGTAGTGTCTTTACCTGGCTTTGGAATTAAGGTAAGGCTAGCCTCATTAAATGAGTTTGGGAGCCTTCCCTCCTCTTGAATTTTATGAAATAGTTTGAGAAGAAGAGGTATTATTTCTTCTTGGAATATTTGGTAAAATTCACCTGTGAGGCCATCTGGTCCAGGGCTTTTGTTTGTTGTGAGTTTTTTTGTTTTTATTACTGCTTCAATGTCATTAGATATCTATATCTGTATTCAGATTCTCTAATTCTTTTATTTATTTTTGGAAGATTGTATATTTCTACGAATTTATCAGTTTTGTGCAGATTGTCCAGTTTGTTGACACATACATGCTCATAATATTTTCTTTTTTAAAAATATAGTTTATTGATTATACCATTACAGTTGTTCTATTCCCCCCTTCATTCCCCTCCACCCTCACACTTCCTCCCCAACCCTTCTCCCCCCTTAGTTTATAACCACGTGTCTCAACTTCTTTAGATTCTATATTTCCCCCACTATTCTCGCCCTCCCCCCTATCTATTTTCTACCTACCATCTATGCTATTTTCTGTGCCTTCTCCCCCCTTCTCCTCCTCCCACCCCCCTGGTGCTAACCCTCCATGTGTTCTTCATTTCTATGGTTCCACTCCTCATCTAGCTGTCCTCTTGGTTTGCTTTTGTTTTAGGTGTGGTTGTTAATAACTGTGTGTTTGCTGTCCTTCCACTGTTGATATTTTTCATCATCTCTTTCTTATATAAGTCCCTTTAGCATTTCATATAATAAGGGCTTGGTGATGATGAACTCCTTGAACTTGACCTTGTCTGAGAAGCACTTTATCTGTCCTTCCATTCTAAATGAAAGTTTTGCTGGATAAAGCAATCTTGGCTGTAGGTCTTTGGATTTCATGACTTGGAATACTTCTTTCCAGCCCCTTCTTGCCTGTAAGGTCTCTTTTGAGAAATCCGCTGACAGTCTGATGGGTACTCCTTTGTAGGTGACTGTCCCCTTATCTCTTGCTGCTTCTAGGATTCTCTCCTTCATTTTAGTCTTGGCTAATGTAATTATGATGTGCCTTGGTGTGTTCCTTCTTGGGTCCAACTTCTTTGGGACTCTCTGAGCTTCCTGGATTTCCTGGAAGTCTATTTCCTTTGCCAGACCGGGGAAGTTCTCCTTTATTATTTGTTCAAATACATTTTCCACTCATGGCTGTTTCTTTCCCCCTTCTGGTACCCATATAATCTGGATGTTGGAATGTTTAAAGATGTCCTGGAGGTTCCTAAGCCTCTCCTCATTTTTTTGAATTCTCATTTCTTCATTCCTTTCTGGTTGGATGTTTCCTTCTTCCTTCTGGTCCACTCCCTTGATTTGAGTCCCATTTTCCTTTCCATCGCTATTGGTTTCCTGGATTTCTCCCTTCATTTCAATTAGTTTAGCCTTCATATGTTCCTCTAATTTGTGACTGTACTCTACCAGTTCTGTGAGCATCCTGATAAATAGTGTTTTAAATTGGGCTTCTGAGAGGCTGGCAGTCTGTTGGTCGCTTAGAGTTCTTGCACCATCTTTTGGGCTGTTCGTGCCTGTTACATAGCAGGAAAGGAGCCCTAGGTTTTCACCAGAGCAGGGCAACTCAGTCGCTGGGTTGTGACGTTGTATGTGGGGGCGGGGTCAAAGAGGGACAATGGCTCCCTCCGGCGCCCACCTCCGTGACCCCCACCAGCACCGCAGCCACCTCTGTCACCCGGGCCAAGCGCCCTGCTCCACTGCATGCGAGTGTGCCACCGCCGTCAGCCCTCCACCACTGGGTTCGCCCCCTGGGGCCTGCGTGGTCCGTCTCACTGCGTGCGAATGTGCGACCTTGGTCAGTCTGCCCCGCACCCCGACTAGGTCCGGGCTGCCTGCACTCCTAAGTCTGTCCTTCCCGACCCTGCTCCGCTGCTGGTTCTGCCTCTCTTACCGTCCCTGTTGAACGGTTCGTAGCTGTCGGACTTCCGTATAATTCGGTTTTCTGGTCTCTGGGTGTGTCTTAGTTCTCCAAAACTTTTGTTGTATCCAAACTTGGTTGTGGGAGAAGGCACAGTGTTTCCACCTATGCCTCCATCTTGGCGGAAGTCTCCATAATATTTTCTTATAATCTTTTGTATTTCTTTGGTGTCGGTTGTTATATCTCCTTTTTCATTTCTTATTTTATTTATTTAGATCCTTTCTGGTTTTTTTTTCTTGATGAGTCTGGTTAAAGATTTTTCTATCAAGTTTATCTTTTCAAAGAACCAGCTCTCAGAATCATTGATCTTTCATATTACTTTTTTTAAAACTCTATTTCATTTATTTCTGCTCAGATCTTTTAATTTTCTTTCTCCTACTCATTTGGGGCTTTGTTTGTTGTTCTTTTTCAGATTCCTTTAAGTGTGATGCTAGATCATTTACTTGAGATATTTCTTATTTTTTGAGATAGTCCTGTAATGTACTAGAATGTTCTAATATTCTGTAATGTTCTAGCCCCCACAGTCAGACAAGAAGATTAAATAAAAAGCATCCAAACTGGAAAGGAAGAAACAAAACTGTTATTTGCAGATAGTTGGTACTGTATGTAGAGAACCCCAAAGATTCCACCAAGAAACTTCTAGAACTGATAAATGAATTCAACAAAGTAGCAGGATACAAAATTAATATCCAGAGATCAGTTGCACTTTTATACGCCAATAATGAACTAACAGAAAGGAAAATTAAGAAAAAATTCTATTCAAAATTGCTTCAAAAAATAAAATACTTGGGAATAAACTCAACCAAGGAAATAAATGGCCTGTACATAGAAAATTATAATACACTGAAAAAGAAATTGAAGAAGATACAAATAACTAGAAACACATACCTTGTTCACGGATAGGAAGAATTGTTATCATTAAAATGCCTATGTTACCCAAAGCAATCTATAGATTTAATGCAATTGTTTTCAAGATTCCAATGACATATTCCACAGAACTAGAATAAATATTTCAAAAACTGATATGGAACAACAAATGGCCCGGCGTAGCAACAGCAACTGTGAGAAAGAAGAACAATTTTGAAGGAATCATGCTACCTAATATCAAACTATACTACAAAGGCACAGTAATCAAGACAGCCTGGTACTGGCATAAAACCAGATACATAGATCAATGGAACAGAATAGAAAGCCCAGAAATAAGTCCACTCCTTTATAGTCGATTAATATTCAACAGAGGAAGCAAGCACATGCAATGGACTAAAAATAGTTTATTCAATAAAAAGTGTTGGGAAAATCAGACACCACACAAAAGAATATATTGAAAATGGATCAAAGACTTCAATGTTAGATGCAAACCCATAAAAACTCTAAAATATATAGGCAGCAAAATCTTGGACATTGCTCATAGAAATTTTTTATTGGCTACAGCTCCCTGGGCAAGGGCAATGAAAGAAAAAATAAACAAATGGGACTAAATCTCACTAAAAATGTTTTGCACAACAAAGGAAATCAGCAAAGTAAAAAGACAATCCATGGAATGAGAGAACATATTCACCAGTATACCTAATAAAGGGTTAATATCCAACACCAAAAACTCAACATCAAAACTGAACACCAAAAAAAAAACACCCCAAAAACAAAAAACCCAAACAACCAAATTAACAGTTGGGCAAAGGATCTGGGTAGATACTTCTCCAAAGAGAACATACAAATGATCAATAGACATATGAAAAGATGCTCAAAGTCACTAATCCTCAGAGAAATGGAAATTAAAATCACAATGAGATACCATGTCACACCTATCAGAATGTCTATCATCAATAAATCAACAATCGACAAGTGCTTTTGAGGATGTGGAGAAAGAGGTCCCTCTTGCACCGTTGGTGGGAACACAGACTGGTGCAGACACTGTGGAAAACAGTATAGCGATACCTCAAAAAATTAAAAATGGATCTGCCTTTTGACCCAGCACTCCCATTTCTGGGAATATATCTGAAGAAACCCAAAACACTAATTTGTAAGAACATAACCACCCCTATATTCATTGCAGTGTTATTAACAATATCCAAGATATAGAAGCAGCTGAAGTGCCCATCAATAGACGAGTGGATAAAACAATTATATGACATTTACCCAATGGAATTTTACTCAGCTGTAAAAATAAAGAAAAACTTACCCTTTGCAATAGTATAAACGAACATGGAGAACATTATGCTAAGTGAAATAAGCCAGTCAGAGAAAGACAAGTGCCATATAATTTCACTAGTATGTGGAATCTAATGAACAAACTGAACCAACAAGCAAAACAGAGACAGTCTCATAGATGGAGAGCAGATGACAACCACTACGGGGAGTGGTTAGGGGGTGGAGGGATCGAGCAAAAAGAGAAAAGACTCATTGATATGGACAACAGTGCAGTGATTGCTGGGGTCTGGGGGTACAACAGGACTAAATCATAATGGAAAAAATACAATAAAGATTAAATTTAAAAAATACTGACTGCTTGAACCAAGGAACTGAAAAGAAATTGTGAATATTTCCCAAGACTACAGCAGAAAGAAATTCATATACTTGTGGTTACAGAAGAAATCTTTGCAGATGCAGCTTGGGTCAAGTCATCCCGTGGTGGAATAACTATAGCTGAAATATCATCAGTGTTATAATACTGTAAAACAGAAACTTTAGGCACTGATGCAGTGCATGAGTCTGGACTGGGATGTGACTGAGAGTGTCCAGAAAACCTATAAAGTGGAGAAGGTTAGGTGTAAAAATTGAGGGGAACATTTCACAAGAAAATCTCCCCACAGAATTAGGCCAAATCAATTCAATTTTCAAGCCTCCTGAGAAAAACAGAAAGGCAACAATTAACAGAAATTGTTACACGAGACTTCAGAACAGGTTTTCATAACTTTAAAATAAATAAAGCTCTGCAAACTAGAAAATAAGAAAGTAATTGTCTTAAGAATAAAATAAGACATCAGAAATAAATATTTCTGAATAAGAAATATACAGATCATTTTATAATGTTTGAACCAACAGATGGAGGCCATATGCTATTAACGACTGTATCAGGCATTAACACTTGTAAATGACTATACAATGCCTAAATAATATCCTTGATTTAGCCTCTTAGCCCACAAAATCTAAAATAATTTCTATCTGACTCTTTCAAGAGAAATTTTGCCAACTTTGAGCCATAGAATAATAAAGGATGTGTTGGGTCAATTTACAGAAAAAAAAAGTGGAATCTCTTGTTGAGCTAAATTTCCAACTGTTTTCAATGGTACAATTAGTTACAGAAAGTTGATCCTGGTGTTCTTTTTTTTTCCCCCAATTTTTTTATTTAATTATTTTTCAAGTACAGTTTTCTGTCTATGACTCCCATCCCATCCCACCCCCCATCCTCCCTCCTCCCTCCCATTTCCACCCTTCTCAGTTGTTGTCCATGTATCCTTTATATAGGTTCCTCTAAATCCCTCCCTTATTTCCCCTGAAATTCCCTCCCCTCTCCCCTCTGGTCACTGTCAGCCTGTTCTCTATTTCAGTGTCTTTGGTTATATTTTGCTTGCTTGTTTGTTTTGTTGTTTAGCTTCCTGTTAGAGGTGAGATCATATGGTATTTGTCCTTCAACACCTGGCTTATTTCACGATCCTGGTGTTCTAAGTAAGCACAACCAATTACTCTTCCCTGAGTGTCAGCACTAAGGAACACTATCACTCACATTATGTTTAATACAGTGGATTAGCCCCAAATTTGGGATGTACCGGCAGCTTTATTTTACTTTATTTTTTTAATTTTAATTTTTATTTAATTCTTGTTCAAGTACAGTTTTCTGTCTTATATTCCCAGTAGCTTTATTTTAGAAAAGGGTTACAGAATTTCTTCCAGAAAAAAGTAAACCCACCTGCTCGCTTACTTGATACAAAGTCTATATTCTTGGCAAGTTCAGATGGTCAAACTCTGCTAACACAGATGTCATAGATCTTGAGTTCAATGAGCTTGTTGATTTGGTTTTACTTGGCATACATGAATAGGTCAGGAAAATAATTTGGGAAACAATATTTAGGTGAACCTAAAACTGTTAATGGTTAATACATTCAAAGAATTATCAGTGTAAAATGTTGGCTCAGAGAATGTAATGAACATCATTTCTAAAGGAAAATCACCAAGTCTATTGTAAGAGCAACTATCAGTGGAATCTGGGTAAAATATGATTTACTACATCTAAAAATTAAACCAGGCACAAGTTATAAGGTCTCAGGAGAGGAAGATGGTGGCGAGATAGGTGGGAGTGGAGTCCACCTCCCCCTGCTCACAACTGGGGCACCTAGCTGATTTCTGAGGAACACACTGAACAGCCAATGGTATCCCAGCATATATGAGGTTTGGAGGCCAAAACTGTAGAGGACATTGAAAATCAGATGGTAAGGAGATTGCTTTGGGACAATAAGGTCCCTGGGAACATTGTGGGGACCAGGGTGGCTGTAGGGTTGAGCAAGGTGTCTGCTGGGTATGCTGCAGGATTCTTGGAAGAGAGCCAGGGCAATAGTTCCCTCCCTTGCCAAATAAGGTTTGAGAAGCACCAGGATGGACCTGGATGCTTGGAGTCACTGGGGCGGGGGGGGGGGGGAATAAAGACTCAGTGGCAAACACACAGGGGCAGTATTCAACTGCTGAGACTGCGGATGCTGACTGAGTCATTACCAGATAAGTTGGGCAGTTAGGTGGTGCCTGGAGAAGGGAGAAGAGTTGGGCCATGATGGACCTGACCTAGACAGTCTCTAGTCTGGTTGGAAAGTTGAGTTGTGTGAGAAGCTGGGTGCTTGATAGGAGTGGCAGGCTTGAAAAGGAGGAACTTGTCCAAAAAATAGGCAGAAAAATTTTAGACATTCCACGTAGCAATATTTTACCAATATGTCCCCTAGATCAAGGGACATAAAGGAAAGAATAAGCAAATGAGATCTCATCAAAATAAAAAGCTTTCACACAGCTAAAGAAAATGGCATTAAAATGAAAAAGAACCAACTGTGTGGGAAAATATATTTGCCAATGATACCTCAGGAAAGGGTTTGATCTCCTAAATATATAAAGAACTCACACAACTCTACTCCAGTAAGACAAACAACCCAATTGGCAAAAGGCTTAAACAAACAGTTCTCCAAGGAGGAAATACGGGGTGGGGGGTGGGGTGGGGAGCACATATGAAAAGATGCTAAGCATTGCTTGCTGTCAGAGAGATGCAAATTAAATCTACAGTGAGAAATCACTTCACCTTTTCTGTGGAGAAAAAGAAACCCTAGTACACTGTTGGTCGGAGTGTAGACTGGTGCAACCACTGTGGAAAACAGTATGGAATTTTTTCAAAAAAACAAAAAAACAAAAATTGAACTGCCTTTTGACTCAGCAATTCCACTGCTGGAAGTATATCCTAAGAGCTCTGAAACACAAATTCAAAAGGACCTATGTACCCCAGTGCTCATAGCAGCAAAATTTACAATAGCCAAGTACTGGAAGCAACCTAAGTGTCCACCAGTAAATGAATGGATCAAAAAACTAAGGTACATTTACACAATTGAATACTACACAGCAGAGAGAAAGAAAGAGCTCCTACCCTTTGCAATGGCATGGATGGATCTGGACAGCATTATGCTAAGTGAAATAAGCCAGATTGTGAAAGATAAGTATTACATAATTTCACTTTTATATGGAACCTAATCAACAAAACAAATAAGCAAGAAAAATATTACCAGAGACATTGAGATTAAGAACAAACTAACAGTAAGCAGAGTGGTAGTGGGAGGGCATAATGGGAAGGACAGGGGTCAGGGTTTTGTGGAACAACTATAAAGGACACATGAACAAAACCAAGGGGGGCGGGTGGAAGCAGGGGAAGGATTGGTGATGGCTGGTATTGGGGGGTGAGGTGGGGCATAAATGCAGACAACTGTACTTGAACAACAATAAAATAATTTAAAGAAAAGTAAAATAAATAAAAATTAAATCAAATCTGGGGGATATGATGCAGAATTTCATGGTTTATTTGATATGCCAAGAACTAGCCACATTGCAACTATTTGAAATTGAATTGAGAGTTAATAAAACTTTAACTAAGTTAAAAATTCAGTTCCTCTGTTGCACCACACATATTTAAAATACTGAGGCTAGTAGTACCATTTTGAACAGTGGAGTCAGAACATTCCCATGAAATAAATTTCTACTGGACGGAATAATTACAGAAGATAAAGTGAGACTGAGACTGAACTCAACCACATTTAGAAGTGATAAAGACTAATGGAATAAAAACTTCTTTGACTTGACTAAAACTTCTTTGAAGAAGAAGTGGAGTTCTCTTTGGAGAACTTCTCCAAAGGCGACATACAGAGGGCCAATCAACATATTAAAAGATGCTCAATGTCACTAATCTTCAGATGAATTTAAATTAAAACCACAACAAAGTATCTCCTCCTACCTGTAACAATAGCTATCACCAATAAATGAACAAACAACAAGATGCTGGTGGGGATGTGGAGAAAAGAGAAACATCAGGCACTATTGGTGGGAATGTAGATTGGTACAGTCACTGTGGTAACAATTTAGAGTTACCTCAAAAAAAAATGGCACTGCCTTATGTCCCAGTGATTCACTTCTGGGAATATCCCTGAAGAAACCCAAAAGATGAATTTGAAAGAATATATGCACCCCTATGTTCACTGCAGTGTTATTTACAATAGCCAAGATCCAGAAGCAACCCATCAGTAGATGAGTGGATAAAAAGGCTGTTGTACATTTACACATTGGAATACTACTCAGTTATAAAGAAGGAAGTCTTACCTTTTGTGAGAGTATGGATGTACCTGGAGAGGACAATGCTAAGTGAAATAAGTTAGTTGGAAAAAGAGAAGTGCCATTTGATTTCATTTATATTGGGAATCTAATGACTAAAATAAACTAAGAAACAAAATACAAACAGGCTCATAGATACAGAGAACAGATGAATGACTGTTCAGAGGAGAGGAAGGTGGAGAGTTGGGTGAAAAAGACGAAGAGACTAAGAAGAGGGCAATAAAATTATAGATGTAGGCAACAGTTTGGTAATCACCAGAGGTGATTAGGTAAAATGGGTAGGTGAGATACAAGAGGGTAAAAGGGGGATAAATAGTGATGCAAGGAGACTTGACTTGGTGTGGTAAACAAACAAAGCAATATATAGATGATATATTGTAGAACTGTACACCTGAAACATGTATCATTTTATTGACAAATGTCACACCAATAGATTCAATAAAATTTTTAAAGAATAATCCCAGCAAAAGACTCATTTTACTTGCTTGTTGGTTATTGTATTAGCCAAGCACATACTCAATTGTGGTGGCATGTCACATAAAATATCCATTGCAACTTCGATCAAACCATAAAGAGTACATTTGCACAGATAAAGCAAACTGAAAAGCAGAAATATTAAGTCATTTGCTAAGGTAATAAAGCTGGTAGATCTTAATGGGGCATATGATGAGTATAGCAATTTCTGTTAGAGGAAAAAGGAGACAGATATGGGCTGGACATTAAAATAAGTTGATTGATAGGTAGATGAACAACCAAACTTCACAAAGCAGTAATCAAGTAATAGCACTCTTAAGAGATGAAGAGTGATACACTATTTGGCTTCCTGCATTTATCGCTGTGTTTTTCAAATAATGAAATTGACAAATTGAAAGGCAGCATTCTTTTTTTAAATCATCACCTGAGAATACATTTAACTGATAATTTTTTGATACAGAAACATCCATGTGAGAGAGAAACTTCAGAATCAAACTGATTGCCTTCCATATGCACCCCAAATGGAGATTGGGCCTGCAATCCAGGTATGGACCTGCAGCTGGTGCTGTATGAGACAACGTTCCATCCAACTGAGCCATACCCACTAGGGCAGGAGACAGCATTCTTAATCTTGTTGCTGTTCATTTTTATTTTTCATACCCTTCTAATTATGTCGTTTTTCTTTATTTTACTTTTTGTTTCTTGCATGATGATATTTCATGGCTTTAGTTTAATTCCTGGCTTCATCATTCAACTACAAGTTAATTAACGGTGTATTGATTCAATCCATGAACAGTGTTGGGTCTTTTGCTGAGTACTGGGAATATAAATAATAAGTGAAATAGTTATGGACTTTGACCTCATGAATCTTAAGTCTCTAAACCAGTGATTTTCATCCTGTATGCTGCAATTATTTTTAAAACTTTAAATACCTATTCAGTCAAGGGTACTGACCTCTTTTTTCTCAGATTGTCAAATTAAAAAAAAAGACAACAACCAACACAATAATGTCCATTCAGAGTGAACAAATCAAAATTATACCTATTTTTGGTCAGATTGGCAAATTATATTTTTGGTGTGTCACAGAATTTTGGTAATTGGTTTATATGTGCCATAGGATAAATAAGGTGAAAAAATTGCTGCTCTAAACTAATGTATTATCATCCATAAGGGAGAAATTGTACTTCACACCTTATGGATGTGAAGTATTCATATTATCCATATAGTTTTATCCATATAAAACTATACTGTGAATTAATTAGAAAATGCATGTATAAAGGTTAGCACAGTTGTGACTGGCTTGTTTATTTACTCATTTAGTAATTTATTTACCCCATCACCACCATGTTTCCTGTATTTTTGAAATTTTTCCCAAATATGGTGCTCCAGTTAGCTGGAATTCTGTTCATAAATCTCAGTTTGCCCCAACTCTTGTGACTATATATTTCTGACAACCTATCTGTCTAACATGCTAGTTATTGTGTACTTGGACTGTCTAGTCAACTAGATCTCATCAACTGTAATGCATTTGCTCATTATCCCTTGGTGAATTTCTTTGAAGGATTATTATATCTTTCTCTTATCTAGTGATTCATTTTTCTGAATCCTTTCATCATCTGCCTCTGACAAGGCTCTCATTATTTTTTCTGCTAGGTGCACTTTGAAAGTTCACAAATTTGGGAGTACATAGGATTTACCTAGGGAATTAGTTTAATTGAATCTTCATCCCCAATTGCTAAATTCCAATCCTTGGGCCACATTATTACTAAAAAAAAAAAAAAAAAAACAAAAAAAAACCTCAACTTGAGAGATTCTAGAGTTAAATGATCTATAGCTTAAGAAGGAAAGGCAGAAAGTACCATATTTTGCTGTGTATAATGTGAACTTTTGCCCAAATTTTTGAGGGAAAAATAAGGATGCACATTGTACATAGGTAGTGCCTGAAGTACCTTATATCTGTTCCTATGATTTGTAATTATTTGTTACATAAAATTTCTTGTACCATAATATATTAAAAAATAAATGTTAAAATGTCTTTATAATACAGCTCCCTTAGTATCTAACTATTAATAAATAAAAATTGAATTAAAATATTAAAATGATTTTTTCCTGAAAGTTTGGGCTAAAATGTGGGTATAAATTATACACAGCAAAATATGGTCAATGTGTGCCATGTGTAAGAGAATTTTAGCTGATTATATATATATATATATAGGCTCATTTAATGTTCAAAGTACTTGAGAGTTTTAATATTATTATTGCAATTATGTAGATATGATACTATGGGATAAAATGTGTCCCCTTAAAATTCCTATATTGAAGCCATAGCCCCCATACATCAGAATGTGTGTATATTTAGAGATAGGGCCTTTAAAGTTGAGATTAACTTAAAATGAGAGCATTAATGTCAGTCTTAATCCAATCTGGATGGTCTCCTCATAATGAAATTTGGGCTTCAGGATGCACACACACACGAAATACATAGTGAATGGTAGCCATCTAGAAGACAAAGAGAGTCTTTAGAAGAAACCAAATATGGTGACATTTTAAGTTTAGACTTCTTGCTCCCAGATTAAAGAAAATAAATTTCTGTTGTTCAAGGCAGTATTTATGACAGTCACAAAAAACTAACATATATGGTAAATGAAGCTCAGATTGTATGTACATTGCCCAGGTTACACCCATTTAGGCAGATGTAGGGAATATAATTCAAACATAGATTTATTTAATCTAAGTCATTTATGGTTTTCATGGCACCGTGTTGTCTCACATAAACTGTAGCAGTAATATTACCATGTTATTACAGGTAACTCTTTGCTAACAGTGAGTGTTTTTATATTTTCGAGGGAGATCATGACATTTCCAGTAGAGAGCTATACATGTTCAGGTTAAGTTAGGGTGAAGGGATTGACAATATGGCCAATCTTTCAGAGTCTATTCCCGTATTGCTAGCCAACAGTTCAGCATTTCCCTCTAACGCCTGTCAGCTACACAGCCTTCTTTCTATTTAACTTTCCAACTGATGGACTCACTTGTCAGTGATGCTGATGTTCACCTGTTATTATTTCTTGTCTTTATCTCATTAGAAAACAGAGGGTAGAACCAATATCTTCTTTATGGTCTGTGCTATAACTTTAACCTGCTAGCTTTCAATCACAATGAGCAATCAGTCCCAGTCTAAGAGTTTAAGTTAGAAAATGATTACCAGCAGGCAATATTTTTTATTATCTCTCATCTAAGCTTCATTGTGTGAGAAAACCTCAACTCTGATTCCAATTTATTTTTTTTAAATGAGTTTGTAAAGAAATCCTTGAGTCACGTCTGTTTTTGTTGGTGCCAGCATTTTCAGAGACATGATTCAGAGAGGGTGGAATCCCTTTCAAGGAGTGTGAAATTCTGAATCCACAACCTCATGATGCAAAGGTGAAGAAAAGGATAGGGAAAAATATCTTGTATCCAGAAGGAATTTCAAAAGGCAAATTATAAATAACTCAGAATTTTTACCCAGTTAGTACATAGTCTCATGTTTTACTATTCAAAAACATTATCAAAATAATGAAGTTGAAAGCTTCTATGAGAAAATAATAACATCCTTCAGATTGAGACTCTAAACAAAATCCACCTGCAATAATTAAATGTCCTAATGAAGCTAAAGTTGAGATTAACTCTTATCTTACATTAATTTGTATTAAAGAGTAACAATTGACTTGACAGGCTAATTATTATAACATCCAGGGTCAACAATGAGTAATAAAAGTCATAACGTACTGTGCTTGAAATCCTCAACTTTCTTGTTTGTCCTATGAACTAGATGACATATGAAAATTACTAAAGGTGTTACCCTCAAAAGAGAATAAAAGAATGAAATATTCACCTTGTATTTATATTGCAACTGATGTTTTGAAATGCCTTGGTATTTTGAGCATTAATTCATTATAATTTAATAATAATTACTATATTATTGTGTGGCATATTGAAATGGAAATTTTGATTAGGTGTACTGAAGCCCAAGTGCATTCTATTGTTAGACAGTATAGGTTCTTATAGAACAGAGATACTTGGATAAACGTCTTTTTAAATATTTTATTTGTTTATTTCATTTAATAAAATATTTTATTGTTGTTCAAGTACAGTTCTCTGCATTTACACCGCACCACTCTCCCACACCCCTGCCATCCCCATCTCCCTCCCCTGATTCCACTCCTCCCTTATTTTTTTCCTTTATAGTTGTTCCTCCAAACCCTTCCCTGCTTCCTCTGCATTATCCCCTCCCATGTCCTTTCTGGTTACTGCCAGATTGTTCTTAATTTCAACATTTAGACTGGATAAACTTTATAATACAAACATCTAATAAAAGGTATGTTGGAAGATATGATATGTAAAAATTATTATTGGTGCTATTTTAATGTTAATTTTCTTTAGCTCTATATTTTCTTCATAAAAAGTATAGTTACTTTCTAGGGAATTCCATTTCTCAACAGTTTGTATTTAAAATTTGTTGCTGAATGTGTATGATTCTTCCATTGTAATTCAACCTCTCTGATTTACTTGCCCAATTATGTACAGACATTACTTTAATAATTATACTGAAAGCACCGGTCATCAAAACACAATAAAAGCAGCCCTGGCTGGTGTAGCTCAGTGGATTGAGTGCGGGCCTGTGAATCAGAAAATCGCAGTTCGATTCCCAGTCAGGGCACATGCCTGGGTTGCAGGTCAGTTCCCAGCAGGGGATGTAGTTCCTGGCAGGGAGTACACGAGAGGCAACCATACATTGATAGTTCTCTCCCTCTGGCCTTCCCTTGCCCTCTAAAGATAAATAAATAAAATCTTTTAAAAAACACTTATAAAAGCAATCATAAAAAGCAGAAATGTGAAACAAGTAGTCTAGAAGTTGGGCACCGAAGAGGACAAAAACTGAAAATCTTATTTAGCAACACTGTGTGAACAAGGATAATGGGGGTTTGATTCTGGTCAAATACTCCTAATTCATTCTCACCAGGCTGCTGTTAAAAATACACTAGCTGACTGATTTGAATCAGCTAGTGGATTGAGTGTTGGCCTGTGAACGAAAGTGTCACTGGTCTTATCCCTGTCTGGGGACAGGCCAGGTCCCCAGTAGGGGGTACACCAGAAGCAACCAAACATTGATGTTTCTCTCCCTCTCTTTCTTCCCCTTTTCCCTCTAAAAATAAGTAAATAAAATATTTTAAAAATACACTAGCTATGACTAAATAAATGAGTAAATATCTCAGCCCTGATCTTGGACTTCAGTGTTTCGAATTTTGCCTTTACCTCTTTCTATTCTATTATGAATAAATTATATATTTCTGAGGACATAAAGTACAGTATAAAGTCTTACTACAAAGGCTTTGCTGCACTAAATATAAAAAGCATATCCAAAGAGACTCAAAGCACTAATTTGAAAGATCATAAACTTCCCTGTGTTCATTGCAAAGTTATATAAAATTACAAGATATGGAAGCAGCCCAGGTTTCCATCGTAGATGAGTAGATAAAATAACTATGAGGAATTTACACAATGGAATAGTACTCACCCATTAACAAGACAGTTTTATCCTTTGCAAAAGTATGGATCGACCTGGAGACTGTTATGCTGAATGAAATAAGCCAGTCAGAGAAAGACAAATGTCATATGATTTCACTCATATGTGAAATCTAATGAACAAACTGAACTAACAAGGAAAATGGAGATGTACTCAAAGAGAGAGAGCAGGATGACAGCTTGTGGGGAGGTTAGTGGATGGAGGGACTGAGCAAAAAGGAAAAGGGAGTCACTGACATGGCAACATCAACATTGTGGTGATTGCTGGGCAGAGGGAAGTATAAGGAGACCAGATGGTAATGGAAAAATATAATAAAGATTAATTTAAAATGCACTCTTTTGCTTCTATTTTGATCTAGCTGTTTGTTCTGATTTTAGGACTATAGTATTTCTATTTATTTTCCATCTCATTCTCATTCTTTTACACTGCTTCATGTCTTCCCTTCAGTCTTTTTTTTTCTGACAAATTCTGTATCTGTCTTAACTTATGCATTTTATTCTTGTCCACTTTTTCCTCAGGAGCTACTCTCAGTATACTGAATCCTCCAAGCCAATGATTTCCAGACAATTTTTGGACTGAACACTTTTGTAGTAAAATAATTATATGTGGAAGTGTATCTATGTATGTGTGCATGTGTACACTACTATACTAAGTTTTACAAACTATTTTTGGTCCAAAGTTTTCTATTCTTATTTAAGTAGATTATCATTGACAAACTTTTACTTCATAATTGTATCAATAGTGTGACTGAGCATAGGAGTTAAGCTGTCTATTTCACTATTCTATCATTATTTGCTTAATCTTGTGTTAGTGTAGTTTTCTGTCTGTGTTTCTTTAAATGGATATTTTAAAACCAATTTTATGAGGGTAAGTGTAATTAAAAATTAGATGAGTCTATAAATCATTATAATATTGCATGTATAAAGTATGATGTCCCAACACAGTAAAATAAACTAGAGAGTATAAGCTTCTAAAATCCTCAATTGTATAAATTTCACTTCTTTTACTCAGTTTGCCTACTTCTTGAAATAGCTCCCTGACAAATTAACTGAAAAGACTGAAGATCAGAAGATGGTGGTGAGGTAGGTGGGAGTGGAGTCCACTTCCCCCTGCACATGGATGAAACAATTAGCTAAATTTTCTGAGGAAAAGAGTGAACATCCAACAATATCCCAGCATATATGAAGGTCAGAGACCAAAAAATGTAGAGGACCTTAAAATATCAGATGTGAGACAATAGAACCTGGAGCTGTGAAAAGACCAGAGTTGGACCCAAAGAGGGGATATTCCAACAGCTGAGAGAAGTAGGTAGAAGCTGAGAACACCAGGATACATGATGGAAGAGGAAACTCATCAACAAAGGAACCAACAACACATAACAACAGAAGAAGATGGAGAGAGTTGAAGCCACACTAACTCAACCAAGGACCTATCTGAAAATACAACCAAATGGTGGAGAAATTACTCAGAACAAACAACTGAACAACAGCAACAGAGAATCCTCAAAAACTTGTGCACAAGCAAGAACCATCTTCAACACAATCTACCCACATCAGCACAACAGCATACAAGATATGGTGGGTGGAGAGACCCTCAGTTAACCAGCTGGAGGGAAGAAACCACCAAAGAAAGACCCTGAAACAATCAAAACTGGAAGACATACAGAGAGTCAACACAAACAACAGCTCAAGACAAGTGAGCTCCGGAGATCAAAAAGACTGTACCACTGAATCTCATAGGTTTTTCACCATAGAAGTTCACACCATAAACCCAGGAGGTCAGAAAAGAAAAATTTAAGAAACAGAAGCTGACAAGAAGAGTCTCACAAACAATGGGAAGATGAAGAAACAATACCCAAATGAAAAGAAAGAAGGAAGCCTCAGAAAAAATGCTAAATGAAATAGAGGTAAGTCGACTATCATATATTCAGTTCAAAGCAATGGGCATAGGAAGCTGAATGAGCTCACAAAGAGTTACCAAAAACTACAGGGAAACTAGAATGAACTCACTGAAAACAATATCAACATGAAAAAGCAGATATAAACAAACAAGTGCCAAGAGGAAATGAAGAATACAATTTCAGAACTGAAGAACACAGTAGAAGGAATCGAAATAAGGCTAGATGAAGCAGAGGATTGGGTCAGTGAGCTGGAGGATAAGGTAGAAAAAACACCCAGAATGAGCAAGAAAAGAAAAAGAGGCTCAGAAAGAATAAAGAGGGATTAGGGTAATGCGGGACAACATGAAATATAATAATACCCATATAATAGGAATACCAGTAGGAGAAGAAGAGCAGTAGAAAACCTGTTTCAAAGAGTAATGATGGAAAATTTTCCTAACTTGATGAGAGAAAAAGTCACACAAATGCAGGAAACACAGAGAGTTCCAATCAAGAGGAACCCAAAGAAGCTCACTTCAAGACACATCATAATTAAAATGGCAAAATTCTAAGAGGAAGAGAGAATCTTAAAGGCAGCAAGGGAGAAACAGGAAGTAACATACAAGGGAGCCCCAATAAGGCTACTATCTGACTTCTCAATGGAAATGCTCCAAGCCTGAAAGGAATGGCAGGAAATATTCCAAGTAATGAAAACCAGAGGCCTGCAACCAAGACTTCTTTATCCAGCAAGCCTCCCAATTAAAATGGAAGACCACATAAGGAGATTCCCAGACAAAAGGTGCCTCAAAGAGTATACCTCCTCCAAATTAGGTCTACAAGAGATGCTAAAGAGTTTACTTTAAGAACAGGAAGAAAGGCAGTGAGAGAGAGAGAGAGAGAGAGAGAGAGGAACACAGGTATGGAAAATGGCAATGAATAAGTACCTATCAAAAATAACCTTAAGTGTAAATGAATTAAATGCCCCAATCAAAAGACAGAGAATAATGGAATAAATAAGAAAACATGACCGCACATATGCTGTCTACAGGAGATCCACTTCAGAACAAAAGCCCTACACAGACTGAAAGTGAGGGGCTGGGGGCTGAAAACAAATATTTCAAGCAAATGGAAAGAGAAAAAAAGGCAGGGTAGCAATACTCATATTGGACAAAATAGACTCCACAAAAGGAGCCATAAAAGGAGACCCAGAAGACAGTTCATAATACTCAAGGAAAGAATCCATCAAGAAGACACAAACATCTTAAATACCTATACACCCAATGCAGAAGCACACAAATACATAAAGAAAATATTGGGGGACTTCAAGAAACATATTGACAGAACACAATTATAGTAGGGGATTTGAACACTCCACTGTCAAAAATGGACAGATCTTCAAACAAAATATCAACAGAGATATTGTGGCATTGAAAAATGTCCTAGATAAAATGGACTTAATGGATATAGAGCCTTTCATCCAAGGAAAGCAAAATGCACATTGTTCAAATGCACATAGGATATTTTCAAAGATATACTACACAGTGAGAAACAAAACAAGCCTCAACAAATTGATGAAAACTGAAATCATATCAAGCATTTTCTCCAACCACAAGGAATTGAAACTAGAAACCCACCCCAAGGAAAAAAACCCAAGACACACAAACTCATGGAGATTGAATAACATGCTAGTAAACAAAAAATGGTTCAAGAATGAGATTAGGGAAGAAATTGCAAAGTTTCTGGAAACAAACAAAAAGGAAATCATGACAATCCAAACTTATGGGAAACAGTGAAGACATTCCTGAGAGAGAAGTTCATAGTGATACAGGATGATCTAAAAAAGGTAGAGATTTTTCAAACAACCTAATGCTACACCTACAAAAACATGAGGAACAACAACAGACAATCCAGAGAAAGTAGAAGGAAAAAAATAACCAAGATCAGAGCAGAAATAAAAGACATAGAGACTAAAAGTACAAGCCCAAGGATCAATAAATCCAGGAGCTGGTTCTTTGAAAAGATAAACAAAAGCAACAAGCCTTTAAGCAGACTCATCAAGAAAAAAAGGCATAAGACTCAAATAAATACAATAAAAAATGAAAGAAGAGAGATTACCACTGATAGCACAATAATGCAAAGGACTGTAAAAAATTACTACAAAATACTATATGCCAAAAAATTTGAAAACGTGGGTGAAATGGACAAATTCCTAGAAAAATATAATCTTCCAAAACTGAATGAAGAAGAAGCAGAAAGCTTAAGCAGGCCAATAACAGCTGATGAAATTCAAACAGTAATCAAAAATCTTCCAACACACAAAAGCCCTGGACTAGACATTTTCACAGAATTCTACAAAGCATTGAAGGAAGAGCGAACTCCCATCCTTTATAGACTATTCCAAAAAGTCCAAAATGCTGGAAGATTCACAAAGTCCTTTTATGGAGCCAGCATCATCCTGATACCAAAAACAGATAAAGACATGACAAAGAAAGGAAACTTCAGGCCAATATCACTGATGAACACAGATGCTAAAATCCTCAACAAAATATTGGTAAACTGCATCCAGCAATACACTAAAAAGATCATACACCATGACCAAGTGGGATTCATCCCAAGAATGTAAGGGTGGTTCAATATTTGCAAATCAATAAACATAATACACCACATAAATAAAATGAAAGAAAAAAAATCACATGATCATATCATTAAATGCACAAAAAGCATTTGATGAGGTACACCACCCATTTTTTATAAAAACACTTAGCAGAGTGGGAATAGAGGGAGCACTCCTCAACATAATAAAGGCCATGTATGAGAGACCCATAGCCAACATCATACTCAGTGGGCAATAACTTAGAGATTTACCACTAAGATCAGGGACAAGACAAGTATGCCTGCTTTCATCACTCCTACTCGACATAGTACTGGAAGTCTAGCCATAGCAATCAGACAAAAAAATAAAATAAAAGGCATCCAAATTGAAAAGGAGGAAGTAAAACTTTCACTGTTTGAAGATGATATGATGGTGGACATAGAAAATTCTATAGATTCCACCAAAAAGCTACTTGAACTAATAAATGAATTGTGTATCCCTTTGGTAAAACAGAGAAATACAAAGTCAGTACTTGCAAATCAAAGGCATTTTTTGTACATCAACAGTAAAATATCAGAAACAGAAATCAGGAACAAATCCCATTGGATATAGCAACAAGAAAAATAAAGTACCTGGGAGTAGACCTAACCAAGAAGGTAGAAGACTCATATCTAGACAATTACACAACACTGAAGAAAATAATTAAAGAAGACACAAACAAATGGAAGCTTGTACCATGCTCATGAATTGAAGAATTAACATAATCAAAATGTTCATACTACCCAAAGGATTTATAGATTCAGTGCAGTTCCTATTAAAGTATCTAGTGACATTAAATACTTTATTACATATTTCACAGATATAGGACAAACATTTCAGAAATTTATATGGAACCATAAACAACTCTGAATAGCTGCAGCAATTTTGAGAAAGAAGAACAAAGCATGAGGGATCAAAATACCTGATATCAAACTGCACTACAAAGCCACTGTAATCAAAACAGCCTGGTATTGGCATACAAATAGACACACAGAACAATGAAACAGAACAGAAAACCCAGAAATAAACCCAAGTCTTAACTGTCAATTAATATGAGACAAAGGGAGAAGAAGCATAAAATGGAGTGAAAATATTCTCTTCAACAAATGGTGTTGGGAGATCTAGACAGCTACATGGAAAAAAATGAAACTCTCTCACCAACTCACACAATATACAAAAATAAATTTGAAGTGGATAGAAGACTTAAATATAAATTGTGATGCCATAAAATTTGAAGAGGAAAACACAGGGAGGAAAATCTCAGACTTTCCACAGAGAGACGTCTTCACTGATATGTCTCTTAAAGCAAGGGACATGAAGGAAAGAATAACCAAATGGGACCTCATCGAATTGAAAAGCTTCTGCATGGCTAAAGAAAAGAGCCTTGAAGTGGAAAGAAAGCCAACCATATAGGAAAAGATATTTGCCAATGATTCCTTGGACCAGGGTTTGATCTCCAAAATATATAAAGAACTCACATGATTCCATCCCAAGAAGACAAAAAGCCCAATGAAACAAGACTTGAACAGACACTTCTCTAAGAAGGACATACAGTAGGCTCAGAGATTTTTGAAAAGATGCCCAGCATCACTAGCCATCAGAGAATTTCAAACTAAAACCACAATGAGATATTACTTCAAACCAGTCAGAATGGCCAACATCAAAAAATCAAAAAGAAGTGTTGGAGAGGATATGGAGAAGAGAGAACCCTAGTGAACAGTTTGTGGGAATGCAGACTGGTGTAGCCACTATGCAAAACAGTATGGACTTTTCTCAGAAAAAATATAAATGGAACTGCCCTTTGACCTAGCATTTCCACTGTTGGCATTATACCCTAAGAGTCTTGAAACATCAATCCAAAAGAATCTATGCACCCCAATGTTATAGCAGCACAATTTTAAAAAAAGCCAAGTGCTGGAAGCAACCTAAATTTCCATCAGTAAATGTGTGGATTAAAAAACTGTGATACATTTACACAATGGAATTATATGCAGCAGAGAAAAATAAAGGGCTCCTACCCTTTGCAACAGCATAGATGGATCTGGACAGCATTATGCTAAGTGAAATAAGCCAGGTAGTGAGGGGCAAATACCATATGGTCTCACCTTTAGCTGGAACATAATGAACAAGAAAATAAAAGCAAAAAATCTATAACCAGAGACCAAAAAATATATAACCAAAATATATAACAAGAATTTCAATTTTTGAAATTAAGAACAACCTAACAAAAGCCAGAATGGAAGAGAGAGGGGACAGTGGGGAGAAGGGTTTTCAGAAACTACTATAAAGGACACATTGACAATGCCAAGGGGGAGGGTGGAAGCAAGGGAGGGAGGCACATTTGGCTGGGGTTGGGAGGAGTGGTGTGGAGGAAATGCAGAGAACTGTAATTGAACAACAATAAAGTAATTAAAGCAAAGAAGACTTTCTGTGCCAATCCTTCCATTAATTATAAATGAAATTCAACTTCCCTTATACATAGGCATAGATATACAGATATAGGTATGTTAGTACTGTATTTTCTTCATTATAATAGATATCTCTAGAATATACTGACTTCAGTTGGACAAGTCACACAGTTGTCTCCTTCTCACAAGGTCAATGACAACTGTCTGTATCTCTCTTCTATTCTGGCTGGACTGATCCCTCTGCCTACATGGATTTCACTAGTTAAACAAACAAACAAACAAACAAGTAAATGATTTGTTTTCATATGTATTCTTATCTCTGATTTTAAAAATGCTTTCCTCTCAGGTATGGAGGGAGAAAAATGATTGTACATAAATTTATACCAACTTGCTTTGAAATCTTATAATTGCTTATGAAATGTTATTCACATTTAGCTCCTTCTTACCTATTATGTATAAATTATATGGTGAAATTTGTTTTTTTCTTTTTTCCTACCAAGGTGCCATGGATAATATATTGGTGAATGGAAGTTAAATCACCTCTTTTTCTGCTTTTCCATTTTCTTTTCTGCCTTGCAATTTTTATGAACATATGTAACACTGACACTTATGAAATAATTCTGGCCCTCTTATTTTGATGAAAAATAGATAAGTTCTCAATATTTCATAAAATAATTATTAATAATTATGGACCATCTACTTTGTGTGGGACATAAGTTAAGAACTAGAAATAAAAATGTGCTCATAAGGTCATGGAACTCAGCTTAGTGATTAAACAAAGGCACAATATGCAACTCTAATAAAATTTTATATTCATTTCTTGCATATCAACATTCAAGCAAGAGAATAACTAGTTCTGCTTACAAAAAAAGATAATAAAATTTTTCCTTGAAGGGTGAAGGGTCATTTGATAGAATGGCATAGAAGAGGAGACTTTAATGGGAAGAATAGAAAGCCAGAAAAAATGCATGATGTCTAAGAAATGTTTATTTCTAAGTTATGTTTGATAAAGAAGAGAAAAAAAATGGCTCTGGATAGTGTGGCTCAGGGGATTGAGTGCCTGGCCTGCAAACCAAAAGTTCACTGGGTTGTTTCTCGGTCAGGGCACATGTCTTGGCTGTGAGCCAGATTCCCAGTTGGGGGTGTGCAAGAGGTAACCAACTAATGTGTCTGTTGCACATTAGTGATTCTCTCCATCTCTTTCTCCCTCCCTTCCCTGCTCTCTAAAAATAAATAAAATTTGAACCCTCTAAAAAAAGAAAAAATGATAAAGAAGAGAGAATGACTAGACATGTAAGTTAGTTTATTAAGTACTGCTATGTTAAAAGGTAAAACAAAAATCTTAAATTAATTGCAACTGAAATGTTTTATAAACTTTATTTTATGGATATGAGTATTTTTTATAATTTTACAAATATAATCTATAGGTAGTTTGAGAAGGTTTTTAATAAGCAGTAAAATAAATATTTTTGACTAATTTTATCATAAAATGAATTTATTTGAAAGCAACTGGGTAGCTAAAAAAACTAATAAAACCAAAGAAAAGGCAGAAAACAGAACAGGCTGAAGATTTGTGTAGAATTCACACATACTTTATTTATTCTGTTACTATAATATAGTCCAGTTTTGAATTTTTTATATCTTTGTGTCATTCTCATAAACATTCACTTGTGAAAGAGAGGCTCTAATCTGATTTGCTTGGGTCATACATTTTGGAAGAGAAAGGACAAGCCCACATAGAAATAGACAGGATACTATTTCATTTTTTAAATTTATTTGTAAGGAAAGGGAGGGTGAAAGAGAAAGAGAAAAGTATCAGTGTGAGAGAGAAACATCGATCTGTTGTCTCTTGTATGCACCGTGACCAGGGACTGAACCTGCAACCCAGCCATGTGCCTTGACTAGGAATACAAACTGTGATATTGGGCTTCACAGGAGGAAATCAGCAAGTGACCTTTGGCCTTGTGGATGGTGCCCAATAACTAAGACATGCCTTCCAGGACAGGGCATGATAGATTTTTAAGATGCATTATATGTCAGGCAGTGAGAGACAAATACCATATGATCTCATCTATAAGTCTAACCTAATCAACAAAACAAACATGCAAGCAAAATATAACCAGAGACATTGAAATTAAGAAGAATCTGACAGTAAACAAAGGGGAGGTAGAAAGGAATAAAAGGGTGGAGAATAGAGAAGGGTTTTCAGGAACAACTGTAAATGACTCATAGACAAAACCAAAGGGTGTTGGAAGCAGGGGAGAAAAGGGGAGATGACTGGGATGGGGGTGAGTGGTGGGGCATAAATGCAGACAACTGTACTTGAACAACAATAAAATAATTTTGAAAAAGAATGCATTATGACTGAGAGAAATATGAAGAAAAATTAGCTTGCAAGATTCATCTGTACATTCATTCCATCCCTTGGCCTCTCGACATAAACATATCATTGCTCCATATTAACAAGTTGACACCATCACATATCATTTTTACTATTAAATATAGTATATATTATAAACATAATATTTTAGTTATACATATATGTGTGTACATATATACATACACACACTATTAGATACATTTCTATATCTATATATAGGTATATCCTCTCTGCATTGCCAAAAAAAAGGACGCTCTAACCCAGTTAACTGCCCCTGCTTTGCTGTCCCTGAAATGATGTGCATTCCTATCTTGTTTGATCCTATCTAGATATTTTAAATTGCTGTTCTATTAGAGTTATCCCAATTTCCCCCAGTTCCTATCCCCTGCCCTGACCACAGCGTGCTGCCACAGTCAATTCCAATCATCAATCACCACCTTGTCCATGTCCATGGGTCCATTATATCTGTTTCTTGGCGAGACCCTTCTCCTTCTTTTCCTCCTTATCGCTCTCTCCCTTCTCTGCCCACAGTCAGTCAGTTTCTTGTTTCCATTCCTGTGGCTCTATTTTTCTTATTTGTTTGTTTTGTTGATTAGATTCCTCTTATAAGTGAGATCATATGGTATTTACCTTTCCCTGCCTGGCTTATTTCACTTAGCATAACACTCTCCAGTTCCATCCATGTTGTCACAAAAGGTAGGAGTTCCTTTTTTCTTTCAGCTGTATAGTATTCCATTGTGTAAATGTACCACAGTTTTTTGATCCATTCATTTATGGATGGGCACTTAGGCTGTTTCCATTATTTACATTATTGTAAATAATGCTGATATGAATAGGGTGTGTGTGGGTGCCATTGAATGTGGTGTTTCTGGATTTTTATGGTATAATTGCAGCAGTGGAATTGCTGCATCGAAAGGCAGTTACATTTTTAGGGGTGTTTTTTTTTTGAGGAAATTTTATATTGTCTTCCATAGTGGCTGCACCAGTCCACAGTCCCACCAACAGTGCACTAAGGTTCCCTTTTCTCCACATCTTCTCCAACACTTGTTGTTTGTTGATTTGTTTATGCTAGCCATTCTCACCGGTGTGAAATGGTATCTCATTGTGGTTTCAGTTCGCATCTCTCTGATAGCTAGCGATATTGAGCATCTTTTAATTTATCTGTGGGCTCTCTGTCTTCCTTGGAGAATATCTGTTTCTAGGAGAATGGAGTATTTGAATATCTGTTCAAACATTTTGAGTATTTTTAAATTGGATTGTTAGTCTTCCTGGTGTTGAGTTGTATGAGTTCTTTATATATTTTGGTGATCAAATCCTTGTTTAATGTATCATTGGCAAATATGTTTTCCCACATGGCTGGCTCTCTTTTCATTTTGCTGATGTTTTATTAAGCTGTGCAAATTTTTTAAAAATTTAATTCAGTATCATTTGTTTATTCTTTCATTTATTTCCCTTGCCCTAAAGGATGTATCATGGACAATATTTCTGCATAGGATAACCAAAATTTTACTGCCTATGTTTTCCTCTTGGCCTATTATGGGTTCACAGCTTTGAGTTTACTCTGGTATATGGTGTAAGTTGGTGGATTAGTTTCATTTTTTCTGCACATACCATTCCAGTTCTTTTATTACCACTTGTTGAAGAGGCTATTTTACGTTCCTGACCCTTTGTCAAATATTAATTCACTATAGAGACATGGGTTTGTTTCTGGGATCTCTATTCCATTTCATTGGTCTATGTTTCTGTTCTTAGGCCAGTATCGGACTGTTTTGATTAGAGTGGCCTTATAATATAGTTTGATGTCAGGTATTGTAATCCCTCCTTCTTTGTTCTTTGATCTCGAGATTGATCAAACTATTCAGAGTTTCTCACTTCCATATAAATTTTTTAAATACTTGTTCTATATCTGTAAAATATGTCATTGCTATTTTAATAAGGATTGCATTGAATCTATAGATTGTATTTTGAGGTATGGGCATTTTAATGATATTAAATTGTCTCATCCATAAACTCAGTATATGCTTCCATTTATTTTATCTTCCTTAATTTCTTTTTTCAGTGTTCTCTAATTTTCCAAGTAGAGATCTTCTACCTCATTGGTTAAGTTTATTCCTAAATACTTCATTTTTCTTGTTGCTATTTCAAATGGGATTTTTCCTCGTTTCTGTTTCTGATATTTTATTGTTGCTGTACAAAAATGCCTTCGATTTCTGAATATCAACTTCATGTCCTGCTGTTTTGTCAAATTCATTTATTAAATTGAATATTTTTTTCATGGAACCTATAGGTTTTCTATGTACACTATCTCATCATCTGTAAACAATGCCTGTTTTATGTCCTCCTTTTCAATGTGGATGCATTTTATTTATTTTTATTGTGTGATCACTATGGCTAAGACTTCCAGTACTATGTTAAATAGAAGTGGTGAAGTGAACATCCTTCACTTTTTCCTGATCTTAGTGGAAAAGCTCTAAGTTGTTGACCATTGAGTATGATGTTGGCAGTAGGTCTCTCATATATGACCTTTATTATGTTGAGGTATGCTCCCTGTACTCACACTTTGCTGAGTGTTGTTATCATAAATGGGTGCTATATGTTATCAAATATTTCTTCAGCATCAAATGATGTTTGCCTTTCATTTTGTTTGTGTGATGTACTACACTTATTGACTTGTGAATATTGTACCCTGGGAATAAATTCCCCTTGATCATGGTGTATTATCTTAGTAATATATTGCTGAATGCTGTTTGCCAATATTTTGTTGAAGAATTTAGCATCTATACGCATCAGCAATATTGGCCAGTGGCTTTCTTTTTTTGTTGTGTCTTTACCTGGTTTTGGAATTAGGATAATTTTTGGCCTTACAAAAAGGGTTTGGGAGTTTTCTGTCTTCTTGAAAATTTTGGAATAGTTTGAAAAGTATTGGAGGTAGCTCTTCCCCTAAATTTTGCTATAATTCACCTGTAAGGCCATTCAGTCCAGGGATTTTATTTCCAGGAGTTTTTTGATTACTAATTCAATTTCACTCATTGTTATTAATCAATTAAAGCTTTTTGCTTTTTCTTGATTCAGTTTTGGAAGATTATATATTTCTAGAAATTTGTCTGTTTCACCTGGGTTGTCAAATTTGTTGGTATATGGTTGCAGTAATTTCTTACAATTCTCTGTATCTCTGCATTATTGGTTGTAATTGTTCTTTCATTTCTGATTTTATTTATTTGGGTACTTTCCATTTTTCTTATTGAGTCTGGTTAAAAGTTTGACAATTTTATTTATCTTTTTAAAGAACATGCTTCTGGATTTGTTAATCTCTGAACTGTTCTTTTAGTCTCTAAGTTATTTAATTCTTCTCTGATCTTGGTTATTTCCTTTTTTGTACTCATGTTGGGCTTTGCTGTTTTCCTCTTGTTCTTATAGTCACAGGGTGTGATTGCTCATTTGAAACTTTTGAAACTTTTTGAAACATTTGAAACTCATCTTTCTTAGGTAGGCCTGTATTGCTATGAACTTTCCTCTCAGAATTGCCTTTGCTGTGTCCCCTTGATTTGGGGCTGTTGTGTGTTCATTTTTATTTGTTTCCAGAAATTTTTAAATTTATTTCTTGTTCTCATTGTTAACCCATTCATTATTTAATAGTCTGTTATTCAGTCTCCATGAATTTGAATGTTTTGAGCTTTTTCCTTTAGGTTGGTTATGAGTTTCATGCCGTTGTGATCTAAGAAAATGCTTGATACAATTTCAGTTTTCTTGAATTTGTTGAGTCTTGTTTTGTGTCCTACTATATGGTCTCTATCTTTGAGACTGTTCCATGTGCATTTGAGAAGAATGTATATTTAGCTTCTTTCGATGAAAGGTTCTGTATATATCAATTAATTCCATTTGATCTTGAGGGTTGTTCCATGCCACAGTGTCCTTGTTTATTCTTTTCTTGGATGATCTATTCATTGTTGACAAAGGGGAATTAAAATACCCTACTATGAGTGTTGCTATCTATATCTTTCTTGGAGTCCTCCAAGATTTTCCTTATATATTTTGATGCTCCTATGTCGGGTGCATATATGCTTTTTAATGGTTATATATTCTTGATTAATTATTTTCTGAAGCATTATGAAGCGTCCCTCTTTGTCTCATTTTAAAATCTTTGTTTTCAAATCAATTTCACCTGATATAAGTATTGCTATCCCTGCTTTTTTCATGTCTCTTTATTTGGAATATTTTTCCTATCTTTTTGCTTTCAGTCTGTGTTGATATTTTTTTTCCGAGGTGAGCCTTTTGTAGACATATATGCAAGTCTTGTTTTTTTATCCCTTCAGCTACCTTATGTCCTTTGATTATATCACTTAATTCATTCACGTTTAAGGTTATTACTGATAGGTACTTCTTCATTGACATTTTTCCCTTTGTATCTGTGTTCCTCTCTCTCTCTCTTTCGCCCCCCCTCCCTCTTTTTCTTCATGATGCAGTCCCTTTAGCATCTCATACAATGTGGTTTTGGTGAAGATGTGTTCTAGCCTTTTTATTTTTGCCTGGGAAACTCCTTATTTTCCCTTTCATTTTAAATGAGAACATTGATGTGTAGAGTAGCCTTAGTTGTAGGCCTTTGCTTTTCATTAGTTGCATTATTTCTTGCCATTCCCTTCTGGCTTGTAATGTTTCCATTTTGAAGTCAGCTGATATCCCTATAAAAGACCCTTTGTATGTTAGTAGTTTTTCTCCCTTGCTGCCTTTATTATTATCTCTGTCTTTAAATTTTGCCATTTTAATTATGATGTGTTTTGGAGTGGGCCTTTTTGGATTCATCTTGATTGGGACCCTCTGTGCTTCCTGAACTTGCACCACTTTTTCTCTCATCAAATTAGGGAAGTTTTCTCTCATCACTTTTCCAAACAGGCTTTCTATGCCTTGCTCCTCTCCTTTTCCCTATCCTGGCCCTATGATAAGGGTTATTATTACATTTCATGTTGTTCTGCAGCTCCATTAAACCCTTTTAGTTGTTTTTGACTCTTTTCTCATTTTGTCACTCTGTTTGGAAATTTTTCTCCCTTGCCCATCAGCTCATCATTTCAATCCTCTGCTTTGTCTAGTCTGATTTTAATTCCTTCTACTGTGTTCTTCATTTCAGATGTTGTATTTTATATTGGCTTGTATTGATAATTTCTATGTACTTTTATCATGTTGGTGTAGTTCATAGAGAGTTCCTTGTAGCTTCCTTGGAGTTCATTGTATTTCTCTCTGAGTTCCTTGAACTTCCTTATAACCATTATTTTGAAGTGGATATCTAATAATTTGCTTGCCTCAATTTCATTAATCAGTTTTTTGGGTGATTTCTCTTTTTTATTGATTGGTGGTTATTTTTTTGTCTCCCCATTTTAGGTGACTCTTCTTGTTTGCTTCTGCTTTGCTAATTGGTCTGCTTTGACTCCCTGTCTTCATGGTGTAATTTTTTGTAGTAGGAGACCTGTGAGATTTGGTGATGTAGGCTCCTTGACTTCCTGAGCTTGATGCTCTTGGGATGCCCTTTATGCCATTTATGTGGGCTTTCTGGTTGTAATTGGGTTTTGGTTGTTGTTGGGTCATTCTTTGGTGGGCCCTTCCCTCCCACTGGCTGACTGAGAGTCACTTTGCCCACCAAGTATTACAGGTGCTGCCAGAATAAAACCAAACAGCTGAGGAAACAAGCCCACACCATCAAAAATAACACCCATCTACATGATATCAACAGTGAATGAGCCAATATTAATCAAGGTGTAAAGAGATTAGAGCTATTATAAGAAAGCAAAAACAAATGTGAGATGACTAACTGAAGAAAAATGATTCTGAGAGGGTCAAGGAAAGAGAAATAATAAGAGTAGAAAATAGAGTCAAGGTGAAGAGAAAAAGAAAATAAAATTTTTATCACAAATTAAAAGGGAAGGAAGAGGGCAGAATGGAGCAAGAGGAGGGAATCATATAGTATTAGATTTAAACAGAAATATATACATATATATATACACACATATATAATACACATACATATATATAATACACACATATATAATACATACACACACACACACATATATATGGAGAGAGATAGAAAATAGGAACCAAATAAGAGAAAAAGGCTTACCACAGCAATATCAACAATGAATGAGCAAAGATTAATATAGGTGGGATGATAATAAGAAGGAAAATAGAAAGTATGAAAACATTAAGAGATGTCTGAGGAAAGAGAAATTAGTTTGAGAGGATAGCGGGAGAAGTAATACTAAATGAGGAATGAAAACCATGCTAAGACAAGGTAAGATTAAAATTTATGAAGAAAAAAGAGAGGGAAAGAAGAAAGCAAAATGGAGTCAGAGAAGGGACTGTTAAAATTTGAGATTTGATATACAAAAATAGTGGAGATCTAGAAATAAAATTGAAGAAATGCAACAACTACCACATCCACAAGCAATGAGCAAACATTGATAAAGATGGTGAGAGAACAAGGATATTTTAAGAATGGAAAAAAGAATGTGAGATGACTAATGCCAATACAAAAGGTTTTGAGAAGCTTGAGATGGGAGAAGAAATAGTAAGAGAGTGGAACAGAAACAAGTCATCCCAAGAGAGAAAATAGAACTTAGAACTACAGTAAGAAGAGGAAGGAAGTAGGTAAAGCTAGATAATAGAAGGGAGGGGCACAATATGAGATTTGAAATAAACTATAATATAGAAACTAGTGACATCATTGGTAAAGAACTTGAAGGATAAGGAATGAATGTTTAAAAGCTATGCAGGAAGCCCTGGCTGGTGTAGCTCAGTGGATTGAGTGTGGGCCTGCGAACCAGAGAATCGAGGTTCGATTCCCAGCCAGGGCACATGCCTGGGTTGCAGGCCGGTTCCCTGCAGGCCAACTCCCAGCAGGGGACACACGAAAGGCAACCATACATTGATGTTTCTCTCCCTCTCTCCTTCCCCTCTGAAGATAAATAAATAAATAGTTTTTAAAAAATAAAATAAAAGCTATGCAGGAGAGAAAATTATGCCAGTCATGAAGAAGACCATGTTGGAATTTGTTTCAGTACAATCTATTGTTAACCACTGTTTTCTCTATCTGGATGTATCCCTGGTGATGTCAAATAGTGCCTTAGTCTAGCCCTAGGCAGCCTGCTCAAGACTATAAGCAAACCACATTTTGTGGCTGTTCTCCTTCAGATTTGGTTAATCTCTACTATTCTGCCCTGCTGGTTTTCCATCAGTCCTGGACCCAGGGGTGGTTCATTTAATGGCCTGAGAGGACTATCAGTGCCTTCTTCATCTTCCTCCAGAGGGGGCCTCTGGTGCAATCCAGTGTGTGAGAATCCTGGGTGCCCTCAGCAGGCACTATTTAATCTTCAAGGAAGATGGAGGGAGTATTTTCCTGTCCCCTCCCCACACATCTTTATCTATCCCAGATTCTTTCCAATAATGTGTGGTTTCTGGTAAATCAGCTGTTTCCTCTGGGGTACAATCTGTAAAATGGGCAGCTCTTCCCTGCTTGCCTCAGGCAACAGCTCTGTCTAGATGCTGAGGCTGGGTGGGGCCTTGAAGCATCTGGTTGCACTCATCTCTATTCTATCTGCTCTGCTATGTTTAAATAAATGCAAATGCTCAGGGTCCCAGGAACAGTGTAACTTGTAGGGTCTGGTGAAGGGCCCTTTCAGAGCTTTTTCTTTTTTTCTCTGGCCTCACTGATCTGAAGAGCCTTTAATCCTTGGGCTTACCTGTCCCTGCGGGGGATCTGACTGGCCTAGCAAATGGCAGGCATTCAGCTCCTGCCTTCCAATTCCCAGCCTGCTGCTCTCTTACAGAAGTTTCAGGCCCAGATTGTCTACTATGAACAGCTCCGTGCTTACCAGCCATGTTGTGTTGGGTCCTACAGTCCCTTCAGTGTGACTCTATTCCTCCAGTGTAACTCTGTCCCTCTGATTTCAGGGTTAGAGAGCCGCTGCACCCACATGCACACACATGTGAGCCCTGGGTCACTGCCAAGTATTAGGCCTTGCTTCAGCTCCCCTTTTAAGAGTTTCTTTTGGACCCCATGCTGCATCACTGATCCCTGGGCGGGGGTCCTGCTCATCATGTGCTCCCCCTCCCCCCAAATCACAGAGTCTTTCATGATTGAGGCTGGCCATCGCCTGTCTGAACCTGTGACAGTTTTAGATAAAATTTCTCTCTGGATCTTTCCTGGTTGGCACTGAGAAAAGCCCGACAGCTATATTATACACAGGGTGGTTATAAGCAAACACCATAGTATTTATTTATATAACTATCCAAATCTATAACTTCTATTTATGGTGCTTCTTTTCCTATTTGTGCTTTCCTTTGGCCCAAAAAGTTAGCTAATTGAAATACTTTGCAAAAATCTTAATTGTAAAAGTTTTTATTTCCTGGTGATCTTGCCTAGATAATATTTTAGTAGTTTTCTTCAAAAATTTTTAATTGCTACATTAGTTTAAAAGTGTGATCCCCCAAATCTTATGTTCTTCTTCATGCCAATTGTCTAACTTATAAACTATTTACCAATGACTTGAATAATTTTTTGTCTATAGTTCCTATGGAATAAAATGCCTAAAATGGCAAGAACATTATCAAGATCTAATGTAATATAAGATTTTTTGTGATCCCTATTGGATGCTGAACCTACAGTGGAAAAAGTAGGATTCATTTTAAAGGAAATCAAAGAATGTACAGCACTGAGGTACCACTCCCACATACACTTCTTTTTCCTGTCTCTAAGAAAAATAGCACTATATGTTTAAATGGTTTAGATAATAGAGCATATCCTACAGAATAGTAATCTACTAGAGTTGGTAGCATCATCTTATGTTGCACAGTCATTTGCTAAGTTTTCAGAGTGTGGTAACATGCCAAGAGAATCCTTTGGTAGTCAACCAAAAGGACTATGGCTTTTCTCCCCTATTGTAGTATCCTACTTTCAAATTATGAGAATGATGCTTGACATAGGCTTCAGCCACTCCATCAGAGACAGGTTGGGAATCACTGGGTGTGCTGCATCTTCCAATTAGTTAAAAGAACCCTTAGCAATATGCCCTGGTGTCGCTTTGTTTTGCTCTGGGACACACAGTTCCACACATTTTTATCTGAATGGATCATAGAAAGATACCTACATATTTTCAAAGTCCTAAGTAGCTTATCAAATACTGATCATCCTCAGTGATGGCAAAACAAAAATGATCAGTATTTAATTTTCTTTAAAGGTGAAATCCTAGTATACCTCCAGATTATTCAAAACACAGAAACTCTTTTGAAGTGCAACATAGATAAACTTCGATTTTGCTACATTACCTCCCACTCTGTGATACCCTTATTTAAATGTCAATGCATGACACAAACAAACTCTTACTCTCTGGGCATAAACGTGATATTCTCATCAGTTAGACAATACCATGAATTATAATGATTTGTGCCACAAAACAAAAATGAAAGTGTAGTAGACTAAATAATGGTCCCTAAATACGTCCATATCCTAATCCCCAGAACCTATAAATATGATTCCTTACATAATGAAAAGTCTTTGCAGAGGTGATCAAGTTAATGAATTTGAAATGTAGGATTATCCTGAACTATCCTGGTGGATCTAGTGTGATTACAAGGGTTCATATAAGAGGGGTATATGAAGGTCAATGTCAGACAAGGAGATGTGATGAGGAAAGGAGAGGTTGGAGCAATTTGGCCAGTAGTTAATGAATACAGGCTGTCTCTGTAAGTTAGAAAATGCAAAGAAATGGATTTTCCCCAGAAAAAAACACAGTCCTACATTAGACACTTCTGATGTCTAGTACTATTAGATAAAAGGATATTTCAGAAGGAGTTGAAGGATCTGAGTTCTCCAACTAGTCTTATTCTCCCATATACGGCACCATAATTGTCTCTGTTGTTGTGAATATAAAATGCTATAGCTATGCTTGAATTTTACCTAAGACAGCTGCAAATGTTGTAAACTCACCTGACATTTAATTCAGCAATCTACAAAATTGATCTCTAAGTTTGTTTTGGTAATCTCAGCCCGATGGCTGTTAAGAAAGAAGAGATTCTTCCAACAGAGTCACATTAGGGCCTGAGTTTCAGCCTATGCCTTGAGGCAAGAATTTTAAGATTTGAGCTTGACATTTGTCTGCTTTTAAAATATTGAGTACTGTCAGACAAACTCTCCTTGCATTTGCTTGCAAAATTATTCCACCTTTCAGAGATGTTCTGTGACATCAGTCAGTCACTGAAAGCTTTGCACATGTTGGACACAGGGTTCCAGGTTACCACAAGGAAATGCTTAATTAGCTATTATACCACTGATTACCTTAGGGAAGTTACTTTTCTTTTCTGGGGGGATTCTCAATGTCATTTCTTTCATTTCAGTGCCATATCCCATTGTAAATACATCATATCTTGCTGAGGATGTGTTGTGTGAAATACATTCTAAATCTTTGTATCAGTTACTGTTAGTACTTGTTCTGGATAAATTGACTTTGGAAAGCTTAAATTTTCATAGTGAAAGATGAATCTAAACAAATACACTTTAGAAAGGACAAATATCAGAACTCTTGAGATTTAGGTAGAAGAAACTAACTGGTAGTCTTCTATCTTATAGAAATTTAGATGATAAAGTTCTAGCAGTTTTCCATACTTGGGTAATTTTTCTTAAATTTCAAATACCTAGATGTGTTTTGCAAGTTTGTGTCAGTGTTTCCCATTTTGGTTCATGTTGATGGTGAAGGGTGGAATCTTGATTTATCATCCTGCCAAGAACACATTCAATAAAAATGCAATGTGCCATGGAAGCAGAAAAGGAAAAAGAAACAGGGTGTTCTGAGGCAAAGACAACAGATGAACAAGAAAGTCTAAAATACGTGGGCACATTTTTGAAACTTAAAATGTATATTTTTATAATGAGCTAACAAATTCAAAAGCCACTTCTTTATATGTAATATATATGTAATTATATATAATGTACATATTTATATATACATAATAGGAAAATCGTTATTTGGGCAGACTATTAACTTATACATGACACTCATGTTTATAAAATCCAAAAGATAACTCAGGCTATTTCAAGACTAACCATGACTTATAGGTATCTTAAACTATTTAAATTATGTCGCATCACAGAAATATCCAATTTATGCATACATGATATATAAAATTATATTGTTAATTTAAATCATATGCATAATAATTATTTAATTCACATGTTCTCATTTAGGATGAACAAACATCCATTTGGGGTATTTAAAATACAACATGCCTATGAAGGCAATGGACAAAGATTCTGGAAACTAAAGATTTAGAATCAATACCTGGCTGCTTCACTTTTCATAAACACTTGTATAAATCTTTAAAGTATGTAAATTAAATTATTCCTTGCCAATGTGAAAAAGCCAAGACTAATCTCCTATCTACTGGTTAAAGTTGATAAAAGCAACTGAATAATATAACATGAGGGCATGCAGAATATTCCACCCCAAAGTATGCCACTTCAGTATGGGGAATATTTTTAGCTGAAGACAAGGCTAAACAGACTCGGGAAGAGCTGTTTGCCTCTCCCTTAACTGCCTAAAAGACCTCAGACAAAGAGCCTGTACAATAAATAAAGCTATTACCGGAGATAACTTTTGATATCAGACAGATTTAATCTGTATGGCATGGCAACTATTTGTTAATCAAACATCTGTTCTTCTCAACTTCCTATGATTTGTCTTCTCCCCCTTTGAAATTCCAGACCCCTGCCTCCTTTCCTTAGTTCAGGATGGATATAAGCCTCAATTACTCAACTGTCTTTGAGTCTCATGTCTTTGAGGCCTTCCTCGTGTACATGATGCCATTCTTATCATAGTAGTACATAACATTTTGTACCCGTTGTTTCCCAGAATTTTCATCTATTCCTTTATCATCCATTACAAAGTTGCTTTGGATATTAATCCAGGTCTCTCTGTAGAAAGCTAATGAAAGATCCTTCCAGCCCATCAAGGCTGTTGCAAAGGGTAGGAGCTCCTTCTGTTTCCTTTCTGCTGCACAGTATTCCATTGTGTAAATGCACTACAATTTTTCAATCCATTCATGTACTGATGGGCACTTAGGCGGTTTCCAACACTTGGCCATTGCAAATAGTTCTGCTATAACTATAGGGGTGCATAAGTTCTTTTGAACTGGTGTCTTGGGATTCATATTCCTTGCAGTGAAATCACTGGGTCAAAAGGCAGATCCATTTTTAATTTTTTTAGGAAATTCCATGCTGTTTTCCACAGTAGCTGCAGCAGTCTGTTATGCTAAGTGAAAACAGCCAGTCAGTGAAAGACAGATACCATATAATCTCACTTATAAGAGTAATCTAATGAGCAAAATAAACTAACAACCAAAACAGAACCAGAGATATGGAAACAGGGAACAGACTGACAACTTCTAGAGGAAAGTGGGAAGGGGGAATAATGGTGGAAAAAAAACAAAAGGATTAATCAAATAGCATGCATGAATGACCCAGGGACATGGACAATGGTGTGGGGATTGACTGTGGGAGTGGGATTGGGCTGGGCAAAGAGGGTAAAGGGCCAAAAATTGGGACAACTGTAATAGAATAAACAAAAAATTTAAAAAATAGTAAATAAAATTCTTCTTCATAAAAAAGAAAAACATTTCATAATATATATTTATAGTTGTAAAACGTGTATACAGTTTCCTCTTTCTTTAAGAGACCACAACAATTTTATTTCATTTCTAGCAGCCTCCCGTCTCATTGTCGGATATATATGCAGAACATAACTTTCCACGTACTCTGGTTACCTTTCAAGCCACCCATTGTTGTCAACTGGATAATCATGTTGAGTAAACAGATGCACATAAAAATATCCAAATCAGCATTCTGACAGTCTGTGACAGAGATTTTTGTTCTTTAAACATCAGTTAGCAAATTGCATCCAGGTTTGCTTTATCTAAACCAGAGGTAGCAGCTGGATTCTTAAGGTAACTCAATAAATCTAGAAACTCTGTTGAGAGTAACTATTTTGATAAATCCAGACTGATCCAAAATTATATTCCCAGCAACCTTCTTGGCTATACATTCTCAAAATCCAATCTTACAAACAATTTCTAGGCTTTGACTACACAAATTAGCCAACTCCTGTAAATCCTTCTGGGTTTAACTCTCAGCTTCACTACTCCAAACTTGCATTTCAATCTCTGTATATCTTTGTGATTATGGCCAGTAGTCTCTCAATGATAAAGATATTGTTTGATTTCTCTTGAATGAGAATCATGGATTCTTTCCATACAAGAAACAGAGAGATACATGAGTATCGAGTTTGATCTGCAAAGAATTGCAGAATTTACCCACTATCCTCCAGCATTTTTATAATGCAGATTAACAGTTTATTTCATTTCATTTTTACTCCAGGTAAAGAACCAGAGGGCCAAAGGGAGTTGAGGAAACATACTTTGTTCTTTAAAACCCAGCAGGATAAAGATGGAGCACATAGAGACACTTTGTGCTCAGATCATTTTTATCTCTCAGTGCACCCTGTGATAAGGTGATTAGTTTCCACTACATCAGTATGCTGAATTTTCTGACAAAAATAATTTTTAAAGTCTCAAACAAAGACCATCCTCCTGGAAAAAGAGCAAAATAGTAAAAACCTATAGTGTGAAAAAAATAATCTCAGAGTGTGAAAATTTTACCAACAGGACTAAAACGATTACATTTATGTTCTAATCTCTTCCTAAATTACCAAATAGAAGACAAGACACAATTAGTTTAGACATGAAAAGTCCCTTTAATAATTCATTTATGGCCCTGGCTGGTGTAGCTCAGTGGATTGAGCACGGGCCTGTGAACCAGAAGATCATGGTTCAATTCCCAGTCAGGGTACATGCCTGGTTTGTGGCCAGTTCTCAGCAGCGGATGCATGAGAGGCAACCACACATTGATGTTTCTCTCCCTCTGTTTCTCCTTCCCTTCCCCTCTCTCTAAAAATAAATAAATAAAATATTAAAAAATAATTCATTTATGAATTATACGGGTTATATGGGATGCTTTTAGCAACTAGTAATAAAAAACCTAACTAAAAAGAGATCCAAACATATGGACTTTAGGAGAACATTAGGAGGAAAGACAATGGGAAGCAAGTGGTCCAAAGTTTTGTTCGATGATTTGTGAAGGCCAGTGTAGGCCAAGATTTTCTGGTTCATTTGCTAAATCATGTTCATTCTGATGGTAATGTCTCTACCAGCGTCTTGTGTTCACTGGGAAGTGTTACAAAGCAGAAAGAAAGACGAGGCTGGGGTCCAAAGGTCAAGGTTCATCTCTTTCAGCTGTGGATGACTTCTTTTTGTATTTCACTGGCCACAGATAAGGCCAGGAGCCTGCTCTTAGGTGACAAAGAGAATGGGAAATTAGCACTTTCCACCTCTGCAGTGGTTAAAATTAGGAGGCTTTACTTAGATTACACAAAATAACTGGGCTAACAGAGGCCTGGATGCATAGAATAAACTGACAGCTGTCATAGGGAGAGGGATTGAGGGCTGGATGAAAGAAGGTAAAAGGATTGATCAAATATATATGTAGCAAAGATACACAAAAAAGTGTGGCATTAGGCGCAGGGAAAGGGGCTGGGAGGGAGGTAGTGGTGGGCAGCGTGGGAGGTGAGGGGAATGGAGACAGAAAAATACTTGGCTTGGGGTGATTGGCTAGTGACGCAGTGTGCACATGATGTTTTGCTGAGTTATGCACTTGAAACCTGCATGGTTCTGTGAGCCCATGTCACCACAATCAATTTAATTTAAAAAAAGAAGAAATAAAAAGAAATATATTGTTATATCACATGCTTCAATGACATAGAACACAGATTTTAATTATTTCAGGTTTGCTACTTCTCAGTACATTGTGATCCTATAAGCCTAGGGTATATTTAAATATCAAAAATATTTTTATATTTAAAATATTTATTTATTGATTTTTAGAAGGGAAGGGAGGGAGAAAGGAAGAGAAACATTAATGTGTGGTTGCCTCTTGCACACCCCTTCCTGGGGACCTGGCCCACAACCCTGGCATGTGCCCTGACTGAGAATCAAACCCACAACCACTTGCTTCACAGGCCAGCACTCAATACACTGAACCACACCAGCAGGGCAAAAAATATTTTTCATATAGACAGAAATTTAAAAAGTATTCCAATATCCCCTTCCCCCATTCACTAACATGGTATACCCCAATCATCTGCTTTGTCATTGAAAGTTTTCATTACAGTGACCAGTGGGAAGAGGAGAGGGAATTTCAGGGTAGAAGGGCAAGGATTTATAGAAATAAGTATAAAAGACACATGGACAAAAACTGGGGGGGGGGGGGTAAGAAATGGGAGGGAGTGGGGAGGGTTGGGTGGGTGGGCTGGGATGGAAGTAAAAGACAGAAAACTATACTTGAACAACAATTAAAATTAAAAAAGAGAAAGTTTTCACTTCAGTATATTTTATTCACCAAGAGTAGTATTCCAAGCAAGCATCCCTTCATGAGAAAGAGATGGGGAAGAAATAAATTCTGTTTATGTTTCTGTTTCTAAAATTAAAGTTTGATCAAAGAAATGTTTTTTCTTCTATTTTATTTCTACTTTTTTTACTTTGTTTTTTTTACTCGGTAAAGCAAGAAATAGAGGGTCCAGTAGAAGTAAGGCCTGCTTGAGTGTGGTTGGTATGGTAATAATAACATGGGTGTAATAATTTACAATTTTAATTTGAACATTTTACCTAAAATGCCATATGATGTGCTTGAGTATGATATTGTTATGTTACAGAATTCCATGCTTGTGATTTTGTAATAAAATATTCTGTAATAAGAAAGGGGTGTTATTTGTGCCACACCCTGTAAATGGTGCAAATGCAGGTATGGTGAACCACAGTGAAATGATCATTTCTGTTTCATTTTCCTGTAATCCCAAGTCTTTAGACTGGGAAAAAACATACCACCCCAAACATGAATCCTTTATCTTCCTTCTACCCTCCCACTCTTCTCCTCCTTTTATTTTCTAATTATCCCATAAATTAGAAGGGTAGATATTACAAGCATTTGGTCAAGTTGAAAGGGACATTTCTATGGAGCTATAAAAGAAAATGTGCCCTGACTGGTGTAACTCAGCTATTTGGGTGTCTTTCTGCAAAACAAAACATCACTGGTTTGATTCCCTGCGTGGGCATATGCCTGGGTTGTGGTTTTGGTCCCTGGCTGGGGCATGTAGAAGAGGCAACTGGTAGATGTTTCTCTCTCTCTTTCTTTCTCCCTCTCTATCTAAAAATAAACAGATAAAATCTTTTCTGTAAAAGTTTTATTTTTCAGCAGAAGCCTTTGTAGCATAACTTTTGAATTAAAGCATAAGATCCTTTGCTTTGCATTTTATTATATATTTTATGACTTAAATATCATAATACGATGTACAGATTCTTTTTATTATCCTACTAAAAGTATATTTTTCATCTATCATATATTACATATATTGTTACTTTGCAGGTACTGAAGTTTATAACTAGAATATGTAAAATTCTTAATAGAAATTTTAGTTTCCCAGGAATCTTTTAACAAGATGAATGAATTTAAGAAGAATTTAATTTTGGACAGTTCCCTGATTCATGTAGGTACTTCTTTTCTGATTCAGTTTCCTTTTAATAAAAATTTAGGCCATTGGTTTACCCACCAAAATTTACCTTTTGTAGACATCTTTACTTTTGGTATTGGGCACATAAAATTCTTCATTGTTAAATTTCCCCTGCCGGGGGGGGGGGGACCTTTGAAATGCACCAAAATATATCATTAAATTATCTTTCAAAGGGTAGTTGAGGAAAACATGAAGTGCCACATTTTCTTTTAGCATCTGCAGTTAATGCGATATTTTATCTTATTTTCCCCTAAGATCTCTTGGTTTGTAATTCTTGAGGTGGGTACAGCAATTACAAGGTGTTAGCATCAAGATTTACAGTGATCTAAGGTAGCAAGTGTTAACATTTAGTGTGAACACTCTAGCTTTTTATCTCTAGCTTCAGGGCTCATCCTCGTTCCTTTGATCCTGGACAAACTTGTCTTTGACAGCCATCAGACCCTAGATCCCAGGTGCAGATTGTGGTTGCAAGATATAACCATTATCTCCAACTTTAAAGAGTAGACTTCAACCTTCTTATGATTTTTAAAACCTCCAGGGAGTTTTTGAGTTTGTCCATCCTTTGGTATTTTCCCTAAGCCCTAAGGGTACAATATAGAGTGTCTTTGTAGCTTGTAGTTACTCTCTCCTCAAAGTTCTTTTTAAATATTAAACTTATCATGTTTAAAGATAAAAACATAGATACTCTGTCAAGAATTAATTTCTATGTATGTGGAACATCATAGAACTTAGTACTGGCAGCACTTTCATTATATGACAAACTTTATCACAGTTTAACACACAATCAAATTGAGTCTTACAAAGTTCAAGTCTTACAATAAGTGTTCAAATTCATTCACTTAACTAGTTGATGAAGCTGGCTTTTAATTCAGCTCATCTTTAGTCTAAAATCATGCTTTTCCCCCTCTATCTATGCCATGGATATCTCCTCTGGTAAAGGTGAATATTTGTTATGAACAAATTTTTTTTCCACTTTTATGTGTCTATTTACTAATCACACCAGCTCTAGAGAAGGTACATGTGTAAATCCTCCCTAGGAAGTCAGTTCACTCTCCTTCTTAGTGTCACAATGTTGTAATGTCAAATCCATAATATAAATTATATGACAATTTTCTGATAACTTAGTATATTTTATCATCATTAAAATGAGTAATCTGCCATAGAACATATTATTTGCTACTCAATATTTTTGTCAGAATAGCCACTTTCGATGTTTATGCTTGCTCCTGCAAAATAAATGTGAGATGAATATTTTCACATTTTTATCATAGGTGTGCTTTAAAAATCAGAGACATTCCTAAATCATCATCAGGTAATGTGATTGCTGGGGCATCAAGGTTCCTAGTGCAATTATAGACCAGCACCTACACTGTGTGGGGAAGGAAAATAAAAAGCTGCAGAGAACAAGGAATAAACTCAAAGAGCTGTGAATAATAAATTGAATAAAATGTGTGCAATCCATCGAGAGGGTTAATTCAGCAGCAAAACCAGCAGTGAGGAGGAAAAATTACTGAAAATATATCTAATAGATTTGCTCCAGTTTAGTTCACTTAAGAGGGAATAGGTCTTTTACAAAAGGGCATTTTGGCAGTAACATTATAAGAGGTGGAATCTAAATGGTATGCATAGCTTGCCATGTACTGAATTATATAACAGAACGCCATACAAATGGCACTTTCATTTTTTAGACTATGGTTCTGCTGTATTTATATGTATCAACAGAATATCCCAAAGTTTCTTATTTAGGCCAGGCCTATATGGATCATATGGATCAACTTTCTCAGTTATAGGTTGATTATTAAAATGGGATTATAACAGAAAATAAAATTATCTCATGATACCATCTGTAATATTTGGTATACAATTGGTGGCTATAGAAATAAAAAAGATAAAATGTCCTGTAAAGATATTACATAATAGTTAGATATATTTAATTCAAATAATCAAATGTATTCTTTTAATTTAAATTCACTATAGTGACAAGACAATTAGTAAAACAAATCATCTTTTATTCATTCTTCAGAGAAATGTAAAGCTATCATGTAGTGTTGTTTAGGTTGACTTTCTTAATTTCTGTGGACCTGAAATCCTTTATCTCTAAAATGATGAGTTTATATAAATTTCTTTAAACATTGTATATATATAATATAGTTCCGGTTACTCTGGGATATATATATATATATATATATATATATATATCCCAGAATATATATATATATATATATATTAAACATATATATATGTTTGTGTGTGTGTGTATGTATGTGTGTGTGTGTGTATGTGTGTGTATATATATATATATATATATATATATATATATAATTCCAGATACATACTATGTTATGCACTAGTGGAAAAACAAGAAAGGACACAAAACAAAACAAAAAGATGTTCTAATTTCTTAGGTTTCAGCCTTAATTCTGTTGTAAAAGGAATTTTTGACTGTTTAAACTAATTGATGGGTCAATAAAAAGGTTCTATGTCAACAGAAGAAGAAAACTCTTATTTCTATAAGTAGTTTTCAAAATCTATTAACAAACAACAAAAAATGTCATTCTACAGCACTTTTAAGGATGAATTAATATGCTTTCCAAAACATCTCAAATTATATTCATGATAATAAAGAAAATATATTTGAGATTGTACATATATTTTGAGAGATGCTATAATGTTAAAATTTCTTCTCTAAGATTGAAAAACTGAATACTAATGCCTTGAAAAAACATTATATATCATAATCATATTGGCTAAAATTTTTAGAGATGTTTAAGGCACTGACTTATAAAGTTAAAATAGATTTACAGGAAAAAATTCATTTATAGGGTTTAATTTACTTATTTAATGTATAATGAAGATTAAAGGCAACTCATCTTTACTTTTCTTGAAATACTTTGGTATTTTAGTTAAACTTGAAAACAATTCCGATTTGCTTTTTAGGTGTTCTTGTTCTATGTATGTTTATAGGTAAGAAGGTTTCTCCTGATTGCCTACACTTAAAATGAGTGCTTAATTGAAAACTGCAACCGTCTTCACTGAATGATCTAAAACTATGTAGTAAGTTCTCATAGATCCTCATTTTTCTATGTTAGCAGCTTAAATAAGATTTAGCATAATTTACCTAGATAAATTCATTGATTTATTTTACTTTGCACTATAACTCTTGGGGCAAATGAACTAATAGGGAGACTCACAGGTCCAAGAAAACAGAAAGGGAAATTTTAACTTAGGATAGAGTCCTTATGTGAAGGTGATGGGCCATGATGTTTCCAGTCAGTCCTCCTCTTGGGATACCTTCAGTGCCAGTAGGTTACCCTCATCTGCCATCTTGGAGAGAGTGACCACCTACCTGACTGAATTCCTGTTGCTGCTGCCAAGATGTTGACTCCAAGTGCCAGAGTGGTTGGTTGTTTTTCTTCCTGGTTTGGACCAATTCTTTCAAACAATATTTAAAAAGTAATTTACTACAGATTTTATGAAGAGTAATAAGTTTGAAAGTATTAATTTGACTTTAAATATATTATTACATAAACCAATATATAATTAATGTGAATAAATATATGCTAGAACTCTATGTTTGAATGCATAGAAACATGCAGTGGTTTTAGCAATTCACTTCTTGTTATTAGCGCCCAAAGTATGTAACCACATGAAAGCATGGAAACTCTAAACCATGAATGATTGCTTGATACCAAAGAGAGCGTACAGGCATTAAGCAAACAATAGAGAAAGTCCATGCAGAACTAGGTTGTATTCACACCACAGTTTGCTAATATGGGACACATTTGCGACAACCTCTCCCTTCTTATGTCTGTTTTGGATGTTGTTAACAAAGCACTCCCTGTCTCTGAGCTCAGAGGAGATTTATAAGACTTTTTTAAGGCAGTAAAGCAGGTAGCTGCTATGGATCAGCTATAACATATGCTATAAAATCTATTTTCCAGTCCTCATCTAAAGAAATCACCTAAGATGAAACATAAGTTAAAAACAAGGTGGTTTGGCTCCCCACAGCTGTGTGTACTGATGTGTATGTGTATCTGAAGCAGGTAAAGTAGTGTAGAAAATGTTTTATTGACCATGACAGCATTATCATTGATACTTATCTAAAAGGTAAAGCCAAGAGTATTTCTGAACTTAAACTGCTGTTAAAAGGGAGCTTCCTACCATACTAGATTCTAATTTATTATGAAGTTGATGAATAGATACATTTCAAAGAACACTAAGACAAGACTAAATTTTATCAAAAACTGACAAAAAAGCTAACATTAAAGTGATAGGAAAATGCCACAACCTGGTTGGATAAATCACCCTCGGGAAATACGGGATTTAGAGTATCAAAGGCTCCCTCATTGATCATGCACCTTTATAGAGGTTGATAGATATTCCTGAAAAACCTTCATCTTTGATGCTTTGACTGTCTAAACAACTCCAGTTCAAGTGTCACCTCTTCTGTTAAGCCTCGACTAATCTTTCACTTGATGTTAGGTAGACACACACCCTCTTTCATTAGGACACATTGCATTACATTGTTTCTTTGTTTGTTTATGTAAATACACATATTGGATTTTATACAAAATTAGACAATAGATTGTGTCATTTTTCTTTGCATTCTCCATGCATGACATGAGGGCTGTTAAATACATTATATGTCTGTGTATAAATAAATGAGCAATAAAACACACTAATTAGGTGATATTTTATAATACAATTTCTATAAGATGATTAGGAGTTGTATGAGGTATTTGTTCTATGAAAGGTTTGGAAGATCTATCTATGTGAACTGAGTTTTTCCTGCTGCCTGTTTTCATGATATAAAGTTTTATTGGAACCCAGCCATTCCCACTCACTTACAAATTATTAATTGCGGCTTTCATGGTACAACAGCAGAGCTGAGTGGTTGCACCGAAGACCACATTCCCACAAAGCTGAACATATTTATTATCCAGATCCTTAGAGGAAAAAAATTGGTGACCCTTCTTCAATATAAATGTGTCGCAGAGGTGTAAACATATTAGGACATGAGTAGAATAGGACATTCACCAAGAAGATATGTTTGCAGAGCAAGCTTACTGCTTTTTTGCCCACCTTTGATACCATTTTTATTTTGAATGTCGTGTGGGATGTTTTACAATGTTTTTGGCTTTTATTCCAAGCTACCTTTTCATGATCCACTGCCTCAAGTGATAGAACATGCAGTTTTAAAGGCACCTGTATTTGTAGGTTCTAGGTCTTTCTGTGAGCCTTATAATTAGAGTGGTCATTAGTAAACCAGTTCTCTTTGGATCGCACTTCATTCACCTGTAAAGCGAAAGGTTTAGATGAAATAATCTTATGCCCTCTTCTAAGCAAGGCTGACTTCGTGTGTATGTGATCTGTAGAGTTGCAAAGTCATTATTTCTTTTACTAACATTGTCTTCCCAGCTGAATGAATTGTGTTTATACCTGAGATCCTAGAGGCATTGGGAAGTGGCTGAGGCTCAAACGTCTCTTGGGGATTGTCTTTCCAACACTTAATTTGTTCCCCATTGTCAATCTTTTCTCTCTAGAGAACCCCTTCTGTAGGTACCCATACTCCTTCTGGGACCTCCTCAGACCTGGAGAAGGCATGGCTTAATGATTTTTCCATCCCAGGAATATCTGTCTTTATCTTGGAAATTAGAACATATTGAGCCAAAGAGATACAACATTATCTAGAGACCTCGTTCTCTCATTTTAAAGTTGAAGGAACAGAAACAGCAAGTCCTGAGACTTGCCCGAGATAAAGACGAAGCCCAGGCCAGAGCATATAATCTGATTATCTCTCTTCTGTTTATTTCAGCACTTCAAGTGTGGGACAAGGTGTTATCAAATGTTCGTACAAAATCCTGCAAATAGCAGGGGAGAATCCTCTGGTTACTTTAGTAATTCAAAGAGGTGCAAGGTTTTTCAAAGTTTTTAAGCAAAACATGGTCACTTGTAGCATGATATGCAACTGGTACTTTATCTGAGGATTTCAATGTAAGTAATAATAATCACAATGATAGTTATACTGACTTATTTTTTACTGTGTGACCCCTATGTATCAAGCATTATGCTAAGTAATCACACGCATTGTCCATTTGCTTCTGTACTAACCCAACTCTGCATAAGAAACTTAACCCCTTTGCACCTCAGTTACCTCATTAGAAAATCAGTAAGTGCAGGTACTACATAGTCAAAGTGGAAACAAATGTTAGACCTAAAGAATGGTAAAAAATTTTGCTGCATGAAAACCTATCCCAAAATGTAGAAATACAAAACAACAAATATCGGGGTCACAATTTTGGGCATCAGGACTTCAGGAAGGGCTTGGTATCTCACTTGTGGTTACCTTCAGATGTTGGCAGGAGCTGCCATCATCTAAAAGCTTGTGCTGACTGGATGCCTGAGATGATTCCTTCACATGCCTAGTTAGTAAAGACTGGCTATTGTTTACAACTTTGTGTGGTATCATTGACAAAGCACCAGCACAGGGCTATTTCAATGTTCCTGTCTCAGAGTGATCAAACTTCTTCAATAGCACCTGTGTTCCCCGAGAGCAAAGGACTTAAGAGAACCAGGCTGTAGCTGCATGGCCTTCTACATCAGAAATATAATTTCCTCCACACTCTATTATTCAAATAATTCATGAGCCAACTCAGTGTCAAAGAGGTGGGTAGAGACCAAATTTCATGAAGGGAGAAATATCAATGAATTTGGGGCTTGTAATTTAAAACACCACAGAACTGCTGATAGGTGAAAACATATCAGTTATACAGGGACAAAAAGTTGATGACATTTACATAGCAGACTGTGGCATCCTCTCTAAAGCTAACCCTATCTTCTCTTAACTTAAAACATGTAAGAGCATATCACCTAATTCTCATCTTTGGAAGAACTGAAATAATTTAAGCTCCACAATGCTTAGACTAATTTAATCCAATTTGTGGCCCCCATAGAAATTGCCAAAATGGGCTGGTGTGCAAGAAGTTCCTGTTAATTGCTTTTTGCCAAAAGGGGAGGAAAGGCTGTATTAAGGGAGTTTCACATAATCCCCAGTTTTGTTTCATTGTCTTAATGACAAAGTCTGCTGGTGAATGGAGGAAAGATCAGTTTACAAAGTCACAATGAAAATATGTAACTTGGCATATCTAAAAATATAACAGTTGCAGTAAAAATATAACTGTTACCAAAGAGCATTTAGGGTCTCCTGCCCGCCACCACCCTCTAGGCAAAATTCCAGAGGGAGAGGTTGGGTTAGTGTGAAGAGAAGGAATCTATTCAAAAGCTTCACAATTTTGCTATAACAGCTTTCCACATGGATTACTCATTTAAGCTTATCAATTAAGGCTAAACTCTAACACGTGAGTTCTCCTATCATTCCTGCTGTTTGTTTTAATTATCTTATTTCTACAGGGTTACTTTACAAACTGAAACAACATAAGATACAAAAGCTATGCAGTTTTGGACGAACATCAGGCTTTTACCTCAGAACACCTAAAAGAAGAATAACCCTGCCACCCTCTGCCAGGCCAGGTCAACCCTAGGCTGTGCCTGGAGTTTCATGTCATTCAAAATATTGTCCATTGGGAAATACAGGAAGCTGCCGCATGACCATCCAAGCATCCTCCAGGAAGAAAGCGTGAGAGCCAGAAAGAGCTAGTCATCACTGCCTCGCAGAACCTGATAGCACAGAGCCTGATAGTGATTCTTTGATTTCAAATCTTCTCACCCATAATTCCATGCACTCTGGAGCTGTTCATCTTCTCAGCCAGTCTGGTCCTAGGCTGTTTATCTTTGTCTCAGGAAACCTCCCATCATGGCCCCTCCCTACTTCTCCCCAGTGATCTGATCAGATTTCTTTGTATCATAACCTTCATAAAATGTATGGCTTAATTAACACATATTCAGGCTGCCATTTGTTAATTTTAAAGATTTTTGTATAAAGGTATGCTTAGTAAGCATATATGCCTCAGTATGTTGTTGTCCCATGAATGTGAGTAGACACCTCCATTCATACTGAGGTAGGTGCATGATATTTTTTGAAAAAGTACATATCAGTTAAATAGACAATCAAGAGGAGGTAGGATCAAGGGTGGGAGGTGGGGATGGCTGGGATGGGTGGGAGTGGTTGGGGGGAAATGGAGGCAATTGTACTTGAACAACAATAAAAAGGGAGAGAAAAGCAGTCAATCAACAAATATTCACTGACCTTCTATGAACAGAATACTATTGTTTAGAGCTAACAGGGCTGTGAAAGTCACTGAAGAGTCTCTTTTCTTAAACAGCTTCTATATTAGCTTTCTGGAAGTAACTGTAAAAATAAAGAAATAAAGAGGAAGGATAAAGCAAGTGATATAAGCAATAGATTCTCCAGTTAATCGATGGAGAGAAAGGATCTTGTTTTTTTTTACCTCTGAGAAAGGTATATTTAAGCCCTTGGCATCACATATGGCACATGTACGGAAACACTTTCATAGAATTACATAGACTATATTTCTTTACTTTTGTGTTCAGAACCACTGCAGTAGCTGCTGATTCAGGGTAAGTGCAAACAGAGACACGTCTTCTACAGTGTAGTCAGAGCTTAGAAACTTCTGATCCAGGAGGTTTATGTGATGTTTGCAAGTAGCATATTATTCATCACAGTGCTAGCTTTTCCCTGGCAGGTGCTGGAGTGTATTGAAGACAAAGGCTAGTTGCCCAGCTGAACTTCTGAATGTTCTATTTGCTTTATGACATAAGTTTATATCAAGTCCAGCATAAATAATAAAGTTGCAATGCCTTCAGTTTTGCAAAATCTTAATCTTATCACAATAATTAACTTGAAACTCTTACTAGACAGTTATGATGACCAGTATCTCATTTCACTGCATTATCAATTATACTCAGTTACATATAATATTCTGATCTAGAGAATCATTACAGATTTTGTATTTACCTAAGTATGAAATATTTATACTGACACTGATACCATGATTTTTGGATGCATATGAGGTGGTATGCTTTTCTCTGAGTCCTGGGATTTCTCTGACACATGTTGTTATCAGTAGTTTTGACCTGGTTCTTCTCCTTCAGTCCAAATATCTCCTATAACCTCCTTTGGATGTGCAGTCTTATTTTTTATTTCATTATAAATTTTATTTTATACTTCCTTGGGCTGGCTTCTAACATAAGAGGACATGAGGAGCAGAGCTGTGGCCTGGAGCAGGAGCACAGCTCTTCAGTTGCATGAGAGAAATATTTGGTGAGAAATCTACTCAGACTTCTTCTTCTTCTTCTTCTTCTTCTTCTTCTTTTTTTACTGCAGCAAAGGTGATTTAATAAACTAACTGAACTTTTGGCCACGAGAACTTAACTAAAAAAGAAAACAGGTAAGAAGAAACATGAAAGTTTGTCCCTCATCATCCTAAATGATAAAGGAAATTGAGTAAATATTTAGTTCATTTTTTTGATGGCTGGGACATTATTTTTTTCCATTATGCAGTTTTAGAACAAGCTGATCAAGCTAACAAACTTTTACTGGACCACATGAACTATCCTTATAGTTATTAGAAGCAACCACATGCTTGGCATGCTTTGGGGGAGTCTGAGATTATGCATTTTGTGACTTAGCTAATATTAGAGATATTATATTTTTCAATTCTAGAATTTCCATCTTAATAGTTTTTTTTGTTCTGCTGAGATGTTGTATATTTTCATTTATGACAAGCATATTTCCTTTTATGATAGTGAGGACAGCTATAGCAGCTGCTTTAAAATCTTAAGCTTATTCTAATATTTAGGTTATTGGGCAGTTGGTCTCTGTTGATTATTTTTTTGTTTCTTGAGGATGGTCTGTGCTTTCCAGATTGTTTTCCTCCTGTTTGTTGAGTTACTCTGTATGGTGTCTTGGACACTGGAACTGATATACTATAGAAAATATGTATTCTGTTTATCTTCCTAAGAATATTCTTTTTTCAAGCAGGGTGAAATCAGACTACAAAATTCCTCTCCTCTTTAATGAATGAAGCTCAAATTTTTTTAATTTATTTCTTGATTTTTAAAGTTATAGCTGACAGACAACATTACATTAGTTTTGAATGTACAACATAGTGATTAGACATCAGGGTACCTTAAGAAGAGACCAACACAAAAAGTTTAGTACCCATCTGGCACCATGCATAGTTACTACAATATTATTGACTATGTTCCCTATGCTGTGCTTTATACCCTCATGACTATCTTCTTCAGGGTTGTTTGATCATCAGCGTCACTAATGCGTGACCCAGAGCTATGTAGTGGTTACATGCAGGGCTTGCTTTCACTCTCTGGCTTTCACGTTTCTGGAATTTCCCTGTCAGAGATGACCCATTGATGCCTCTGAAGCTGTGCTTGCTCTAAACTAGGTCTCTAATTCCTAGAGCCAGTGTGTCTGAGGGCTGTTGTTCATTAGCATTTTAAATGCTTTGAATGTTGCAGACTCAGGTCTGCTTGAACCTAAGAGCCATAAAATGAAAAACTCATTGGTACTTTAATAGGTATTGCACTGAATCTGTAAACTGCTTTGGGTAGTATGGACATTTTGATGATGTTAATCCTTCTGATCCATGAACAGAGTATATGTTTCCATTTGTTTGTATTTTCCTTGATTCCTTTCTTCAGTGTTGTGTAGTTTTCTGCATATAGGTCTTTTACCTCCTTCGTTAGGTTTATTCCCAGATATTTTATTTTTCTTCTTGCTATATCGAATGAGATTCTTTTCTTGATTTCTGCTTCTGCTGTTTCATTGTTAGTACACAAAAATGCCTTTGATTTATGGATATTGACTTTGTATCCTGCCGTTTTGCCAAATTCATTTATTAGGTTGAGCAGTTTTGGGGTAGAGTCTACGGAAATTCTCATGTACACTATCATGTCATCTGCAAACAGTGACAGTTTTGTTTCCTTCTTTCCAAATTTGGATGCCTTTTATTTCCCTTTCTTGTCTGATAGCTGTGGTTAAAATTTCCAATAGTATATTGAATAGAAGTGGTGAACGTGGACAACCTTTTCTTATTCCTGATCTTAGTGGAAAAGATTTTAGTTTTTGCCCATTGAGCATGATGTTGGCTTTAGGTCTCTTATATATATATATGTCCTTTATTATATTGAGGAATGCTTCCTCTATTCCCATTTTGCTGAGTGTCTTTATCATAAATGGGTGTTGTTCCTTATTAAAAGTATTTTCTGCATGTATTGATATCATCATGCAATTTTTGTCTTTGCTTTTGTTTATATGATGTATTACATTTACTTATGTGAAAATATGCACCATCCTTGTATTCCTGGTATGAATCCCACTTGGTCATGGTCTATGGTTTTTTTAATGTACTGCTGGATGCGATTTACCAATATTTTTTGAAGATTTTAGCGTCTATGTTCATCAGCGATATTGGCCTGTTGTGTCTGTATCTGGTTTTGGAATTAGGATGATGCTGGCTTCATAAAAAGAGTTTGGGAGTCTTCCATCATTTTGGATTTTTTGGAATAGCCTGTGAAGAGTAGAGGTTAGCTCTTCCTTAAATGCTTTGTAGAATTCTCCTGTGAAACCATCTGGTCCAGGACTTTTGTGCTTTGGGAGATAAGAACCCTAAAATACCAATCCAAAAGAACCTATGCACCCCAATGTTCATAGCAGCACAATTTACAATAGCCAAGAGCTGGAAGCAACCTAGGTGCCTGTCAGTAAATGAATAGATCAAAAAATTATGGTACATATACACAATGAAATTTTATGCAGCAGGAAGAAAGAAGGAGCTCCTACCCTTTGCAACAGCATGGATGGAACTGGGAAGCATTATGCTGAGTGAAATAAGTCAGGCAGTGAAAGATAAATACCATATGATCTCACCTTTAACAATAAGCTAAACAACAAAACAAACAAGCAAGCAAAATATAACCAAAGGCACTGAAATACAGAACAGGGAGACAGTGACCAGAGGGGAGAGGGGAGTGGATTTCAGGTGGAAAAGGGGAAGGGTTTACAGGAACTAGTATAAAGGACACATGGACAACAACTAAGGGGGGTGGAAATGGGAGGGAGGTGGGGAGCACTGGCGGGGTGGGCTGCGATGGGAGTAGAAGACAGAAAACTGTACTTGAACAATAATTAAATTAAAAAATTTTAAAAACTATAAAAAAATAGAAAAATTCATCCAGTGTTATTCTCTTCTTTCAATTCCATGGGTTAACTCTCTTCTAATTTCTTTCTTTTTCTTTTCTCTCTCTTTTTTCCATTCTCTGGTGCCTTTGAGTAGGTCCTACGTCCCCACATTTTTGGTTGTTATGCTCAGAAAGGTTGTTTTAATAGGCATTACCCAGCCAAACCAGGAGCAAAATAAGATAATATTTTAATGCAGATGGGTTTGTTATCTACAATTAATATCCATAATTGAATTAAAAGGTTATTTTTAATTATATTGAATTTACTATTCCTCATATTGAAATCCTCCCACACTCTTTTGATAGACTTTAGGAGATTATTTTTAACAAAATACTTTCTATAAAGTAATTTCTAGAACATTAATTAAAAGATAATGCACATAGTTGTAATTTAAATGATTTAAGATCTGCTTCATTTGTAATTTACTCAGTATAAAAGATTTAAAACCCTTTAAAGTATTCTTTTACTTTAATAGAAATGGGATTTGAATTCTTTGTGGCACCTCTTGATATGGCCCACCCTTACAAGCAATTACATTTTAAAATGACTTACAAGAATTAGTGAATAATGCCACATATACCAGACCAAAACAAAGAGGAAAAAGTACATTTTAAAAGTAACTTTTACCAATTAGCATATATTATTATACATGTGAATCTATTATCATCCTTCAGAAAATAAATTCTGATGATTTTATATTAGCTTATTTCTATGGTTTCTATGGTGAAGGGAACTTGATGTGTGAAAGATTTATATTTCAGCATTGGTCACACATGATCAGAACACAAAAAAGTTTTAATACTAAACAAATTCTGAAGAACATAGGTACTCTGCTTCACTTGTGGACTAATAAAATCTTTGCACAAACCAAGCATATTCTGGTGAGTCAGTATGACTAACAAATTGAAATCATGCCCAAACTAATAAATTGCATACATTTACCAATAGTACATGTACTGTTTCATTTCTTTTGATACATAATCACTACAAGTACAGAATATTTGCATTACAAAGCATAAGTTATCTAGAAAACCATTACTTATTCTCACAGATATCATTTATATAAAAAATAGTCTGTACACTTTGAACAGACCAATTTATTTTTTTATATAGGAAAGCTATTTGTAAATCCTGCTTTTGCTTTCATCTTAAATCTTGTTTCTTCTACTCCCTAATTTTAATCAACTTTCATTCAAGAATTATTTTGTGGCACATATCATTATCTTATTTACTATAATGTCTATATGAAATAAAACTTTACCGTGTCCTTGAGTCAGTCAACATCACATAAAATCAATGTCTTAACTAAAATATTAAACATATATATAAAACAGCAATCACAATAAAACAAAAATGCAACTAGGGTGGGGTAAATTGACAATTTTCTGAGTTTCCTGGTTGAAGGTTGTTTTTAGGCCACATCAGAAAGAAGGGAAACCCAAGATAAGCCAGGGGCCACGAAGTTGAAAACCAGAAATCTGAAATTGTGAAGGTCAAGAATGGTAGAATTTGTGGGGTGGAATATCAAAACATTTGTGAGGAGTCCTTATTCGTGTAAGTTGCACCTTAGCCTCCTTGTAATTTTCATTCACTCGGGATGACACTGAACAGGAGCATTGGGGAATTCAAGGACCTTGCAGGTTCACTTAATAAGATCTCAGTGGATACTCCCAAGGGAACACTATCGGATATTTTATTTCTCTTTTTAGAGGCAGTAGAGACATCACTTTTGTGAGACACCATACAGAGTGAACCTCACTCTACCCACAACCATCTCTGTCAGGACTTTCAATTTAAAATTGAATTTCCAGCAGGCCTATGGTGACAATGATGGAAACTCAGAGCATTCTTTATTTTAAAATGGTAGTATAAGAAGATGTACAATCCTTGTGTTCTTTTATTCTTTCCAAGAACAACATCACTGCTCATAATTTGAGCACTTATAAATTGTACGCAATAAAAATACATTGTGACAGCAGTGAGTAGGGAAATTAAGGATATTTGGCAGCATAGTGAAGAGAAAAAAATGAAGAGCAGTGTGGAGGAAATACTTAGCAAAGATAATTAAGAAATTGAAGGTAGATAATTTAAAATAGCTAGACTAGGATGTTAGAATGACAGACAAGTAGAACATAGTTTCAAAAATTAGTTTCCTGAGTTGTAAGGTGAAGAAATGTTCTTTGAATAAGTAGTATAGAGCCATTGAACCTTTTATATCTACAGTAACATCATGAAAAAAATGAGAAAACTTTGCCTCCTGAAGAAATGCAGTGACAATTATTGTGAGGAGAAATTAGAAATAAGGAGTTTGGAGAAACTCCAAACTATCTCTGACTCTATCCTCTATCTCTAACTATTAGAGACCAAGTTAGCATGAATATACAAAATGCAGAATGGAGAAATGTTAGGAGGTATTTTGACAGCTTAATTGACAGACTCTAATGAATTAATTGACTTAAGAGATGAGAAGGTCTAGTTAATAACACGGTCAGGTATTCTGAGCCCAGAACATTAAGATATTGCTGTGTCACTAACAAAATAAAAACTGCCAGAAGTGGAATCAATATGGAAGCCATGGCTCTATAATAGTTTTTTTTCCGCATTAATATTTCTAAAGAAAAAAACATATATGAGTAAATAGTAGTTAAGGGAATGTATAACTGATTCAATCATAAAAATACTAATGTTTTGTCAAATTGAGAATATGGAATTTAAACATCATGTGGAATTTATATATACATATAGAAATGTATATAGATGCATATATATATATATATATATATATATATGGCAAAAGTTTGTCACATCAGTGCTAGAAGTATATTGGGCATGTAATGTATATATATTTTTTAAATATTTTATTTATTTGTTTTTTGACAGAGAAGAAGGGAGGGAGAAAGAGAGGGAGAGAAACATCAGTGTGTGGTTGCCTCTCACACACTCCCTACTGGGGACCTGGCACAAAACCCAGGTATGTGCCCTGACTGGGAATCGAACTGGCAGCACAGTGATTCACAGGCTGTCACTTAATATACTGAGCTATACCATCTAGGGCTTTAATGTGTATTTTGATAGAAGAAAAAATTCTTAGATGATTCTAGTGAAAAGTAATAGCTCAAACACTATTTCCTGAATTTTCTTAACTATTCTAAAATGCTGAAATTAATCCAAGGTGGATAAAAGACTTAAATATAAGCTATGAAACCATTAAAGCCCTAGAGGAGAACATTGGCAGGAAAATCTCAGATATTCCAAGCAGCAAGATTTTTACTGATACGTCCCCTAGAGCAAGGGACATAAAGGAAAGAATAAACAAATGGGATCTCATCAAAATTAAAAGCTTCTGCATGGCTAAGGAAAACAGTGTCAAGATAAAAAGAGAAGCACCTATTTGGGAAAACATATTTGCCAATGATAATTCAGACAAAGGTTTAATCTCCAAAATATACAAAGAACTCACTGGACTCCACTCAAAGAAGATGAGCAACCCAATTAAAAAATGGGCAAAGGACTTGAACAGACATTTCTCCAAGGAGAACATACAGAGGATCCAGAGATACATGAAAAGATGCTGGATATCGCTAGCTATCAGAGAGATGCAAATTAAAACCACAATGAGATACCACTTTACACTAGTCAGAATGGCTATCATAAACAAAGAAACAAACAACAAGTGCTGGAGAGGTTGTGGGGAAAGGGGGACCCTAGTTCACTGTTGGTGGGATTGCAGACTGGTACAACTACGATGAAAAACAGTATGGGACTTTCTAAGAAAACTAAAAATGAACGTGCCTTTTGACCCAGCAATTCCACTCTTAGGAGTATATCCTAAGAACCCTAAAACACCAATCCAAAAGAACCTATGCACCCCAATGTTCATAGCAGCACAATTCACGATAGCCAAGAGTTGGAAGCAACCTAGAAGCCTATCAGTAAATGACTGGATCAAAAACTATGGTACATTTACACAATGGAATTCTATGCTGCAGAAAGAAAGAAGGAGCTTCTACCTTTTGCAACATCATGGATAGAACTGGAGAACATTATGTTGAGCGAAATAAGCCAGGCGGTGAAAGACAAATACCATATGATCTCACCTTTAACAGGAATCTAAGCAACAAACCAAACAAGCAAGCAAAATATGACCAATGACACTCAAATACGGAACAGGATGACAGGGTCCAGAGATGAAAGGGGAGAGAATCATAGGGGAAAAGGGGAGGGACTCACATGAATAAGTATAAAGGACACATGGACAATAATTAAGGTGGGGGGGCAGAAATGGGAGGGAGGTGGGGAGCACTGGGGCGGGCAGGGCAGGGAATATAAAACAGAAAACTGTACTTGAATAAGAATTAAATTTAAAAAAGTAAAAAAAAATACAAAAAATAAATAAAATGCTGAATCAGAGGCAATATATAAATAATAATATTAATGCTTGCCTAGAATTTTATTGAAAGAAAATATGGACAAATGTAATTGAACAATAATAACATAATTTAAATTAAAATATATATATTATTTGATAATAAAAATGATTAGCCCTGGCTGGCATAGCTCAGTAGATTGAGCGCGGGCTTCGAACCAAAGGGTTTCAGGTTCGATTTCCCAGTCAGGGCACATGCCTGAGTTGTGGGCCAGGTCCCCAGTGGGGGCCACAGGAGAGGCAACCACACATTGATGTTTCTCTCTCTCTCTCTCTTTCTCCCTCCCTTCCCTTCTCTAAAACTAAATAAATAAAAATGTTTAAAAAATGATTATTCACTTCTATATAAAATCATTAGCAGATCACTTGTGAGTTATCAAAATGATACCTACACTGACTAAACATGAAGCAATCCTCTTATTTTACAAATCAGTTCCAAACTACAATATGTTTTATTGTAACTTCATCTATTGATTTTATTTTTGAAACAGTGACCTCCTGAAGGTATATCTAGTTTGAGAATTGATAACAGATACTGGAGGCAGTTTTTAATAATTAATAGTATCCTGTTATTTCTGGTGATTAAGAACATCCAAATCACATACTATGTAATAAATGATTTAATTAGATTCAGCTATTGAAAACTGCTAAAATACAATTAGCAGTGAAAAATAAAATTTAGGATTAGCATGTGTGAAGTAGAAGAAAAAAAAAACAAAGGATCTATGATGTTATGAACTACTGGTAAGAACTTCAATTTTCTAGAATAAAAATATTTATTTTTAGAGAAGGGAAAGGAGGGAGAAAGAGAGGGAGGAAACATCAGCGTGTGGTTGACTCTCATGAACTCCTACTGGGGGCTTGGCCCTCCACCCAGACAGTTGCCCTAACTGGAAATCCTTTGGTTTTCAGGCTGACACTCAGTCCACTGAGCCACACCATCCAGGGCAAAAAGTAGTTTTTAAAATAATTATGACAGAAGGTGAATGATGGAATGAAGGAAGAAAATAATCATGATCACTTACAAGTACTAAAGAGGTATAGGGACTAAAGAGGACCAGGGAATGAGAAGAATTTACTCCACTCATTGGGTAAAAGACAAGAAGTGAGGTTTGACTTTATCAAAAAGTAATTGAAATACAGAAAAAGAAAACAAGAGTTTCTAGTGTTTTTATTTAAATGCCAATTACATATCCTTATATTATTTAAAATAGGACAAACAATAATAAACTCTCAGTTACAAAATTATTTCCAAAGCAATAAATTAATATTCCTTTATCTCATGACTTAGTGGTTTTATTTATTTACCTTTTCGTGATTGGCTTACTTTTAAAAAAATGGTTTTTATTAAAAAATATTTTGTAGAAGTTCCCATATGAAAGCAAGGATGGTGCTCACAGATACATAAAATACATGCTCAGTGATCCACACACTCTGGGGAAGAAACAAACAAGAAAGCAGGAAATAAATTACAACAGGATAATTGCTAGGCGTACAGGTTTACCTTGGACAAATCTTTACTGAACAAAGAGGTGTTGCTTTTTTTCACTGTTGTATTGGAGATGTTCAAGTCATAATAGGCAATCAGTGAATGTTAGATGAAATAATGAGTGAGGGAAAATAATAAAGTGGGATTGATAGGGAAGCATTGTTGCTTAAAACCATAGTTTTAAAAAAGTGTTAGAAAAAATGGATTAACAAAGACATGTGTACACAGAAAAGGCTATTTGATCTCACTGCTTCCATCTGCATTGTATTTTCAAGTGTAGCTAGAGCAATAGGCAAGATAAAAAAGTAAATATGTATTATAAGGAAAAAACAAAAGTCTTATTTGAAGATGAAAGGGTAGTTATGTAGAAAATGGTAAGTAATCTATAAAAAATCCAACTAGGTTTATTGAGAGCTTTAAGTATTTGAATATAATTTTGTCATACTGAAATCTACTGTAATTGGAAAATGACATTTAAAGACTACCTTTTATAATAGCTTTGTGAACTATTCAAGAATAAATTCAAAGAAAATGGGCAAGACTTCTGTTCTAAAATCTTTAAAAATTTCTAAAGATTATTTTTTCAATGCCAAAATGTATATAGATATATACCACTGTCATTGATTTGAAGTCCCCTTTATTGACCTATATATTGAGGCAAATCTAACCAAAATTCCAGAAAACAAGATGACTTTACAACATATATACAAAGGTAAATGAGTTAGAATAGCTGGGGGATTATTTTTTAAAAGAACATATAGGGGGATTTATGTTATGTGATTTCAAGACTAAAGAACAACTAAAATTGAGACAGCATGGTATAGGTGTAAAGACAGACATGTAGCTCAGTGGAACAGAATAGAAAGTTCAGAAGTAGATCAAAGCATATATGGTCAATAAATTTTCAACAAGGCCACCAATGTTACTTAATGAGGAAAGAACGATCTTTCGAGAAACAAAGGGAACAATTGGATATTTGAGTGAAAAGATGATGACTCTCAGTCTCTGCCTTATACCATACAAGAACGTTTTATTTAGATGAACCATTGACCTAAATGTAAAAGCTAAAGTAATAACTTCAGCAGAAAATGGGTGAGAATGATTTAATGATCTCAGTATAGGTAAGGACTTCTTAAACACAGAGGAAGTACACACAAGGGAAAAAATGGCAAACTGAAATTCAAAATTTAAAATTTCTACTTTTAATGATACAATTAAAAATAAAGCAATCTGGGAGAAAATATATATATGGATATATATAAGAATTCATATTTAGAGTATATAAAGAGCTGTGTATCTCAACAACAAAAAGCTTTCCAAAAGTATGTACAAATAACCTGAAGAGAAATTTCAGAATAGTTGCTATAAAAACAGCCAAAAAAACACATAAAACATCCTTAATATATTTAGTTATCAGAGAAATGCAAATTGTAATCATAATGAGATGCTACTTTATACTAGAAGGACACCTTAAACAAACAAACAAGCAAGCAAACAAAGTGATTATGATGGTGTGGTTTCTGGTGGGAAAGAAAAAAGTCAAAACTCTGAGAAAATTTAGCAATTTTTATAAAGTTAAGCACAAAATCCCAGTAAAATATAATGATTCTCCTCTTAGGTATTTATCCATGAAATGCCAACTTATGCCAACAAAAATAAAAAAATATTTATTTTAGCCTTGTGTATGAATTTTTGTATCAGCTTTCCTCCTAATATCCTCCAAAGAGTAATCAAGCCAAATGTTTATCATTGGATCATTGCTAAACAAATTGATTTATTTATACAATGAAATACTGCTAAGATTTAAGAAGAAATGAATTATTGACATACAGACAACACATACTATAAATGAATCCCAAAACTTATGTTTTAAGGGAAGTTATGCTTGCATAAAAGGGTAAATATTTTATGACTCCATTAAGATAAAGTTCAATATGGAAAATATATTACGGTGATAGAAATCTGATCAGTGGAAAATCTGATCAGTGTTTGAATTTCCTGGAAAGTGATACAAGAGAACTCTCCCAGGTACCAAACATATTCCATATTGTGTCTGGCATTGCAATTACATTGGCAAGTATCAAAGTAGCCAAATCTACTTCCATAATAAGGAGGCTTGAATAATCTTAGTTTTTCTGCTTAATATAAAACTTGCTGATGTTAAGGGCTTGGAAGCTACTAACCATTAATGCATGTAAATATTTAGCTGCTTGTATTCCTAGAAAATGACAAAGTAGCAACTAAGTTGGTTTCCCTACTACAACTTCTCAAAACATAGTAGTCATATCTCAACTAGATATAACTATAACAGGGAGTCACTTTGCTGCTTTTCTTTTAGTGGCGTGGGAAAACAGGGCAAGGATATCTCTTAAAGCTGCAGATTCATAATAAAATAATACATAGATCATGCAAACATAAAAAGTATTTTAGAAATGACCATGGCACTATGCAATACTAAGCCTTGGATAGCTGTATTGGGTCTGAAGTTAAACAGAGATCTGAGAAGTCAAGACCTACTCAGACACTTGACGTTCATCCAGAGTAGAGAATCTTCATTCATACTCTGACAGAATCTATTTAAAACCTAAGCCACAAAATAACAGCACCTCAGGAATAATGAATGTATCCTGATACTCTTGGGAAAAAATGGCTTCAACATTTTTATAACTTGATGAACAATATCCAAGAAACTTAATAGACCCTACACAAAATAAATACAAAAATACTTATACCTAGCCCATCACAGTAATGAAACTGAGGGTCTTTATGACCTCGATTAAATTTAATGTTGAATCCTAGCTCTCGAAATCACATTGTCTTTCCCTACACCCCTCAGACACCTAGTCTCTCCCTCAGATATTCAGCAATCCCCAAGGCGGTAAAAAACAGTAACCTGGACCTGAATCATGGTCACTAAGTCTGCAGGCTGAAGATAACAACCTGACCTAAGTTATGTTTCATATTCTGTGGTATAAGGTAGAAAATTCCCTGGATACTTTTCCTGAGACCAGAATGAGGGACACCAAAGCAGACCTTAATCTTAAAACCAGAATAATTTGTAAATGTTCTCACCTTTGAACAATCAGCTCCAAGCAAGACCCAGGTCGCCCTAAACCAATGTCTTGTAATTTTGCTCTGTATTGCTGTGACCTATCCACCATCAGGAAAACAAGTCTATTTATGTTACTAAAATTATAATTAAATTCTATATTTTTTCTATATTAAAACTAAGTATTTTTATTAAACTAAGAATTATTCTTAGTGCCATGCAAAGTACTATCATTATTGGCTAAAAACTAAATAAAATATTTTGTGAACATTATGTTGATTTCTGTATTGGAATTACCTTGGCTGTTTTTTTAAATATTTTATAGGTTATGTTATTACAGTTGTCCAGTTTTTTTTTCCCCCTTTGGCCCTTCCTCCCAGCTCCTCCACACTCCCTTAGGCAATCTCCACACTTGTCTACATCCTTTGGTCATGCATATATGTTTGTTGGCTAATACCTTAATCTTCTTTTAAGCAGTCCCCACCTCCCCTTTCCCCTTTACAGTAATCAGTCTGTCCCATGTATCTATGCCTCTGATTTTATTTTGCTTGTTAGTTTATTTTGTTCATTAGATTCCACTTATAATTGGGATTATATGCCTTTGTGTGACTGGCTTATTTCACTTAGCATAATAGTCTCTAGGTCCATCTATACTGTTTCAAAGGTAAGAATTCCTTCTTTTTTTAATGCTACATATTGCAGCATCTCATTGTGTAAATGTACCAAAGTGTTTTGTTTTTTTTAATCCATTTATCTACTAATGAGCAATTAGGCTGTTTCTAGAACTTAGCTCTTGTAAACAGTGTTGCTATAAAAATAGGGGTCCATATATTCTTTTGAATTGGTGTTTCAGGATTCTTAGGACACATTCCCATTAAAGTGCCATTACTGGGTGAGAAGGCCATTTTTAATTTTTTGAGGAAACTTCGTACTTTTTCCCACAGTGTCTGTGTCACTCTGCATTCCCACCAACAGTGCACTAGGTTTTCCTTTCCTCCACATGGTCACCAGCACTTGTTGTTTGTTTATTTATTGATGGCAGTTATTGTGGCAGTGCCATGTGATATTTCATTGTGGTTTTAATTTGCATCTCCCTGATGATTAGTGATATAGAGCATTTTTTCCTGTGCCTATGGCCATTTGTATGTCCTCCTTGGAGAAGTGTTTATTCAGGTCCTCTGCCCATTTTTAATTGATTTGTTGGTCTTCCTAGAGCTGAGTCATACAAGTTCTTTATATATTTTATAAATTAAACCCTTATCTAGTACATCAATTACCTTGGCTGTTTACTTATTGGCTACTTTCTACCTGCTCCATATTTTTTCTTATTTTTTAGTGATTGTATGTATGTGTTTGTATGAATTTGGCCACTTTCTTTATTACTCATTATATTTTGAACATATGTCAAAATATAAGTTACAAATATAAACATATGTCATGTTTCGAACATATTATGCTGAAAAAAAGTATGACTTCTTAGATTGTTTCTATTTATTTTAAAATTTCAGTGACTCATTTGTCCTGGGTTCTATTTTAATATTTATATCTGTTTTATTCTCTTAACTTAGTGGATCTATTGTTGATACACTTTTCATGGTCTGAAGCAGTGTCTGTCTCTGTGGTAGTGAAAGAATGTACAAAACTAAAGGCCATTAAAAGGCAGACACCTGGAATTTTAAGTCTACAAAATCAGAGACATGGAGAAGTGATTCTCTAAGGTAGGAACTGTGTGCCACTAAGAACAAATGTCTGGGGTTATTGTATAACTACTAAGTGTCATATTCTGAGTGATGAGGGCACCCAAGATATACCTTAATATGAGAGGTTTGCATAGGTGTGTGTGTTTGTGCNCCTAGAGCTGAGTCATACAAGTTCTTTATATATTTTATAAATTAAACCCTTATCTAGTACATCAATTACCTTGGCTGTTTACTTATTGGCTACTTTCTACCTGCTCCATATTTTTTCTTATTTTTTAGTGATTGTATGTATGTGTTTGTATGAATTTGGCCACTTTCTTTATTACTCATTATATTTTGAACATATGTCAAAATATAAGTTACAAATATAAACATATGTCATGTTTCGAACATATTATGCTGAAAAAAAGTATGACTTCTTAGATTGTTTCTATTTATTTTAAAATTTCAGTGACTCATTTGTCCTGGGTTCTATTTTAATATTTATATCTGTTTTATTCTCTTAACTTAGTGGATCTATTGTTGATACACTTTTCATGGTCTGAAGCAGTGTCTGTCTCTGTGGTAGTGAAAGAATGTACAAAACTAAAGGCCATTAAAAGGCAGACACCTGGAATTTTAAGTCTACAAAATCAGAGACATGGAGAAGTGATTCTCTAAGGTAGGAACTGTGTGCCACTAAGAACAAATGTCTGGGGTTATTGTATAACTACTAAGTGTCATATTCTGAGTGATGAGGGCACCCAAGATATACCTTAATATGAGAGGTTTGCATAGGTGTGTGTGTTTGTGCATAATATCTGAAAGCCATTTGAAATGGAAGACTGTAGTGGGAATCCTTATTCCTCAGGACTAAGTGTGATTTTTTTTTTGGGGGGGACAGAAATTTCCAATGAAAAACTGCATTTTGTTCACTTTAAAATATTCTTAGAGTCCTACTTATTATAGGAGTAGTGTTAAACATGTGAGTTAAGAAACTCAGTATTTATAAAATAATTATGAGAATTAAATAATGGAAAGAGTAGATATGAATTTAATTGTCATCTTTTTGATGAATATATTGAGGCTTCTGGGATGCTTCTGATGTAGTATTAGAGCAAATAAATTAATTCTATACATTACAAAAGTCCAATGTCTTACAAAGAGTGAGTAGAATCACTGAAGGAGACCCTGAGATTAAACATATGCAGCAATTGCAGATTTCTGTTTCTCATTATAACCCAAAATCTATCACGTGTTTAGACTGTTATATAGACTGAAAAAGAAACTAATCTCTTTTTATATAAAAATGTTAGCTAATATTCTATTATTACTAATTAAAGCATTTAATTTTCTTTGAAATTCAAGAGGAAAATTTAACAATGCAGCAATACAATTTGAATATGATCAAGAGGAGGTAGAAAGAGACCAATACTCTGCATAAACACTATCATTTTTCTTACTGGCAGGGTCAAAATGTAAATTTATTCAAAAAATAAGTGATTCTTTGTATGTAAAAGCAGTTCACCCTGAAATATTTGGATCCAAGAACAGCAAAAGAGGTTTGACATTTTTAAATAATATATTGTAGAAGAGATGAAGGAACTTTCAAACATGTCCCACTATATGCCAGATCTTCCTGCTAGAGAATCAATGAGTCAAAGAAGCCTCACAAGTAAATCAATGTGAGTTCTCTGTGTTCAGGTTAGAAATGTCATTCAAAATTGATGACAAATTTCTGACCAAAACCTATTTTGGGCAAGCTTTTTTCATAACATTCTCTGACCTTGCACATATGTCTCTGTTACAGACATCTGAAAGTAGAGATGAAATGTTAATGACTGTGCTACCTAGGTTGTTTCTTTCCTCAGCAATGAACCTAGAAGTCCAGAAAACACACACACACACACAAACACATGCACAGGTTTCTCTTTGAAAAGCAACCTTGAAAAATATTACTTCAGTAGGCATAATCCATTTTTAATCTATGACTTACCTTGTCAAGTTCTCTGCTTCCTACATTCCTGATGAGAATCAGAAGATATTAATTATACTGAAAGAACATTGATGATTAAGATCAGTTCATAATGTTTGATAAAGTGAAGACATGGCCTTAACATTTTCCCCTCAAGCTCACTAGTCATAACAGAATGTGAAATACATGTTCATTATCTTGTTTTAATTTGAAAGTTTTTTTTTAATTTTACACTTTCCTTAATTTTTTTTTTAAATTTTAACTGTTGTTCAGGTACAGTTTTCTGCCTTTTACCCCTCAGCTCTCCCCACTCCCCTCCCATTTCTACTGACCCTTTTATACTTGTGACCCTTTTATACTTTTATACTTTTATATCAGGTGTCTTTTATACTTGTTCCTGCAAACTGTTCACCCTTTCCCCTGAAATTCCCTCCCCTTTCCTCTTGGTCACTGTCAGCCTGTTCTCTGTTTCAGTGTCTTTGGTTATATTTTGTTTGTTTGTTTTGTTTTGTTGATTAGGTTCCTGATAAAAGTGAGATCATATGGTATTTGTCTTTCACTGCCTGGCTTATTTCATTCAGCATAATGCTTCCCAGTTCCATCTATGCTGTTGCAACGGGTAGGAGCTCCTTCTTTCTTTCTGCTGCACAGAATTCCATTGCATAAATTTACCACAATTTTTTTTATCTATTCATTTACTGATGGGCACCTAGGTTGTTTCTAGCACTTGGCTATTATAAATTGTGCTGCTATGAACATTGGGGTGCATAGGTTCTTTTGGGTTGGCATTTCAGGGTTCTTAGGATATAATCCTAGCAGTAGAATTGCTGGGTCAAAAGGCAGGTTCATTTTTAGTTTTCTGAGAAAATTCCATACTGTTTTCCATAGTGGTCGTACCAACCTGCAATCCCACCAACAGTGAACTAGGGTCCTCTTATTTTCACAATCCATCCAACACTTGTTGTTTGTTGCTTTTTTTATGGTGGCTAGTCTGACCTGTGTAAGTTGGTATCTCAATGTGGTTTTAATTTGCATCTCTTTGATAGCTAGTGATATTGAGCATCTTTTCATGTGTCTCTGGATCCTGTGTGTGTCCTCCTTGTATGTCCTCCTCTGTATGACCAGAAGTGTCTGGCCAAGTCCTTTGCCCACTTTTTAATTGGGTTGCTTGTCTTAGAGTGGAGTCATGTAAGTTCTCTGTATATTTTGGAGATTAAGCCCTTGTTTGAGGTATCACTGGCAAATATGTTTTCCTATAGAGTTGGTTCTCTTTTTATTTTAATACTGTTTTCTTTAGCAGTGCATAAGTTTTTTTATTTTGATGAGATTCCATTTGTTTATTCTTTCCTTTATATTCCTTGCTGTAGGGGACATATCAGTAAAAATGTTGGCATGTGAAATATATGAGATTTTCCTGCCTATTATGTTCACCTTTAATGGAGGACTTTAATGGTGTCACAACTTATATTTAAATCTTTTATCCACCTTGAATTTATTTTTGTGTATGGTGTAAGTTGATGATAGAGTTTTGGGATTTTTTTTTGCATATGGTTGTCCAGCTCTCTTGGCATCATTTGTTGAAGAGGCTATTTTTACTCAATTTTATGTTGCTTCCCCTTTTGTCAAATATTAATTGATTGTAGGTACTTGAGCTTATTTCTGGGGCTCTCTGTTCTGTTCGTTTGGTTTATCTGTCTGTTTTTATGCCAGTACAAGGCTGGTTTTGTTATAGTGGCGTTGTCATATAGTTTGGTATTAGGTATTGTGATTCCTCCTACTTTGCTCTTCCTTTTCAAAATTGCAGCAGCTATTTGGGGTCGTTTATGGTTGCAGAGACATTTTTGAAGTGTTTGTTCTGTATCTGTGAAATATGTCATGGGTACTTTAATACCTATTGCATTGAATCTGTAATTGCTTTGGGTAGTATGGATATTTTGATGATGTCAATTCTTCTGATTCATGAACATGGTATATGTTTTCATTTGTGTGTGTCTTCCTCAATTTCTCTTTTTAATGTTGTGTAGTTTTCTGAGTACAGGTCTTTTACCTACTTGGTTAGGTTTATTTCTAGGTATTTTATTTTTCTTGTTACTATATCGGATGGGATTTTTTTCTTGATTCCTGCTTCTGATGTTTCATCCTTAGTATACAAAAATGCTTTGAGCTCTGGCTGGTATAGCTCAGTGGATTGAGCGCAGGCCTAAGAACCACAGAATACCAGTTTGATTCCCAGTCAGGGCACATGCCTGGGTTGCAGGCCAGTTCCCAGCAAGGGACGCACAAGAGGCAACCATATATTGATATTTCTCTCCTTCTCGCCTTCCCTTCCCCTCTAAAGATAAATAAATAAAATATTTAATTTTTTTTTCAGTTTAAAAAATGCCTTTAATTCTGGATATTGACTTTGTATCCCACTGTTTTGCCAAATTCATTTATTAGGTCAAGCAGGGTTTTTTTTTTTTTTTTGGTTGAGTCTATAGAATTTTCTATGCACACTATCATGTCATCTGCAAACAATGACAGTTTTGTTTCTTTCTTTCTGGTTTGGATGTCTTTTATTTCCTTTTCTTGTCTAATCATTGTGGCTAAAACTTTGAATACTATGTTTAATAGAAGAGGTGAAAGTGGACAACCTTTTCTTATTCCTGATCTTTGTGGAAAAGATTTTAGTTTTTGTCCATTAAGTATGATGTTAGCTGTAGGTCTCTCATATAATGGTCTTTATTATATTGAGGAATGCTCCCTCTATTCCCACTTTGCTGAGTGTTTTTTATCATAAATGGGTGCTGTACCTTATCAAATGCTTTTTCTGCATCTATTGATATGATAATGTGCTTTTTGTCTTTGCTTTTTTATGTGATGTATTACATTTATTGATTTGAAAATATGTATCATCTTTGCATTTCTGGTATGAATCCCACTTGGTCATGGTGTATGATCTTTTAAATGTATTTCTGGATGTGATTTGCCAATATTTTTTTAGGATTTTAGCATCTATGTTCTTCATTGATATTGGCCTGAAGTTTTCATTCTTTGTTGTGTCTTTATTTGGTTTAAGGGTTAGGATGATGCTGGCTTCATAAAAAGAGTTTGGGAGTCTTCCATCATTTTGGACTTTTTGGAATAGTTTGTGAAGGATAGGTGTTAGCTCATCTTTAAATGCTCGTAGAATTCTCCTGAGAAACCATCTGGTCCAGGTTTTTTGTTTGTCAGGAGTTTTTTGATTACTGCTTCAATTTTTCTGCTGTAATTGGTTTGTTCAGGCTTTCTGCTTCTTCTTCATTTAGTTTTGGAAGATTGTATTTTTCTAGGAATTTGTTCCTTTCATCTAAGTTTTCAAATTTCTTGGCATAAAGGTTTTTGTAGTAATTTCTTACAATTCTTTGTATTCTTGTGGTTTCAGTTGTAATCTCTCCTCTTTCATTCCTGACACGTTTATTTGGGTCCTCTCTCTTTTTTTCTTGATAAGTCTGCTTAAAGGCTTGTTGGTTTTGTTAATTTTTTCAAAGAACCAGCTCCTGGACTTCTGCCAAGATGGAGGCATAGGTGGAAACACTGTGCCTTCTCCCACAACCAAGTTTGAATACAACAAAGGTTTGGAGAAACAAAGACACAACCAAAGGATAGAAAATTGAATTATACGGAAGTCCGACTACATCTAACCGTTCAACGGGGACGGTAAGAGGGGTGGAGCCAGCAGCGAGCAGGGTCGGACAGGACAGGGCCCCCGACCCAGGCGCACAGGCAGACAGGAACCAGTTGGGGTGCGGGGCAGACCAAGGGCGCATATTCGCGCACAGTGAGACAGACCACGCAGGCCCCAGGGGGCGAGGGCTGACGGCGGTGGCACACTCGCGTGCAGTGGGACGAAACGCGTGGGCCTGGTGACGGCAGTAACTGCTGCACTGGTGAGGGCTGTGGTGGCAGGTGGTGGACAGGACGCCATAGTCCCTCTTTAACCCCGCCCCCACATACAGCATCACAACCCAGCGACTTAGTTGCCCTGTTCTAGTGAACATTTTAGGGCTCTAATCCTGCTATGGAACAGTCACGAACAACCCAAAAGATGGCGCAAGAAGAACTCAAAGTCCCAGAGCCAATAACTCTAAGTGACCGAGAAATTGCCAGCCTCTCAGAAGCACAATTCAGGACACTATTTATCAGGATGCTCACAGAACTGGTAGATTATAGTCACAAATTAGAGGAACAAAGTCACAAATAAGAGGAACATATGAAGGCTAAACTAATTGAAATGAAGGGAGATGCACAGGAAACCAATAGGGATGGAAAGGAAACGGGGACACAAATCAATGGAATGGAACAGAAGGAAGAACAAAACATCCCACCAGAAAGGAATGAAGAAATGAGAATTCAAAACAATGAGGAGAGGCTTAGGAACCTCCAGGACATCTTTAAACGTTCCAACATCCAGATTATAGGGGTACCAGAAGGGGGAAAGAAACAGCCACGAGTGGAAAACTTATTTGAACAAATAATAAAGGAGAACTTCCCCAGTCTGGCAAAGGAAATAGACTTCCAGGAAATCCAGGAAGCTCAGAGAGTCCCAAAGAAGTTGGACCCAAGAAGGAACACACCAAGGCACATCATAATTACATTAGCCAAGACTAAAATGAAGGAGAGAATCCTAGAAGCAGCAAGAGATAAGGGGACAGTCACCTACAAAGGAGTACCCATCAGACTGTCAGCGGATTTCTCAAAAGAGACCTTACAGGCAAGAAGGGGCTGGAAAGAAGTATTCCAAGTCATGAAATCCAAAGACCTACAGCCAAGATTGCTTTATCCAGCAAAACTTTCATTTAGAATGGAAGGACAGATAAAGTGCTTCTCAGATAAGGTCAAGTTCAAGGAGTTCATCATCACCAAGCCCTTATTATATGAAATGCTAAAGGGACTTATATAAGAAAAAGAAGATGAAAAATATGAACAGTGAAAGGACAGCAAACTCACAGTTATTAACAACCACACCTAAAACAAAAGCAAACCAAGAGGATAGCTAGATCAGGAGTGGAACCATAGAAATGAAGATCACATGGAGGGTTAGCAACAGGGGAGTGGGAGGAGGAGAAGGGGGGAAAAGGTACAGAAAACAGCATAGACAATAGGTAGAAAATAGATAGGGGAGGGCAAGAATAGTGGGGGAAATATAGAATCTAAAGAACTTGAGACACGTGGTTATAAACTAAGGGGGGGGATGGTGGGGGAGTGTGCGGGGGGAGGGGAATGAAGGGGGGGAATAGAACAAGTGTAATGGTATAATCAATAAAATATATTTAAAAAAAGAAAAAACAAAGAACCAGCTCCTGGATTCATTGATCCTTAGAATTGTGCTTTTAGTCTCTATATCATATAATTCTTCTCTGATCTTGGTTATTTCCTTCCTTCTACTATCTCTAGGCTGTCTTTCTTGTTTGCTGGAGTTTGTAGGGTTAGGTTATTTTTTTGAAATGTTTCTATTCTTTTTAGGTAGGCCTATATAACTATGAACTCACCTCTCAGGACTGCCTCCACTGTGTCCCATAAGTTTTAGGTTGTTGTGAGTTCATTTTCATCTGTCTCCAGAAACTTTTTAATTTTTTTCTAATGTCATTCTTGGCCCCTTCATTGTTTAACAGCTTGCTGTTCAATCTCCATGATTTTGAGTGGTTTGTTGTTTTTTCCTTGGGGTTTGTTTCTAGTTTCAGTCCCTTGTGGTCACAGAAAATGGTTGATATGATTTCAAATTTCTTGAATTTGTTGAGGCTTGTTTTGTGTCCTGTCTTGTGGTCTATCTTTGAAAATGTTCCATGTGCATTTGCAAAGAATATGTATTTTTCTTCCTTAGGATGAAAGGCTCTCTTTATATATATCCATTAAGTCCATTTAATCTAGGGCATTAATGCCACAATATCTTTGTTGACATTTTGTTTGGAAGATCTGTCAATTTTTGACAGTGGGGTGTTCAAATCCCCTACTATAATTGTGTTCTGTCAATATCTTTCTTGAAATCCTCTAAGAGTTTTCTTTATGTATTTGGGTGATCCTATGTTGGGTGCATATATATTTACAATGGTTATGTCTTTTTGGTGGATTCTTCCCTTGAGTATTATGAAGTGACCTTCTGGGTCTTTCTTTATGGCCTTTTTTTTGAAGCCTATTTTGTCTGATATGAGTATTGCTACCCCGCCTTTTTTTTTGCCTGTTCCTTTGCTTGGAAAATTTGTTTCCAGCCCTTCACTTTCAGTCTGTGTAGGTCTTTTGTCCTGAGGTGGGTCTCTTGTAGGCAGCATATGTGTGGGTCATGCATTCTTATCCATTCAGCTATTCTATGCCTTTTGATTGGAGTATTTAATCCATTTATGTATAAGGTTATTATTGATAAGTACTTATTTACTGCCATTTTTCATACCTGTGTTCCTCTCTCTCTGTCTCTTTACTTTAGACTTTTCATATTTCAGTGAAGAAAATATATAAATATATATAGATAGATGGATATAGTGATGTATATATCTCTTAGAAAAAAGTATTATTGCTGAATTTTTTCTCAGAAATATACATCTTAGAAAAAGTATTATTGTTGAATTTTGTATAATTTGGTACACAAACACACACACACACATATAATTTAGAACAATCTTTAAATGTGCATAATCTAATGAATGCCACATGGATAATTTTATGTGAATAAAATTTTATTTTATCTCCACCTTGCACTTTACCTTGGATATTTCCTTAACTGTCTTAAAGAGAATCTTTTTTCGTGTGTGTAATTAGTAGTAAGTTAGTATACCATAAGAAAATAATGCTTATTTTAAAAGTTTTGAAAAATATTAGAAAGGTAGATATTGATCAAATACCCACAATTGGCCATTGTTTGTTTACCTTCTGCTTTGTTTCAGCCAAACTTTCGTCAAGCTTTTCTGCCCACTACAGGTCAATAAACTCTGCCTTCCAATTTCTGAGCAAGCACTAAAAAGCAGAATGTGTCCCCTTATAATCTTATCATAAGAATTCATTAACTACAGCCAGACACTTTTCTTCTCAGGTCCTGCTGGCCGCTTTACCTTACTATTGACTTCCTCGTGAAAGTTTTTGTTAAAGCACTCTCTACCCCTCCCTACCTTTGTGAGAAAAGAGTTTGCTGCCTGATTTTTGAGACACTTTAATAAATATGTACACTTTATTCTTATTAGAGGACAATTTTTCATTGTTTTTAAAGAGAGAGGAAGGGAGAGAGGACAAGACAAAGGAAAACATCCTCATGAGAGAGCAGCATCTATTGCTTGCCTTCCATGGGCCCCCAGACTGGGGAGTGAACCCACAACCTTTTGGCTTCAGTACAATGCTACAACCAACTGAGCCACACCAGCCAGGGTAAAACACTTCCATATTTCTTATAGGGCATTCTCCTTATAGAAAGTACTACTTTTGAATAAAGTTCCTCCTTACTTAAGTCCACATTTGTTTTTATTTGAAGAACATGACATTTTTCAAAATGTAGTAGAAAACTGTATAAATTATATTTAATTTTTTTTAAGTTTATAAAAACAGATTTGGAACTTTAGCTAACAGTAGAGGGAGCTTATATAAGTCACACTGCTCCTTCTCATTCTAAAAATAAATAAATAAATAAATAAACAAACAAGCAGAACATAAACAGAATCATAGATACAGAGAATGTTTTTGTCTTTAATTTTAATTGTATTTTTCCATTACCACTTAAACCTTTTATTAAAATATCATGACCATATATTTTACCATATGAAATACTGTCTTTATATGAAAGGTAAAACAAAAATGGTTTCTAGATATAAATATAAGAGAATATCTTCATGAATTAAGAGCAAATATATATATATATACATACATACATATATATATATGTGTGTGTGTATGTGTGTGTGTGCGTATCTTTAAGCAAATTATAAAATGCACAAAGGAAAAAAATAGTAAATTTGACTCTATTGACTTTAGAACTTCAATCTAAGAGGGTGGCAAATTAAGCCTTCTAAGTTTTCAAAAAATATTTGGAATACCTAAAACTTAAAGTTTACATCCAGAATATATAACAATAAGTGATCAATATATAAGACCTGCAAATCAATTAAAACAAGATGGAAATCCTAGACAAAAAGTGGGGGAAAGAACTGAGCAGTGTTCCCACAAAAGATGAAAGAAGATATAGAGTCACTAGATACATGAAAAGGTTTACAACTTCATTAGTAAATATATAAAATAAACAACTGATACTGTACAAAGGAGTAAGTAAAATTTTTATAAAATAAAAAATTTTTAAAGTTTTGTTATGTGAAGAGATAGGGACTCATAAAACGTATCTGGGAAGGTAATTTGGTTAATCACTTTCANTGGATATTGACTTTGGCTTCAGTACAGTGCTACAACCAACTGAGCCACACCAGCCAGGGTGAAACACTTCCATATTTCTTATAGGGCATTCTCCTTATAGAAAGTACTACTTTTGAATAAAGTTCCTCCTTACTTAAGTCCACATTTGTTTTTATTTGAAGAACATGACATTTTTCAAAATGTAGTAGAAAACTGTATAAATTATATTTAATTTTTTTTAAGTTTATAAAAACAGATTTGGAACTTTAGCTAACAGTAGAGGGAGCTTATATAAGTCACACTGCTCCTTCTCATTCTAAAAATAAATAAATAAGTAAATAAACAAACAAGCAGAACATAAACAGAATCATAGATACAGAGAATGTTTTCGTCTTTAATTTTAATTGTATTTTTCCATTACCACTTAAACCTTTTGTTAAAATATCATGACCATGTATTTTACCATATGAAATACTGTCTTTATAGGAAAGGTAAAACAAAAATGGTTTCTAGATATAAATATAAGGGAATATCTTCATGAATTAAGAGCAAATATATATATATATATATATATATACATACATACATATATATATGTGTGTGTGTATGTGTGTGTGTGCGTATCTTTAAGCAAATTATAAAATGCACAAAGGAAAAAAATAGTAAATTTGACTCTATTGACTTTAGAACTTCAATCTAAGAGGGTGGCAAATTAAGCCTTCTAAGTTTTCAAAAAATATTTGGAATACCTAAAACTTAAAGTTTACATCCAGAATATATAACAATAAGTGATCAATATATAAGACCTGCAAATCAATTAAAACAAGATGGAAATCCTAGACAAAAAGTGGGGGAAAGAACTGAGCAGTGTTCCCACAAAAGATGAAAGAAGATATAGAGTCACTAGATACATGAAAAGGTTTACAACTTCATTAGTAAATATATAAAATAAACAACTGATACTGTACAAAGGAGTAAGTAAAATTTTTATAAAATAAAAAATTTTTAAAGTTTTGTTATGTGAAGAGATAGGGACTCATAAAACGTATCTGGGAAGGTAATTTGGTTAATCACTTTCAATAAAAGTTTGATACTATGTACAAAATTTAAAGTATATGTTGAATATTAAAAAATAATAATCTTTTTACCAAGTTCCTGGCACTGAGCTGCTAAAATCCTGGAAATGTCCCAAGTAATAGGAAATGTCCTTATTATTCATGAGCATTTTGGATCATACCTGAGTTTATGTTAATAAATGCATTTATCAGCATAATTAGCATAATTGAGAATGGGACTGGTGACCAAAAAGAAGAACCATATGGTTAGAGGATTGGGGCTTTGAACCAGCCCAACTTATGGGAGGGGAGGATGCCTGGAGATCTTTAATCATATGGCTGTTGGTTCAATCAATGATGTCGTCTACATAATTAAGCCCCAAATAAGAACTGTGAACACTGAAGTTCAGTGGCACTTCCTGGCTGGTGAACAGGGAGAGTGCTAGGAGGGTGACGCACTCTGATTCAGTGGGGAAAGTGAATGGAAGCTTTACATTTGGGAACCTCCCATACCTTGACCTATTTGCCTCTTCTTTTATCCTGATTTATATGTATTACTATAAAAGTAATTGAAAGTATAAAACATTCCTGAGTTCAGTAAGTCATCTGAGTGTATCTTCAACTCTGATTGGGGTTGTGGAAACCCCTCTATACTTATAGCCAGTTGCCTAGAAATGCAGAAAGCTGTGGGGAACCTGAACTTGTGTCTGGCATCTGAAGCAGTGACACTCTTAATGAGGACTATGATGATCTTAACATACAGAGTTCGCAATAACTCCAGATGGTTAGAATCTAAATTCTATTACATATAATAGGAATACCATTATTATTCTGCAATAATAATCATAGGTGTGTTTCCTAGAGAATTGTATTCCTGTGTAGACCAGAAGGCATGTACAAATGATTGTTAGCAGCATTATTCATAAAGTCAAAATCTACATAAGCCATAAATCCAACTGTCTATCACAGTATAAGAGATATATGCTTTATATTTATAAAAGTACTTTCAGGCAATGAAAATTAATGAACTACAACTACATGCAAAAAAAGAGGTGAGCCTTAAAAACATAACTTTGAATGACACAAGCTTACCACAAAAGACTACATGAAGTATTGCACTTCTCTTTATGTATCATACAAATACAGGCAAAAATAAACTGTATTATTTGTGGACACAATTGAAAGTTTTTAAAATATATAAAAACAAGGAAGTGGTTACCATAAATTTCATTATTTATTTATTTATTTATTTATTTATTTATTTTGCTTGGAGAAGAGACTTTATTAGTTCATGAGACCAATATTTTGTTGGGGTGAAACCTTTAGTTTCTTAGATAATGATACTTTCCATTTTATACATTTTTCTTTTTTTTAATTGTTGTTCAATTACACATGACTCCATTTTCCCCCCACAAACCCCACACCAGCCATCCTCACCTCCCACATCTCCTTTGGTATTGTCCCAACTTCGGTATTGTCCATATGTCCTTTATATATGTTCCCGAAAACCCTTCCTCCCCCCATTATCTCCTGCCACTTCTCTTGTGGTTACTGTCAGTGTATTCTTAATTTCACTGTCTCTAGTTATAATTTGTTTGTTTTGTTGATTAGATTCCACTTATAGGTGAGATCATATGGTATTTGCTTTCACTGTCTGACTTACGTCTCTTAGCACAATGCTCTCCAGATCCATTCATTCTGTCTCTTAGGGGTGGAGCTTCTTCTTTCTTTCTGCTGCATAGTATTCCATCATGTAAATGTATGATAGTTTTTGATCCTTTAATCTACTGATGGGCATTTAGGTTGCTTACAGAACTTGGCTATTTTAAATTTTGCTGCTATGAACATTGAGGTGCATTGGGTTTTTTAAATTAACCTTTCAGGATTCTTAGGGTAAAATCCCAGTAGAGCAATTACAGGATCAAAAGACAGTTCCATTTTTAGTTTTCTGAGAAAATTCCATACTGTTTTCCACAGTGGCTGCACCAATATGCATTTTCATCAACAGTGTACTAGGGTTCCCTTTTCTCCACATTCTCTCCAAGACTTGTTCTTTTTTGATTTGTTTATGATGTCTATTCTTACCTGTGTACAATGGTATCTCATTGTGGTTTTAATTTACATCTCTCTGATGGCTAGTGATACTGAGCATCTTTTCATGTTTCTGGGCCCTTTGTGTGTCCTCCTTAGAGAATTATCTGTTCAAGTCCTTTGTCAATTTTTAAATTGGATTTCTTGTCTTTCTGGAGTTGAGTTATGTGAATTCTTTATATATTTTGGAGATCAATCCCTTGTCTGAGGTATCATTGGCAAACATATTTTCCCATACAGTTGATCCCCTTTTTGTTTTGCTGATGTTTCCTTTAGCCTTGAAAAAGCTTTTTATTTTGATGAAGTCTCATTTGTGTATTCTTACCTTTACATCCCTTGCCATAGGGGATCCCATTTGTGTATTCTTACATTTATGTCCCTTGCTGGGACATACTGGTGAAAATTTGCTGTGTGGAATATCTGAGATTTTCCTACCTATGTTCTCCTCTAGGACTTTCATGGTGTCACAACTTACATTTAAGTCTTTCATCCATCCCGAGTTTATTTTTGTGCATGGTGTAAGTTGGTGGTCGAGTTTTATATTTTTGCATATAACTCACAAGATCTCCCATTTTTTGAAAAGGCTATTTTTACTTCACTTTATGCTTCTGTCTCTTTTGTCCAATATTAATTGACTATGGGGACTTGGCTAATATTATTTCTGAGCTCTCTGTTCTGTTCTAGTGATCTATGTGTCTATTCTTATGCCAGTGCCAGTCTGTTTGATTACTCTGGCCTTGTACTACGGTTTGATATCAGGTATTATGACCCCTCCACCTGTATTCTTCTGTCTCAAAATTGCTGCACCTATTCAGGGTAATTTATGGTTCCATATAAATTTTAAAAAATGTTTTTTCTATATCTGTGAAATATGCCATTGATATTTTAATAGAGATTGCATTGAATCTATAAATTGCTTTGGGTAGTATGGACATTTTGCTGATGTTAATTATTCCAATCCATGAACAGGATACACACTTTCATTTGTTTTTTTGTCTTCATTAACTTTTTTCTTCAGAGTTGTGTAGTTTTCAGAGTACAGCTATTTAACCTACTTGGTTAGATCTATTCCTAGGTTCTTTATTTTCCTTGTTGTTATATCACATGGTATTATTTTCCTGATTTCTGTTTCTGATATTTCATTGTTGGTATACAAAAATGCCTTTGATTTCTGAATACTGACTTTGTATCCCATTGTTTTGCCAAATTCACTTATTACATAGAACAGTTTTTTCATGTAGTATATAGGATTTCCTATGTCCACTATCATGTCATTTGCAAACAATGACATTATTGCTTCCTCCTTTCTAATTTGGATGTCTTTTATTTCTTTTTCTTATCTGATGACTGTGGCTAAGACTTCCAATGCTATATTGAATAGAAGTGGTGAAAGCAAACATTCTTGTCTTGTTCCTGATCTTAGTGGAAAAGCTTTTAGTTTTTGCCCATTGAGTATGATGTTGGCTGTAGGTCTCTCATATATGGCCTTTATTGTGTTGAGGAATGTTCCCCCTATTCCCATTTTGCTGAATGTTTTTATCGTAAATGGGTGATGTACTTCATCAGTTGCTTTTTCTGCATCTATTGATATTATCACATAATTTTTGTTTTCCCTTTATTTTATGTGATGTATTACATTTATTGATTTTTTACTATTGTACCATCCTTGCATTCCTGGGATGAATCCCACTCGATCATGGTGTATGATCTTTTTAATGTGGTTTGCCAATATTATTTTAAGGATTTTAGTGTCTATGTTCATCAGTGATATTGGCCTGTCATTTTCTTTCTTTGTTATTTCTTTATTTGGTTTGGGGGTTAGGATGATACTGGCTTCATAAAAAGAGTTCTGGAGCCTTCCTTCAGAAGAGTCTGTGAAGGACAGGTGTTAACTCTTCCTTAAACGATTTGTAAAATTATCTGAAACCATACAGTCCAGCTTTTTTGTGTGCCAGAAATTTTTTATTACTGCTTCAATTTCATCTGCTATTATTGGTCTGTTCAGGCTTTCTGCTTCCTCTTCATTTAGTTTTGGAAGGTTATATTTTCTTGAAATTTGTCAACTTTACCTAGGTTTTAAAATTTCTTGATATATAGTTCATAGTAATTTCCTACAGCCCTTTGTATTTCTGTGGTATCTGTTGTAATCTCCCATCTTTCATTTCTGATTTTGTATTTGGGTCCTCTTTTTTCCTTGATAAGTCTGCTTAAAGGCCGTCTATATTTTTATGTTTTCAAATAACCAGGTTCTAGATTTATTGATCCTTTGGTTTTCTCTTTCCATCTCTATGGCATTTAATTCTGCCCTGATCTTGGTTCTTTCCTTCCTTCTACTTGTTGTGGGCTATCTTTGTTGTTATTTCTCCAGTTCTTGTAAATGTAGGGTTAGGTTGTTAATTTGAAATGTTTCTATCGTTTTAGGAAACCTGTATTACTATGAACTTCCCTCTCAGGACTGCCTTTGCTGTCTCTCGTATGTTTTGAACTGTTGTGCCTTCATTGTCATTTGTTTCCAGAAACTTTTTGATTTCTTCCTTGATCTAATTTTTAATCCATTCATTGTTTAATAGCATGCTATGAAATCATTCTTATTTAATTTTATGTAGTGAAATATAACCTACACATAAAAATGTTCATAAAATCAATATTTAGCAATATGACTTCACAAAACAAGTAGTCATGCAATCACAGCCTGGGACAATACATGGATCATTTACCAGCATGTAAAATTCTTCATTTGTCCCATAGAAGTAATAATATTCTCTCTCCTGCCTAAAAATAATCATTATGCTAAAATTTATGCAGTAGAACATGGGAGGGATGCAAGATAGCAGAGGAGTGAATGGAAGCCACACTAACCTCTTCCCAGGACCAATCTGAAATTGTAACTAAATTGTGCAGAAATCACCCGAAACAAACAATTGGACCATAATGAGAGAGGAGCCTTATAACCTTGGACAGGTAGAATAATCAGTGTCAGCACAACCTGACTAGTAAATAGAGTGGTAGAGACTCTAGAGGGTTGGCTGGGCACCCATAGGCTGCAGCTCAAGAGAGATAATTAATGAGCTAGGTAGATCCCCTTGAGAAGAATGGGGTCTAAACACTAATCTGGGATCCCCAGCATAGAGCACTAGAGCCCCCCAAATTACACAGAGAGCAACTGGTGGTGAAAAGTGTTAGGGTTGATCTCTGCCAGAGACTGACGGCTGCAGACACAAAGAGTCATTCAAAGGGCCAAGGCACAAATTTTTATTTATAGCCACTTAACTGTGGGTCTGGCAAAGGCAGGGGCATAGTGGACATAGTGGATGCTGAGGAGAGACTGGGGATGGTAGCTTTGGGGAGAGAGCTGAGAGAGTAGCTGCTGGGATCCAAACTTATATTATCACTCATTCTGAAATGTTTATCATATTTTTATATGAAATACTTAAAATAGTGTAGACAGTGATAAGTTCTGAGCTTCATTTGATTTCATGACCCCAAATTACCTAATATTTATTTTTAAAGTTTTTCCATGATGTAATAATAATATATTATGCCATAAACATTTTTTGTTTTCACTTATTTTATAATTTTATTTAAAATATTGTAAAATGCTAACATTACAATATTAATGTGCATTTTAATTAATTGCATTTTTACAATATTAAAAATTCAAATGAATTTTTTGTGTTCCAAAAAAGACTAGCGATTTGTAGCCTACAACAGTCTTTCACAAACTTGGTGGCATAGATCAATTATTCTGAGATGGAAATTCTGGTTCAGTAGATTTGGGGTAAGGCCCAAGCATCTGCATTTTTTAAAAGGTCTATGAAAGCCCTGGCTGGTGTAGCTCAGTGGATTGAGCATAGGCTTGCAAACCACACATTTGCGGTTCGATTCCCAGTCAGGGCACATGCCTGGGTTGCAGGCCAGTTCCCGGCAGGGGCCAGTTCCCATCAGGGGATGCATGAGAAGCAACCATACATTGATGTTTCTCTTCCTCTCTCCTTCCCTTCCTCTCTAAAGATAAACAAATAAAATCTTTAAAATAAAAAATAAAACAAAAATAAAAGGTCTATGAAAGAATTCAATGTGCAGTAAAGTTTGAGAATAAATAAAATATACAAAAAATTATATTTATTACACTGTTCCTTTCTTTCAGAAGTGTCTGTAATTATCTCCAGTATGAAAGAATTACTTATGATATATAATTTCATCCTATCATCTCTTAATTTTTAGGATCATTATAACTTTTTGTAGACTATGGAAACAAGAATATTGTAGTTTTTCCTTTTGCTTCAAAGATTTTGATTAATATAGAGGATTTTTCTCCTTTTCTATAATTTTACTTACCTGGAATCAATTGAAGATGATGGCTGGGCTTTCTAATATACATCTATAGTATTTATTGATTTTAGAGTAAGAGAAAGGAAGGGACAGAGAGAATGAGAAAGAGAGAGAGAGATGGGAGGAGTGAGAGAGAGGAATAAGACAGACATCAACTAGTTTCACTTATTTATGCATTCATTGATTAACTCTTGTATGTGCTCTTACTGGGGATCAAATCTGCAGTGTTGGCTATGGAGACATTGCTCTAACCAACTGAGCTACGTGGCCCGAGCCATATCTACATTTTTATTAAAACATGAACTACTATTTGAACATACGTATCCCCAATTGATTTTCAAGTCTTGACCTTCAGTAAGATTTGAATCATGTACCCATCCAATCAAAGAGGATAAAATGTTAATACTTACTAACCATGGTTTCAATACCATTGTCTGAAAAAGGGTAGGATTCTCTAGAAAGGCTTTAAGGAACCAGCTATTTGAGGACATAATACACCTATCCCAGTTTATTGGGCTGCTGATGATACACCTGATCTTGTCTGCCTCCTTTCTGTTTTTTGTGGTGTTGGAATAATAGAGCCTTTGTAACCATGTATTGATGGCCTTAAGCAGTAACAAAAAGCACAAAGTTCAACTCAGCTGGGCCCATGTTCAAATTTACAAGTACACGTAACCTCTCAGAACCTAAATTTTCTCATCCTGAAATATAAATAATTGCCTAGAAAGTATTCACCACAGAAAGAATCTATTGTATAAAAGGAACAAAAAGGCATCAAGAGTACCTAGAATAAATATATGATGCTAATTTAATAAACTGGAAGGACCTCAAGATTTGTGGAGAGAAAACTGATTTTTGATAAGAGAACAGTTGTTCCTTTAAGGGAAGCCAAGATTATATAGCAGGACTCTAACCAGGCATATTCAAAGACCACTGTCAAAACTTGCAAAATTTTAACTGCATGTTCCCAGAAAACATCTGCTTTATGGTAAGAATATGATGTATAGAAAAACATTTGAATGAAGTAAATAATTTTTAGAGGTGGGATTAACAAATATCCATCTAGCTCCTCCCTTGTGTCACCATTTGGGGAAGATTTTGACTAAGGATTATGCCACGAAGTGTACCAACTCTATTGTAATATATAATACTTACCAAACACCCATTCTATGTCAGGTACAGTTAAGTTATTTACATGTATGGACTCATTTAATTCTCATAATAACCCTATAAGTAAGTATAATATTGATTCCCTTTCTGCAGATGAGAATCTTGAGACAGACCGTAAGTAAATTAATTGTTCAAGATCACTGAACCTGTCTGCAGAAATGTGGAAGTGACACCGATGATTACAGAACACACACACAGAACATTTTTCTGCATTGTAATTTTTCTATAATTCTCTAAGTCATTTTCCCTTTTCTTCACTTAGCAAAAAATAAAATTATGAAAGATTATCTCTGTGTGAAATTGGAGTCATGTTTTACAGAAAAAATTTGTTTATTGAGTTTTGTAATGCTAACACTGTAAAAGTGAATTTTTCAAATATTGACAGAAAATAGGTTTTTCAATCCATTTAACAAAAATTACATAAGTTGGTAGAAAAGTTTATTTTAAAAACCTATAGTCAATATCATTTTACCATCTGAATAAACTCAATATTTGCAAAAAACCTCAAAAACTTCCTTGAACTTTTTGACCCCAATTACTTTGAAGTTTCTGACTTCTCCCCCACCCTCCTTTTTCTTTCTCTTTTGTCTTCCTAACTTCACAGACTAGTCTACAACAGAAATCATGGTAAACATGTTAATATTTTTATCAGAAAGGACAATTGACTTTAAGACAAACACACACTGTTTTTCCCCAAATTAGCTGTTTTTAAGATTTTCAACTAGATCAAATGCATAAAGGGGGAACTAATTTACTGAGCTCTCTATTTATAGTTTTTATATATTAGTACATTATAGAACATCACTACGCAGATATAGACACTCTGCAGATGGGGATCCATCTGTTTGGCCTGATTTTGTTACAAGCTTGTGAACAAAACCCAGGCAGCTACCTTTTGAATTGTGGCTGCCTTAAGTACTCACTGCATTTCTGTACTGTAGACTCTCCGTATTTCCAGCCCTGACTATCATTTTCTTCTTCTGACCCAAAACTTGTTTTGCTAGAAAATTTGCCTCCACATACAATGTGTTACTGTGGGCAGTATTTCCATTTATATCTTTTATATAATGGTTTTTAAAAAAGATTTTATTTACTTATTTTTAGGTAGAGGGAAAGGGAGAGAGAAAAAGAGGGAGAGAAACATCAATGTGTGGCTGCTTCTCACACAGCCCCCAGCAGGAACCTGGCCTGCAACCCAGGCATGTGCTTTGACTGAGAATTGAAGCAAGACACTTTGGTTCACAGGCTGGCCCTCAATCCACTGAGCCACACCAGCCAGGGCTTTTTTTATATGACTTCTAAATGTAAAAGAAAATGCCTTTTGTTTGCCTTAAAATCCCCCCAAATAGTATGTTCTAAATCAACACAATGAATGGATAAATGCTATCCTAATAATTTCTTGGTTACTCTCATTGAAACTATCTTTTCTACCACAGCTTTTTAGTATTGGTTGAAATGACAACACATTGCATGGAAGTTACAGTGGCAAAGAGTAGCTAAATCTCCAAGATACAGTAGCACTGACAGGTGTAAAACACCTTATGTCACTCTCTTGTCCTGTAAAGCAGAATCTGGTAGGATAGATGATTTCTAAGCTCCCTCTGAAATCCCTTCCATCTTCTTCTCCAAGTGGGTTAGACCAACAAAATATATAACAAAACAAAAAAATGATGGAAGAAATAAAATTATGAAATCCTTGCTACCTTTACCTCTACTGGAAGATAATAGTTTTTTGAGGGGAGAAAATCATGTAGCCATTGTTGAGGGCAAAGGGGAACTAGCCAGAACATAGCTGTAAGGAAGCAAAAGGTGTTTTACTAACGCAAAGAGGCTCCGGGACACACCCGAAGAGTGGGGTGTGTTCCAGGATGTGGTGTAAGAGCAAAGGTTAGTCAAGCAGANCTATTGTGCCGCTGAGCCAACCGCTAACCGCCACATCTGCTTCTGTATCCAGATTGTTTGCGCGCCTCCATAAAACCCTAAGCCTGTAAGAGTTTGGCGCGACTCTCATTTGCAGCCCTTGCGGGCACCGTGTCTCCGGACACTTTGGATAGTTCGCCCCTGAGCAGGTTAAACTTGGCCAATAAAGTAACATCTTTGGAACCCCGAAAGTCTCCGACATTTGTTCTTGCGGTTGGTGAATGCAACACCCATCTTCATGGGAAGAAGACTACAGAAATAAAGCTTTCCAATCACCTGTGTCCCTTGTCAGTTGTAAATCTATAACAACATGTCAGTTGTTTTTGGTGCCATGAAACACACTGTATTGAGGACAGAGAGTATAAGAGTATGCATTTTATGGGTAGACAACTGCTTTATGGAGAATGAATGTTACCGAACAAGGGTCCAGGGTGGGGGGGGCAATACTTGGCCCACTGAGGGATGCCAAAAACTGCTTCAGAAAACAGGGGCCCATCCCAAGGACGGTATACTAATATCTATTGGGCTCTTCTGTCCGCCGCCAATTGGAACGATGTCTCTCAATGCCAGAGATTTGTGAAAAGGAAACAAAATGTTTATTTAGTGCTATTCAGGCCTAATGCCTTCATCAAAATATTAAAATCTTTAAGGGTATACACCTACACACACAAACACAGCACTCTCTTCTTCCACTGTCCCAACTCCGGGTACCGTAAATCAGGAAAAGAGCACACGTCTGTTTTCCAGGTCGCTAGCACTCTGGCCTGTGTCGCCTGTCCAGGCAGGATCTCCAACTAATCCAAAGTCATGTGGCACCTTCCACTGGCAAGAGTTCTTTGTACCAAGTTCCAGTCAAAGTCTCTCCTGGTTTCCAGGCCACTCAGCCAAAGGGAGCACGCCAAAGCCACGTGGGCCTCTTCTACCAAAGCCGCACTCCACCAAAAGCGCACGTCTTTCTTCTTCACCTAGCCGCAGGGATCTCCATTCTGGCAAAACTGTGTGGTCTTCCCTTTCACCTGGCCAAGAGGAGGTCTGCACTCTGCTGAAACTGCGTGGCTCTCTCTCCTAATGGCTACAGGGGTCTACATCTTTCCAAAATGTTGCATTCACCAACCGCAAGAACAAATGTCGGAGACTTTCGGGGTTCCAAAGATGTTACTTTATTGGCCAAGTTTAACCTGCGCAGGGGCGAACTATCCAAAGTGTCCGGAGACACGGTGCCTGCAAGGGCTGCAAATGAGAGTTGCACCAAACACTTACAGGCTTAGGGTTTTAAGGAGGCGCGCAAGCAAGCTGGATACAGAAGCAGATGTGGCGGTTAGCGGTTGGCTCAGGGGCACAATAGGGTTACTGATTATTGGTGAGTTAACTCGTGCACTGGCTCGTGCTCCTTTACTTGATTGGTCAGTTGAGCTTGTGCACAGGGGTAAAATTTCCCTCCCTAGTAACTGTCCAGATGGCTATCTGCCTGACTCACCTTGTTGCTCTTATACCACATCCTGGAACACACCCCACTCTTCGGGTGTGTCCCGGAGCCTCTTTGCGTTAGTTAGTAAAACACCTTTTGCTTCCTTACAGCTATGCTCTGGCTAGTTCCCCTTTGCCCTCAACACAAAACAGCATGGCTCTCCCCATCACCTGGCCAGTAGGGAGTCTTCACTCTGCTAAAGCCACATGGCTCTCTCCTGCAGGCCCTCTCTCAGAGAAGCAGCCCCCAAAATTCCAGCCTGAGTAGTTGCCACTCACTTCTCCCTGGCCCAAAACTTGGCCACAGATATTTAACATATCTATGAAACCAGTTAAAGGTTATAGATATGTTAAATGACCATTCCAGAGGTTAGCTGCAAAACTGTTGCTATGCAAAATAGCTCTCAATGGCCCTGATCCATTTGTCCCTTCCCCCAACTGACACCTGGGTGGGGGGGGGGGGTGAGGACATCTTAATATTTCCTCCAATATTCCTGTACACTTTGAGTTCTGGACACCATTCCAAATCTTTTCTGGGCCCCCCTTGGCTGCACCCTGTATCATGAACAGTTTTAAATTTTTCTGGATCAGAGCTTTCTTTTTTGTTTCTAATAAGCTACAGAGTCACTTCTCTCTGTTTGATAATCTGTTCTAAGTACCTTTACCTAAAAGGATGAAAATTATAATCTATTTCATAGTTTCCCTCCCTCTTTCTGCCTCAGTCTTTCTTAAACCAGACAGTTTCTCCTGGGAGTTCATACAGTGATAGACTCCTTTGATCTCCTTTGCTCTGCCAATGAAGACACAGATTTTGGGGGATTTTTTTTACATTACTGACTGGAAAAGAATATTATCTCCCATCTCTCTTTCTCTCTCTCTCTTTTTCTGAGCTACCACAAAGCAGACATTTCAGTGTGAGTGAAGTCCCTTCCTCTATCCCCAGCCTGGTATACTCATTCACAGGTGGAAGCAGGACATCAGTCAGGAGAAAAAAAAGCATTGATTTTGAGTGAGATAGTTAAATCTCTGTGCAGAGAGGAGCCATCTGCCAGGAAGCTGTAAAAAAAAAAAAAAACCAACAAAAAAACAGCATTACAAGGGCTGATCTTCATCCCTCAGAACTTACAAATGGACTTGGTCACTGTCCTTTGCAGGTACAAATCTCTCTAATAGCATGAGACTCCGCTACTGCTGTCAAGCAGTAGAGGACATTGGGGGAAAAGTGAAGTGTAAAACCACAGAAACTGTTTGAATCTTGGGTTTGACATGTATATGCTCTGTTTTGTTCACTTTCTTCTTGTACACACAAGCCCCATATTTGTTCACATTGTAACAGAGCACAGCCATGAGGGGGCCCCCAGAAACGAATTTAGGGTGGGGTCCAGAGCTCAGGGTGCCCAGGAAATATTAAGATGTCCTCACCCCACCTCCCCTGTGTCAGTTGGGAGAAGGGACAAATGGATCAGGGCCATTGAGAGCTGTCTTGCATAGCAACAGTTTCACAGCTAACCTCTGCAATGGTCATTTAACATATCTATAACTTTAACTGGTATCATAGATATGTTAAATAGCTGTGGCCATGCTCTGAGCCAGGGAGAAGGGAGTGGCTTCTACCCAGGATGTAACTTGGGGCTGGTCCCCTGAGTTACAGTGCCTGCCTGTGTGAGAGCTTGGATGGGGCCACACTTCCCCGGTCTCATTATGGCAGCCCAGTAAAGCTGGGAGGACACGGGAGTCCTGGCAGGTGTAACCAAATGTGGGAGGAGTCGGAAATGGGGCTGCAAAGGAGGACTGGTGCAGGGGTTTAAAGGCAGACACAGCAGCCATTGAGAGGAGGGAGCCATGTGGTTTTGGGCAGAGTAAGGATCCCCACTTGGTGAGGCGAAGGAGAGCCACGTGGTTTTGTCGGAGTGCAGACCCCCTCTTGCCCAGGTGAAGAAGAAAGCCATGCACTTTTGGCAGAGTGCAGACCCCTGCAGCTCTGGTAGAAGAGGCCCATGTGGCTTTGGGGTGCTCCCTTTGGCTGCGTGGCCTGAGAAGCAGGAAAGACTTTGCCTGGAAAATGGGTACAAAGAAGTCTTTCCAGTAGACCATGAGAAGGTGGCATATGGCTTTGGAGTAATTAGAGATCCTGCCTGGAGAGTGACACAGCTGATGGTGCCATTGGCCTGACACACAGACACGTGCTTCTTTTCCTGATATACAGTACCCCGAATTAAGGCAGGGGGAGAAGAAAGCACTATGGGCATCTGTGGTTATCCTAAAGTACTTTGATATTTTTATGGGGACATTGGGTCACTACTTTAAGTCTGTATAGCTTTAAATAAACCTCTCCTTTCCTTTTCACAAATCTCTAGCATTGAGAGATGTCTTTCCTCTGGCGACAGACAGACAAGCCCAGTAGGTATTAGTATACTGTCCTTGGGAGAGGCCCCTGTTATTCTACAGCAGTTTTTTTGGCATCCCTGGGTGGGACAAGTACTGCCCACCCCCCTTGGACCTCTGTTCTGTAACAACATGAAACTAAATTTGCTTAACTTCTGCAACATGCTACCTATTGCCCTCACACCGGATTTCTAGCCTTACTCTCTTATTCTCAAATGTATTTGATAGAGTTTTAGTACATTGACAAATAAATGAGCTTCTAAATATATACAAAATATGATGTTTTCACATTTAGAAGATTTCTTCTCTTTTTTTAACTTTCTTCTATGCTTGGTTCCCACCTTCAGGGTTCTGTTTTTTTGGCAGTATACTAATTAAACATTTTATGTTTTCTAAAATAATTTAATGAACAAATTATTTGTTATATGTTAATTTCATATAGATATATGTCTATTTCTTAAGTTTGAATTGTGCTCTTCTGATATATGCTATTCCTTTATCAACAATAATGATACATTTTGTATGACTTAAGTTAATGAGGAACAAGAATACAATATAACAAGCATTCATTTAATCCTTCATTAAAATATTTATTTTGTTATAATATAAGCATGTAATTTATTATTATAGATTACTGAATCAAATATATCAAGAAAACCATTGGTAGAAATGAATGAGAATAACATGTCTCTAAGAGTTTTTGACAGACTAAATAGACGCTTATGAATAAGAATGACTTTTCTTCTGCTGTAAATGTAGTAACTTACAAAAGAATGTTTCTCCCACTCTAAGAAGAAGAACAAAGTAAATTGCCCATAAAATTGTACTTCTATTTGAATTGATAAAAGTGCTAGTAATTTAAGCAAACATAAATCAATGAAAATCAAGAAAATGATCCTCTTCTAGTAGTAGAGAAGAGATCCGCTGCTGCTTCTGTTGTTGAAAAAACAGTGAAAAAAGAGGAGAAACCAGCTGAGTGTTTTTATGATTTTTTATTTTTGAGAATGGTACAGCATGAGTATTTAGATTCTAGAAAAGTCTGAGGCCCAAAAGGAGTCTGCCAATCATCACTTTCCCACAGGTATCCAATAAGTACTCACTCAGAAAGTAAGGGTTCAACAGAAAAAGCAAGAAAAAGCACCTGAGCCCTCCATGTCCTTCAAAAGTAAGAAGAGCCCACCTAGGCCCTATAGAGAAATCTATCTATTTCTCTCTTTCTCTTTCTCCCTCCTTCCCTCCCTTCCTCTTTCCCTATGTGTGGGCATGAGTGTTGTGTTTGTATACATGTTGGGAAGCATCCTACCTAGTTTCAGGAGCTATAACCTCACCAACAGGTGAAAAGGCACCACAGCTAGGGGACTATAGGGCCATAAGCCACTAAGGTGACTGAACTTATCCTCCCAGCCAGGGCACAGCCTCTGCCCTCCTTTACTTCACCTTGCTTGGCCCTTAGAGGATGGCTGGATAGTCAATGATGGGTAAGATTCCTCAAAGATGAAACAATCTAAGACAGGCACAGTCACAAAGGGGCCATCAGGGAAGGACTTAGGGGATTGTGGAACTGGGACAAAAAACCCTTACCCCTTGGCTTTATCATAGCCTGAATCTTCTTTATATCTGTAAAAAGTCTCCTAATCTCTTGGTTGCCTCACTTCCCTGGCCTGATTCAAGCCTGAAACAATGCCTAAAGGAGATGCAGCCTTTTCCTGGAACCAGTGGTTCCCAGTGGGGGTCAATCAGGCCTAAGAAAGAATGCATAAAATCATTCAAAAATTACTTTACTAAGAATGCCTTCAATTTAAATGTTATGCCCTCAAACATAAAATTAGTTTGTTTCTCAAAGTATTATGGCCCTTTGGTATCACTCTACCTATCTGACCCTGACTCAGAATAATACGCCCTTATAGTTCTTTGAATGTTATCTATTCCTTGATCATTGCTGCCTGACAATGATTGATGAGATTTACATATATGACCTGTATTCCTATGCAAACTATACTCAATAAAATCACACCGAGAGAAAGACTCAAGGCCCTTCTCCTCTGAGAGACTGGTCAGCCTTTCCTCCCTAAGAAGATTACATCTTGGTAGACTTAATCTCATCTGCAGTGACTGGACTGAGAGAGCTCTGCTGGACAAAGTTTATTTATAGGCCTATAAATAAAGCCTATATATAGGCTTCCTTATATAAATATATATGTGTGTGTGTGTGTGTGTGTAGAAAATGAGAAGATAATATTTTTTTCTAATCACAAGCAATGCAATTGTTTATTTTAAAGTCTTAAGGTGTCTACAAAAAGTATTTAATTCTAGAAATATTAGTTAATTGTTTTTAGTAGTAGAATTAATAAGGAATTAGGAAAGGTGGCAAGGCACAAAGTGCATACCTAAAGTCAAGTGCACTTCTATCTGTTGGTAACAATTGGGGATTGAATTTTTAAAATACTATTTACATTTATCATAAATAAATGCCATAAAAATAAATGTATTTAACACAAAAATGTGCAAATTGTCTTTTGAAGACTATACCATATTGCTAAAATAAATTTTAAAATATCTGAATACCTAAAAAGACATATTCATAAAACAAAAACCTCAATAATGTCAAGTTGCCAATTTTCCTCAAATTTGTGATATTAATTACATGTAATCTCAATCAAATTGAAGAAAAAAGTGACCCTGAAATATATTTGGGTTTGCAAATACCTGAGAATACACAAAGCTCTTTAAAAAAACATACATTTAAAATTAATAAAAGTATTTCAAAATATATTCTTCTACACCAATGCAAGCAAGAATATATTTAAGATGTATTTCTCAACAATTTACAGCAAGATATTTCTCAACAATTTACAGTAGTCAAACCAATGTGGTATGGCAGTATAGTACAGCCCCATTTTATTTTATTTTATTTATTTATTTTTTAATTTTATTTATTTATCTTTAGAGGGGAAGGGAAGGAGAGAGGGAGAGAAATATCAATGTATGGTTGCCTCTCATTCATCCCCTGCTGGGAACTCGCCTGCAACCCAGGCATGTGCCCTGATTGGGAATCGAACCGCGATCGTGTGGTTTTCAGGCCTGCGCTCAATCCACTGAGCTACACCAGCCAGGGCTAGTACAGCCCCATTTTATTTAAAAAATGTACAATTCACACTGACTTGTCTAGAGGAGTAAAGGAATATACAGTGTTTAATCAATGTTGACCACATTTATTTGACTACAGAAGCTCTTTCTTAATCAGTTAACTTGTATTAACATCTTTTCAAAGTAGAGGTTAATAGGATATTCTGTGAGGAACTCTGTTGTATATCTCTATGACTGAGAAATAAAGGCATCATCTCTATGAGAATGTGCATGTGAAAAAAAAGTATAATGCTGAAATAAAGTACCAAAGTCTACAAGATAGTTTTATTAGATGCTATAATTGCAATATTTTGACTCCTGTGTATGGGCAACATTTTGTTAAATTTGATGAAACCATGACTAGCTAAATACTTACTTTTGACTTCCTGGTGACAAAGACTGAAAAAAAAAACACGAGTCATAATTATTGATCCTCAATAATTATCTTCATAAAAGAATGTGTTATAAAATGTCTGGAAAGAAATGGCTTTAAAAATATGGTCAGTATATTTCTTGCTGTCCATTAATAAGTGATCTTAATTAGGCCTTGCCTTCAGGAGGACAACTGTGTGAGGTTATTGGTGTGCCAGAGCTCCAGCCTATGGGATCAAGAGGACTTCCGGCCAAGATGGAGGCATAGGTGGAAACACTGTGCCTCCTCACACAACCAAGTTTAAAGACAACAAAGTTTTATTAACAAAAATGCAGCCAGAACAGAAAATTGAACCATATGGAAGTCCAACAACAACAAACCATTGAGCCAGACCAGTAAGAGGGGCAGAGCCAGTGACTGGTGGAATAGGGCTGTGCAGGAAAACTTGGCCGGACTGACCCAGGCACAGGCAGTGGTTGGTGGATCTCAGGCGTGGGCTTGCAACAGGCAGACCCAGTGAGGGTATAAGGCAGCAGGTTGACTGAGGTCACATATTGGTGCACAGATAAACTAGGCGAAGGAGTGAGCAGTGAGATGGACCGCATAGGCCCCACCGGTGGGAAGCAGCAGAGGGGACTGCCATTGCCCCTGTCTGACCCCACCCCAACATACAGCATCACAACCCAGCGCCTGAGTTGCCCCACACTGGTGGACACCTAGGGCTCTGCCCCTCATACTCAGCAGGTGGGAACAGATCAAAACATTATGGCTCAAGAAGAACTCAAAGCCTCAGAGCCAATAACTCTAAGTGACCAAGAAATAGTCAACCTATCAGATGCACAGTTCAAAATACTGGTCATCAGGATGCTCACAGAACTGGTTAATTTTAGTCACAAATTAGAGGAACAAATGAAGGCTAAACTAATTGAAATGAAGGGAAATGTACAGGAAACCAATAGTGATGGGAAGGAAACTGGGACTCAAATCAATGGACTGGACAAGAAGGAAGAAAAAAATGACCAAACAGAAAAGTATGAAGAAATGAGAATTTTAAAAAAATGAGGAGAGGCTTAGGAACCTCCAAGACATCTTTAAATGTTCCAACATCCGAATTATAGGGGTACCAGAACAGGAAGAGAAAGAGCGACAAGTGGAAAACTTATTTGAACAAATAATAAAGGAGAACTTCCCCAATCTGGCAAAGGCAATAGACTTCCAGGAAATTCAGGAGAGTCCCAAAGAAGTTGGACCCAAGAAGGAACACACCAAGGTACATTGTAACTACATTAGCAAAGATTAAAATGAAGGAGAGAATCCTAGAAAAAAGCAAGAGATAAGGGGACAGTCACCTACAAAGGAGCTCCCATTAGACTGTCAGCTGATTTCTCAAAAGAGACCTTACAGGCAAGAAGGGGCTGGAAAGAAGTATTCCAAGTCATGAAATCCAAAGACCTACAGCCAAGATTGCTCTATCCAGCAAAGCTATCATTTAGGATGGAAGTGGAGATAAAGTGCTTCTCAGATAAGATCAAATTCAAGGAGTTCATCATCACCAAGCTCTTATTATATGAAATGTTAAAGGGACTTATCTAAGAAAAAGAAGATAAAAAATATGAACAGTGAAAGGACAGTCAACTCACGGTTATTAACAACCACACCTAAAACAAAAGCAAACCAAGAGGACAGCTAGATCAGGAGCAGAACCTTAGAAATGAAGAACACATGGAGGGTTAGAAACAGGGGAGTGGGAGGAGGAGAAGGGGGGAGAAGGTACAGACAATAGCATAGACAATAGGTAGAAAATAGACAGGGGGAAGGGCAAGAATAGTATGGGAAATACAGAATCTAAAGAACTTGAGACATGTGGACATAAACTAAAGGGGGGGAATGGTGGGGGAGGGGTGTGCAGGGTGGAGGGGAATGAAGGGCGGAATAGGACAACTGTAATGACATCATCAATAAAATATATTAAAATAAGTGATCTTAATTAATTGAACATAAGTCTTTATGTTAAATATAAAGGCCATTGTGATGGTTAACGTGTTCTAACATGACTACGTCATTTATTCAGATATTTGCTCAAACACATTTGGATATTTTTAATGTGATTAACACTCGAGACAGAAGACTTTGAAGGGAATATCTCACCATCAATAATGTGGGCAGACCTTATCCATTCAGTTGAAGGCCTTAGGGAAAAGACTGACCTTCCCTGAAGAAGGGGTGATCCTGCCAGCAGACTGCCTTTGGACTCCAGCTGCAACACTGATTCCTTTCTGGGTACCCAGAATGCCAGCCCACCTTCCAGAATTTGGACTTGCTAGCCTGAACAATCGCATGAGCAAATTCTTGAACATCTCCTTAACATTTATTTTTTATATCGATCTTATAACCTTCTGTTTCTTTAGAGAACACTAACAGCCGTATATTCTCAGTTTTATTTCTCAAACCTAACTCTCTCCTTTTATTAAATCTATAAGATGTAAAATTCCTTTCAACATAGTATGTAAAAAAATCCTATTCATCACTCCACTGAAATCACTTTATGCATCTTCTGTGAAATCCAAGATGATGTACTTTTTATGCACTAGGTTAGAAAGAAGAGGCATGCATTAAATAATTTTCTAACTAAATGTGGCCATTCATAAAACCTTGTCATTCTGATACTAAGCAATGGATATTTCAGTGAGAGACTGTATTTTGAAATCCATCTTGATCAGGATAACAATTTTTCTGTCACCACGCAAGAAGAGCAAACAGCAGTACATTTAAAAGTTTTTTTCTTAGATGAAGTGACTCTGAAGCCATTGAGTAAATATCTTTGATGAAAGAGTTAAAAGTACTGGACATTGTATTATACTAAGTATCTGGTCACTACCTCTAGATGCAGTTTCACTTATTACAGTGGGTTGGGAACCCAAATCTTGGTAATCATATATTTGTGTAATTGTTCTGACTTAGAAGGTAAAGTTCAGAAGGAGAAAGAATAATCGCAATTAGTTGGTAATTTTTATGTGCCAAATCATTTCAATTTTAAATTTAACTTAAATATTTTCTAATAAAAGAATGCTCTGTGGACCCTGGCTCATTGGGTCTGAAACATTGTGGATGGGGGAGAGACATTCACAGGACTACCAGGTCCTGTCGAAGACAAGGGCGAGCATGGCTCTTCTCTCAAGGGGAGCAAAAGCTGCAGCCCTTGCTGTGACCAGCCTTTATTGGGTTTCTGGGCACATTACATGAAGGTCCTCATTTACTATGCACAGGTTTGCTTTAGGTGGTTACCTCTTACACAAAACAAAGGAGCCAATGCTGCTAATCACATCACAGAAGAGGGATATTTGCAAATGAAAGGGGAAAGTACTTGAACCGGTTACACTTCATACTACTAAAGTCCATTTAGCATGGACTTTAGGAAGTTACTTTGCAGTAGATGTTTGCTGCAAATCAGGCTGAGGGAGTGCTTAGCAAAAGCAAGACTCAAAGTGGCCGAGGCACATTGCAGGCCTGATTCCCCACGGGAGGACCCATCTATGGGTGTGGGTCCTGTGCATCTCCCAGTGGGAGCTGGGCCCATGCCACACAGAACAGTCTCCTACAAGGATGAGTTCTTTTCAATAAAGAAGAAAAAAAACCTGTCTGGTGACTTAATTTTGCAACCAGAAGAGTGAGTCTTATTGTAAAAGATAGACCTCTCATTTTTCCTTTCTCAAGCTTTTTTCTTATTTTATGTGTAATAATTCAGAAAGAAAGCTATGGTGATATTTAAGAATAAAAGTAGTAAAGGAAAGCACCTAAAGGTGAGAGAATTTATGATTTTTAACAAAGAAATTCACATTTAATTGGGTAACCCAAACTTCAGTTTCAGTAGAGACACAGTAATAATTAAGAAATTATACTTTGCTGGTCTTGCTCATGGAGTTTATAAGAACATCTTCTTTGGCATCCTTCCCAATTAGTTCAGAACGTCATTGGAGGGAGGATCTCTTCAATGGCCTGCTGAGTGGAGTGCCATCTCTCTCTCCCTCTCTTCTAATTTGGTATACATTATTTTTTTAATTTCCTGCATGCACGCTTTTCTGTGCCTTTTTTTCTTCCTAATGATAAAAGAATCTCCCGAGTTAGTGCTGTGACATTTCTCATTAATCCAAAGTAGGCTGCGTTGTTCAAGGCCCAAAGTAATTTTCAGTGCCCTATATTGAACACCTGAATAGACTGTTATTTTCCTCATACAAAGGTCACATAAATTGCTATGTACAATATTTCTTACATGTTCCTATGTCCTCATGTAATTTTCAGTTTCCCTGTCCTCACATCGGCATATCACAATAAGGGAAGAATCTCCTCCTTCTACTTTTGAAATTACTATTTCTATTTAATAGATTCCAAACATGCATGGACTAAAGATAAAAGAAAGAATATCTCAATCACATACCATGACAAACTCAATATAACCCTGTCATATTTTTGAAACATTGATGCTCTGTTATTCTAGGATGATTACTTTCTCCCAAAGACATCCAAAGTAGCAAAACAATGACAAAAGAATGAATAAGTAGGAATCACCTCATATAGCAAATTTGTTCTAACAATACAGCATGCAGAAATAAATCTGTGTAAGTTTGTATTAATGATGGGTACACAGCTCTGCAGCCTCAGTGGCTCAGTTGTGTCTTGTGCTCCCACTACATAAACAAAATGAGTTAGCAATGATTGCTCTGGTTGAAACTGATTGAAAAGTTTAGGAAACATAAGAGATGCTATTCAACTTTCTAGTATAGGAAGGATACATCTGGAAAGGATAAGGAAAGGAGCTGGTTTACTTTACCCAAAACAGCTGTTTAAGTGGTATAGGGCTTTTAACTGAGATACTATGTGATATCATTCACATCAACTCAGTATCAGAAACAAGGTAGCCCTATAAGTTGTTCCAACAAAAAGTTGTAATGCAGTTGATAGAAGGTCCATCCCAAATCAGAAAAGCAAAGTTATTTTTTGTTGCGTGAGAATCTTTTACATGCTAAGCTTCTAGTATATACTTGTATGGTATTATTAAATGTTCCAGAAATTCAAAAATGTAACCTTTTGCAGTATTTACTTTGTGCCAGTTCTTGAGATAGGTGGTATTATTATTTAAAGTTTATAGACTTGGAAACCAAAGTACACAGAGAGTAATCTACTAGCTAGTCTCCTGGTTAGGAGTGAGGGCCAAAGGTAATAGAGTTTTTGGTAGCCATGCTTTCCAAAATATTTTAAAGCAAAACATATTAAATGTGCAGTAAATATTAAACCAAACTGAGCTTAGTTTTACCTTGCTTACAATTTTAAAATGTGGTTTTGACTGACTTACCTAAATTTTAGTGTGAAACAAAGAGAAAAATTAAATGGCAAGGTAAAATGCTATTATCTGAGAGAGAGAATTAAGTCAGCTTTTTGAAAATTTAGTCACCAAAAGCAACAGCAAAAAATCCACAAACACTATTAAGCTATTAAGGCAATTATTTTAAAAATGTGTGACAGAAAGATCTGTAAAGTTTTTGTATATTTGATATTTTTAGAAAATTACTTTCTACATGCCTTGCACTTTATCACAATTCATTGTCTTTTTTATGTGATAGTCTATGACTACATAAAATATAAAAGCACACAGTTTAAAATTTTACCACTCAAGTAATTTATGATGTTGGTTCAAATTTTGAGGCTAATGACACCACACACCCACTGGGACGGTGTTAAAGATCTTTTTCAGACATTAATTTTCAATTTGTATTTCTTTTTCATTTTCCTCCTTTTTTCGGTTGGAGGTTGTTTACCATTTTTAATGTTAACAGTAACCAATTCACAGATGAAGTCTATTAAACTTTGTGTTCTATGGCCAGAAGGAACAGGGCTGGAAGAAGGTAGAAGAAGGTAAAGAGGGCATACATGGGAAGGGAAAGAGACTTGACTTGAGGAGGTAAACACACGGTGCAATATAGAGATGATGCATTATAGATTGTACACCTGAAATCTACATGATTTTATTAACAAATGTAACCTCAAAAATTCAACAAAAAGCTTTTCGTCATAGTTGGAAATATTTTTTTCATTCATTTTTTTTGTTTTGTTTGTTTTCTGACTTTGAATTAACCATAGAGAAATGATTGGTGTTTACTTAGTCAAATCTATTAGCCCTTTTGCTTATGGGCTCTGTTGTGGATTTACACATGTAGGCCAGGTTCACATATCTAGCTACCCATTTGTTATGTACATTTGAATCTGACATAGATACCCCAAATATTTCATTGCAGTTCATTTCATTTCATTTCATATTAGCCTTACCTGCATCCAGGGACTTGGCCACTTTCACCTTGGTTACCAAGTTAGTTTGATCTTAATCCAGCCAATGACTGAAGCAAAAGACTGACTGCACTGGGAACACCTAGACAGTGCTTGACACATGCCCTTTGATAGGTGTCCAGTGTCCCACTCTAGGGCCTCCATGGTGTCACTGAGGCTGAAACCAGCATGGTCTTCCTGCACATAAATACAAAATCTGGGTGTATTGCTATTGTCTTCAAGGTAAGCCTGTGATGGGAGGTGGAATATTAGTGGGTGCATCCCTTTCCTTTCTTCCTTTTGTATGGACCATTATGTGACTCTATTTTATATGAACTGATGGAAGCCCTGTGACACTGAGCCATCTGTTGTACTTGATTCATGCAGCCAACATAGTTATACCCTGATCCTTGTTCTTGCTCCTTTCCTACCTTACTGCTTCTGTCCCTGACATTTATTTCTCAATCACTGGACTTTTTAACAGAATATTAACACATAAACTTATGCCTTAGACTCTGATTCCTGGGAGTTCCATACTAAGACACATGCCTAATAAATAACTAATTAACATCAAAATATAAACTATTGATTCCATAAAACATGTGTTCACATCATCTTCCTCATCTCAGTAAATAGCAATCTCATTTTTAGGGCCTCAAGCCAATAATTCTGAATAATTATCTTTTCTCTTACTCCACATCTAATCCATGAGCAAATCCTCTTGCATGGTCTTCAACATACATCTGAAAAACAATCACATCTCTCCACCTACACCACAGTCACTCAGGCCCAAGGTACTATCAACATTCATTAGAATTTTTCATTATTCTTCTAAATGATACCCTTGTTTCTATTCTTGACATCTATAAGTTATTTTCCATGTAGCAAAGGAAAGTCTTTTTTATTTTATTTCCAATTTTTTAAATTTAATTATTTTTCAAGTAGAGTTTTCTGTCTGTTACTCCCATCCCCTTCCACCCCCCTGTGTTCCCCACTCCCATTTCCTCCCTTCTCAGTTGTTGTCCATGTATCCTTTATATTTGTTCCTCTAAATCCCTCCCCTATTTACCTGAAATTCCCTCCCCTCTCCCCTCTGGTCACTGTCAACCTGTTCTCTATTTCAGTGTCTTTGGTTATATTTTGCTTGCTTGTTTGTTTTGTTGTTTAGCTTCCTGTTAAAGGTGAGATCATATGGTATTTGTCCTTCAACACCTGGCTTATTTCACTCAGCATAATGCTAGGAAAGTCTTTTTTTAAATGTGTATCATATCATGTCACAATTCTTTATAATGAAGTGAAGACCTATAGCGGCCTGTAAGACCCTATTTGTTTTATACCCTTGTTATTTTTCTGCTTTCATTTCCTGATTACACATCCAATCTTTACCCCTAGCTGAGACTTCCTTGTTGGATGTCAATCAAACATGCCAAATATGGTTCTCTACTGTGACTATTTCCCCATGCTATATTTTGTTAGCTTGTTATAAGGATTTAAATAATCTAGTAATTTTTTTAGCATAAAGACGGACATACAGTAGGGTCATAGTAGTCATCACTTGTTATGACATTCTAGAATAGAAACTGCTATTATTTTTAGTGCCTTAGTTCTATTAGGTAAATTAGTACAATGACTACAACCAATAATAAAAATTATAAGAATATGTTCTGAATTTAAGTGAGGAAATATGATGTATTAACCTGAGACTGTGGTCCATAATCTAGAGAGCAGTATACACATCTTAGTAATTATTTAAAGGTTTAATGTATTCATTAACCAACAACCACTTTTTTAAAAACTATTTTATTTATTTATCTTTTATAGAGGAAGGAAAGGAGAGAAGGAGAGGAATATCGATGTATGGTTGCCTCTCATGAGTCCCCTGGGGAACTGGCCTGCAACCCAGGCACGTGCCCTGACTGGGAATCAAACCACGATTGTGTGGTTCGCAGGCCCTAGCTCAATCCACTGAGCTACACCAGCCAGGGCAACAATCACTTTTTTCATATTACTAAAAATATGTTATTATGTGTTTGGATTACTGAGTGTATCACAGTTATAGACTTTATGACATACTTATGCTAACATGTCATCACTCTCTTCCTTCCTCCTCTCCTTCTATTCCAACCCCATTATCTAATGGCTACACATGCTATCTGGTCCTATTTGTTTCCTTTTTCCTTCTATAGTGATTATTCTGTTGAGTTTTTTTAAAAGTCTCTTTTCACCATTGTTTTCAGGTTCACTTTACTATTTCTCAGATTCTGTTCTGTTTTCTTCTTTTAATAAAATTTTGAGTTTTCTCAACCAGTATTTGATGGCAGGATTTGGAAATATCTGTTGCCATGGATACTGTTTCAACTACTTGCCCACAGGAGGGAGCCCTCTACCTGTGAAAAGGTAGGCAGGCAGCAGCAATATTTTAACTCGGGAAGAGGACAATGGGGAAGGGATCAATTAATAATGGAGAAAAAAAGATGGCTTATTTTATCATAGTGTGCATCCCTTATTGGTGAAAATGTGACGTTTGGCATATCCTCTAGACATAAATGAGGAGCACATTAAATATGACACAATATGAAAGGCATCTAAAGGCTCATCAAATATTTCTTCTCATTTTCTTCTACGATACCTGACTCTTGGCATTGAAATGTCAGCATAAAATACCTAATAAGAATCTGATGCAACTAGACATCAGCTAGAATAGTTATCGTAGGAGAGAAAACATTTTAAATGATTGGTTTTGAAAGAAAGTAAGGTATAGATGGAACAAACAATGGAGTTCCCTAGAAAATTAAAGAGTTTAGTAAGATCTGTTTAGAAGATTAGAATCCTTGAAACAAAGGAAGCTTTAAGGCAATCTCTCCACATTCATATTTTCTTTTGTGTCAATTATGTTGAGGTAAAAATAACTTCATTCAGGGCCAAGCGGTAATTTCTAATCGGGGAGACCTGGAAATATCTTTATAGATACCCCACACTGTCAGCTCCACAGATACAGCAAGCCTGCTCTGAGATCTTGAGGCCCCTGAACACAGAGTACATGCCACCGCCTTCTCCGGCAGTAATTCCTGCTCCTTCACCTCCCCCTGAGGAACGTGCCTGGGCTCGCTGTGGGCTGACAGCATAGAACTTGTTACCTGACTACACACCCACCTTCAATTACTGGCCAGTTACAATTACTCTAGTAGGAAACAAGTTATAGTTATACATAAAATAGCCAAAGTATATACACTATCTCCTGCGGGCAAAAATTAAAGAAAAGGGTGGTAAAAGTCCTAAGGAAACTTTTCAAAATCAGATACGAAGAAGAGAGCATTGAGTAGTCAAAGCTGGTCAGCCCAGGAGCGCAGTGCTCTTAAAACACATAAAACCTAATGCTCTGTATTTCTTAAGGAACATGATAAATCCATCTGTCTAAATTAATTTAGAACAAAAATGGAATAAATATAGGACAGAAATTAAAGCCACAGCTCATGTTATGTTTGCATAGTTTCAACCACAAATGCTAATTTACCGTAAAGAATGCTAAATAAAATCAAACAATTAGATTATACTCACATAAATGAAATCTAAGTTTCATTATTGAAAAAAGTTATTTTTTTCTCTTTGAAAATGAAAATTTAAAGTGACAGAACTTTTCATCAGTACATATTGAATTCCAAATTTAATTACAGAACATATACTAAGTATAAGAAAAAGGGACCTAATATATAATTTCAAATATAAATGAAGCAAAGTAAATATGATGGACTGTCTCCATTGCTTATTTTTATTTATTTTCTTTCTGTAGGGTTCTCGGCCTTCATATCTCTTTCATGTCAAGCAATTCAAATTTTAAATGCTTAATTTTTATCTATGTTGATGCTGAAAATACATTTTATTTGAGTATCTGAGAATAATGTAAGAGCCAGAAATTAACATTAGAGGCAATTTTGAAATTGCCTCTAATGTTAATTAGTGAATTGCCTCTAATGTTAATTAGAGAATTTAAAGAAAAATTTAAAGAAGAGACTCCTATTAATAGACCCCCTTATTAATAAGACCCCCCAAATAATATAAAATAAAAAGAAAACAGGTTACTTATTTTATACTGTACTAGCAGAGATGAAAGGAAGACTTTCTTTATAAAATCAGAATTATGGCTTTTGCCATTACTTCCCATATTTAAAGCTCTTTATCACAATTAAAAAGCACAGATTGATTCTTACTACATCTGATTTGAAGATGTCAGAGGAAAGTAGAAATTTTTAAAAAATAATAATTACAGCATGAATTTAAGTAACAAAACTAATTGTTTGCAAATACAACAAAATGACTACATAGCTAAGGTCTGCATTGAGTTATTAAAGAAAGGAAAATGTGCTTTATTTGTAGCTAAGATTTTTGGAGGGAGGCAAAAGTCATGAGGTGATGTTCATTAAAACCTAATAATTTTCAAAGCATGCTAAACACAGACAGTGGATGGATCCTAAAACATTTCACTTCAAGTGCTGTGCATGAGCCACCAAAGGTGAAAAACAAAAACAGACAAGAAAAGCAAACTATATGATGGAACTGGTTACTAAATAACTTGCTTACATCTCTATGTGAAAGAACAAAAATGCCACTGACCACTCTCACACTAAACACTAATGACATGGAGATTTAATGAGTGTGCTGTCTCAAAATCCTCCTTAAAATGTCACAGTTTACATGACCACACTGTCAGTCCACTTCTCTCAGCTGATTACATATTCACACACACAGCACTGTAAACCCAGCCTTGTTTTGAAAACACACACACAAACACACACATATAATATGTATGTTTAGATATATTGTACACAAGCACAAATATATTTATCCTTTATTTAATCTGTATCTAATTAATCCACTTTTTATTAGAACCTATTTAAATAATTTAAGTTTGCTAGGTAATATCTACAACTTTAAACTCCTTAAAACTGACTTTGATCTATTTGTTTAATGGAAGAGCAAAAACTACTGTTAATGTTTTTTTGTGCTATAGTCGATCCAAACTACCAAAAATATTTTTTTAATCATGAAAAGAATTAAACAATGACTTACAAAGCCTGAGCCTCCGACAGTGAGTTATTGACTTGACTTTTTTGGCCTTTCATATACTAATCATCAATTACACATTTTGCTTTTGAAAACTAAGGTAAAAATCTAAATTAAAGCAGTTTTTCTGACTTGACTTATCTTACTTTGCTTTCACACTTTAGAAAAACAATTTCCCATTTACATTAAAAATTTGCATAGATTATTTAGAAAATGAGTTTTGTTTTATTTAAAGAATTAGTTTTCTTTTCAAGGTGAAATTCTCCATATTTGTTGGCTTAATAGGTAAACATGCCAAAAGGACAAAATGCATGTAATCTCTTTGTACTCACCCAACATATCTGCTACGACCTCAGACTGGGATAAAAGGAGTTTGACATAAAAAAAATAATGCCATTTCATTGTAAGACAGCCTAAAGTTTCTACTTATTAAAAGATATAAAGATCATATTCCTTCCTTTCCTCCTTCTTCCCTCCCTTTGTCCACCCCTGCCCCCTGCATCTCTCTCTCTCTCTTTCTCTTTCTTTTGGAGACAAAAATGTTAACACATCTACTTTGGGGAGCTTTATATTGCGAATAATTTTTCATACCTGCAGGTTTGTTGACCTTCCACATGTTTGCTACTTTCCTTCCAATAGTAATATTCCAAGGTGTGTGTGTGTGTGTGTGTGTATGTATATATATATACATACATATATATACATATATATATATATATACATATATATATATATGAAGAGGGTGTGTTTCATATTCTTAACTTTATTACTTTTTCTTAGTTGTCAACCCTCCACTTTGGTACTCCTTTCCACTTTACCTGTGCTTTGGCATGTGATAAAAGCTTCATCAGCCTCCTTTTTCTTGGACATTGCTCACATAAATCCAGGCATCAAGTCCTCTTCTCTGCCTGCTCTGTCTGCTCTAGACTGACTCCTGAGAAACAATCCGAACATGATCCCAGCCCTACCTCCTTGCCAAACTTTGATGTAAACTTGTACAATAAGAATATTAACATTCTTTTATAAGTACAGCTGTGATATAGCAGGTTTCTAATAGTAGCCTAGTTAATCTTAGGAGCAAAATACGGCAGTTTTTCTGCAAAATTATTTTAAAGTAATTAATGCTCTTTTAATAGATCTACTGAACCTGGTGTGCATATCATTACAGTTGCATGCTAGTCCTTGGGTTTCTTTCTATTTGTCTTCCCTGCTGCTGTTGACTACAGGTTCTTCAAGAGTAATATTTGTTTTGTTTTATATGCCCATTAGTTAGAACTATACCAAGCATATAATAGACTCTTAATAAATATGTATCGAATGAATGCTCACAATAATGCAGTAATGAAAGTATCATTAACACCCTTTAAATTAAGAAACTCGTAAATGGGATTTCAGTAACTGTCTCTAGTGCTTATTATAAATAAATAATAAAACAGACATTAAAACTCAGGCATGTCTGACCCTAACTTGTTCTTTTTAGGGTTTTGATAAACCATATAGGACCTCAGATTTTGTTTTCATTGTTCAGAGAAGAGGGTTTATAGTGTCAGTGTTTTTGTTCTTACTATGATTTTCATTTTTATCCTACCTGCAAACTCAAAAGAGAAAATAATCTTTTTAATTAAATGAGAAAAATTAAACTGAATGGGAGTATTTGCTTTGGATTTTCTGAATGGGGAGGATTATTATTTGGATAAAATCAAATTAGGAAAATGATACTAAATAGTAATGATAAATCAGAGATGAGATGTGCAACATCATATTTAAAATCAGAGTTCACAATCCTAATCACACTACTATGGAAAAGAGGAAGGAAAGAGATGTTAAAAGTAGCCTAGTAGCTAGGATTACTTTTCCTAGGAGAAATATCCCTAAAGCATTTACTGTGACTCTGAATCTGTAGTCCTGCTTTGTTTTTATTGCTGCTCCTTTTCCCAATGTTTCAAAAATGTGGATACTGGGAAATGTTATTACATTTTATGCAGTTCAACTGGCCTTTATTAAAGGCTAATCAGCCTATGTAATCTATTTTATGCATTTCTGTACCATTTGCTGAATTGTAACTTCTCAAAATAACATTTTTAATATCTTTACCAGCATAATCACTAGTAAACTTGTGAATTTAATAAAAAAACATTCATTGTTCATGTCTTCAAGCATTCATGAAATTACAGGAAAATAGCTGCCCAGGGATTACCATATAGAGAAAAACTTTGTATATATTTTGTGGATAGTGACAAGGGTAGCAAGTTGGTCTGACACAAACTGAATAGGACACTAACACATGCATTGTATTTTTGGAAATGTGTTTCAGTTAAAGTTTTCTTTTTGTAAACACATAAATGTCCTTCCAGTGGAACTTACTGCCATTACTGTGCCTTGTATTTTAGAGAATATCACTAGAATAGAAACGATACCCCAAAATGCTTAGTGGTAAAACTGCTGAGAACAATTTTGACCTCACTTATAAAAAGTTGTGTAGAAGTATTTTTGCTTCAGAATATAGTCAATGAGTTATAAGAAAATAGGTCTCTCTGTGCCTCTCAATCTCTCTCTTTCTCTCCTCTCCTGTTCTTTCCCCTTCCTTCCCATCACCCCCCTTCCTCTACTCCACATAGGTAATAGCAGATACAGGTGCAGCTCAATAAATGCATACATGACTTTCTATTTGTTTTGAAATCACTAAGCTAAGAGGGAAAATATAAACACTGAATGTGTATATGTAATTAAATGTATTGAGGAAGAAAATGTAAAAAAGGTACAAGAAATTCTATTATGTCAAAAAGACAACAGCCCTGGCCAGTATAACTCAGTGGATTGAGCGCAGGCCTACGAACCATAGGATCTGTTCGCAGGCAGGCCTTGAAGGCCAGTTCACAGCAGGGAACGCAGGAGAGGCAACCATTCTTTGATATTTCTCTCCCTCTCTCCTTCCCTTCCTCTCTAAAGACAAATAAATAAAAAATCTTTAAAAATATATTAAAAAATAAAACAAAATAGGCGGCAGATATTGATTTGAAATGCTAATTATCTTAAATATTTATTATCCTGGAAATCCATTTTGTTTTAAACATTGTATTATAACATATAGCAAACTTGTATGCTGTATAGAATTTTCACATTGAAAGTATTTTTCAAATGTGTTAAAATATTTTATCTGTATTTTTTTATTTTGTGGTGGACTTTCACCTTAAAATAAGTATACCAAAGACTGTCCAGGAAGTATCTAGCAATGTAATATGAAATTAGAGGCATTTATTGAAGAAGATAGAATATACAAGAAATGATATACATAAAATAATGATGTCTGAGTCCCCTTTAAAGTAGGCACCGTAGGACCTCACACAGTTCTCTCATCTTTGTAAACTGCAGCCCATACATGTTCAATATTCTAGTTTCAGGCCTTCCAGAATGTAGATTACATTCAACAGATTCTTTTTTTTTAGATTTTTTAAAAGATTTTATTTATTTATCTTTAGAGGGGAAGGGAAGGAGAGAAGGAGAGATGTACCAATGTATGGTTGCCTCTTGTGAGTCCCCTGCAGGGAACCGGCCTGCAACCCAGGCATGTGCCGTGACTGGGAATTGAACCGTGATCACGTGGTTTGCAGGCTCGTGCTCAATCCACTGAGCTATACCAGCCAGGGCTACATACAACAGATTCTTAAACATCTTTAAAGTGTTTGTGCCGCACTTTTATTTGCACTCACTGCATCATCCCCAAAAGCCTTCTGAATCATCCAAACAGTTTCTGCAGAGCAATGTTCAAGCTTAACACAAAATTTGATGCATATATGTTGCTCTACTCACTCAGTCATTTTGAATGCAATGGCCACATGGTACACATACTCACTCAATAGCATCTATCATCCTCACTGACCAATACAGTGAAGTCATCATAGTTCACACATGCGCATACCAGTCCACTCTCCTTGGCTGCCAGGTTATGTCGATGTGATGCAAACTGTTCTCCTTATATCAACAATGGCTGGACTTTTCCCAGTCAGATTTAATTGTATATGGCTGCATAGCTGCACATCTCATGATTTTCAATTGTTGAGAAAAACTTCTGTTTTTTACTTTAAAAAAAATGATTTATGGGCTCAATTTTTAAATTTCTTTCACTTAGCTCTAGAGTGATGTTTCCTTTCCTGAAAAATGTAGAGAGTTTGCCTATAGATTCTTTACCATTCTCCTACTTTCTAAATACTTCAGCAGGCATAGAATCACCTACCATCACTGCTTTCAAAGAGTTACTTGAAATGATGATCCATATTTTCACTTCTCAGTATTTTAAATAGCTTTACAAAGATCATATTTAAATATATATTTGACTATAAATCAGGTATATTGACAATGAAAATATATGTGGACCTGATTATATATATTGAACTGTATTAAGAGCAGTTGGGCAGATCTGCCTTGTGCATGGTGTGGCCAATGTGGCTGCCCGTCCTTACATTAGTGGGTGAAGTCTGTCTGAATGCAAACCAAAACATGACTGGGGAACTTAAAATAAACTCAAAACATAAAATTAAATTAAAGTAGTGATTTCTACTACATCTGGCTTACAAACTCTGCTTACCAGTTTAAAACGATTTAAATTAGTTTACTTTCAAAAGTAATAACATTTTAAGCAACTGTTTTTTTCTCCCTTAAATGCAAGCTACCTCTTTGTGTGTTTGACTTGACATTGAATCAAATGTTTCCCAGGACTGCAAGTCAGTTCCACATTTCAATTTGAAGATAGTTTAGCATATATAAATAAAATATTTTTAATGAATAGGCTTTATTTTTGGAGCAGTTTTAACTTTATAGAAATGAGCAGAAGGAAGAAAAAGTTCCCTGAGTTCTCTTTCTCCCATATTCTCCCCATTATTAATATTTGGCATTAGCATGATGCATTTCTTACAATGTAATTCAAATTGATGAGCCAATATTGATAAATCATTATTGACTAACTATGAGACCTATATTGGTGACTTCACGGTGTCCCATATTTTTCTCAGACTCTGTTGTGCATTTTCTTCCATCTTCTTTTCTCTCTGTTCTTCCAATTGCATAATGTCTATCAATAAATCTTCACACAGTTAATTCTTTCTTCTGTCAGTTCAGAAATATTCTTGAGTTCCTCTAGTGAATTTTTCATTTCAGTGATTGTACTTTTCAACCCCAGAATTTCCATTTGGTTTGGTTTCAACATTTCTATCTCTTTCTTGATAGTCTTAGAGATGAGACATTTTCATCATTGCTCCCTTTACTTCTTGAGCATGGTTCCTTTCCCCCTTTTTAATGTATCTGAAATGGTTCTTTAGAAGCATTTGTCAAATCTGACATCTGTATGCTCTCAAGGGGAGTTCCTCATCTGCTATCTTTTCTTTTTATATTGTATGTTTTATAATATTTTGTTAAAGTTGGACATTTCAGTCCATTTAGCTTGCTGTTGCTTACTCTTTTACTTTTGACTGGCAGGATCATTTTAGTGTAGTCTATCCTCCACCATCTCTAATGGTGTGAAGCTCTGATATTGCACCTCAGTGGACTCTTTGGTGTGCACACAGTCACCTGGGATGACAGTGTAAGTTTCAGTAGGACTCTCTTTGTCTCATTTCCTGGTCACCCTTAATGTTAAATTCATTAGTTACTGGATGCCTGCCCTATTATTTTTGACAATATTCTGGACATAAATTGCTCCACAGTCTGATCCAATTAAATTTTATCTCTTTTACAAGGGTAGTTTTTGAACACAATGTTTATATTCTGAACCTAAGAGATCCCATCTTATCTACTTATTGCTCTTTTTATCTTTTAAAACTAGTGGGCTATGGTTGATCTCATTTGCTCTCATGAAACTACTAGTCTCCTCTTGTCACCAAAACCTCACCCTTTCCTCATTTTTTAGAGTAGCCGTATGTTCGAACTTCCATAAGACTCTGTTTCAGACATAGTCAGTTTCTCTAAAGTAAGCCTCAGAGCTTGTTGTACTTCATTTTGATTTGTATCTCCTTCTGGAAAATATCCCTGAGCCATGGCTCTGGGGCTGGGGCATGTCTAGTGAATCCACTGCTTTAGGAGGGCAGCAATGGCTGTGAGAGAGCAGTGGCCTCTGGTATTCTTGGCTTGTTAGTTCCAACATGCTCCTCCTTGTAAGCAAGCTGGGGCATGGGCCATCTGGCCCTAGTATCCTCCTTGTAATATGCACCTGAAATTAAAGACTGTGTCCTATGGCTAGAAGTTGGATGTGAGAGGGAGTGTCTAACCTCTCAGATGCATTCATCTGGAAATTCATCTCTGTGGGGACAAGAGATACTGGTACTGCACACCCTGGGAAGACCCCATACCCGAGGGGTAGGGAGAGAGGAGCCCCTTGTTCTGGCTGCTCCTGCCTGGATAAGAGTTTCTGTTATACCAGCTGTTCACAGAAGAGAGAGGGAGTATTGTGATTCAAGCACTTCTATCTCTTGGTATTCTTACAGAATTGTAGTATATGTTCTTGAGTAAGTATTTATTTGCTATACACCCTTAAAACAATTTCCAGGGAATTTTTATTTTTTCTTATATTTTTACTGTTATTCTTGTTTTGTTGAAGAGGGCTACACAGAGCAACTCATGCCTAATTCTGGAAGTGGAACTCTACAGCTCATGTGATTTAAGTTTTCTTTTCTTTCTTTTTTTAATCATTTAAAAATATTTGTTTGAATATATTTGTCTCCATTTTCCCACCTCCACTTTCCTCCACTCCATACAACCCCCCACCTCCCAACCTTAATCCTACCCCTTTAGCTTTGTCCATGGGTCTTTTATACATGTTCTTTAATGACCCTTTCCCTGTTTTTCCCCATTAGCCCCCCCCTTCTGTCTGGTTATTGTCAGTTTGTTGTTTATTTCAATGTCTTTGTTTATATTTTGCTTGTTTGCTTGATTTGTTGATGAGGTTCCACTTATAGGTGAGATCATATGGTATTTGTCTCTCACTGCCTGGCTTACTTCATTTAGTGCAATGATCTGGTACTGGCATAAAAAACAGACACATACATCAATGGGACAGAATTAAGAGACAAGAAATAAACCCAAGTCTCTATGGTCCGTTCATATTCAACAAAGGGGACAGAAGCATAAAATGGAGTAAAAATAGCCTCTTCAACAAATGGTTTTGGGAGACCTGGACAGCTACATGCAAAACACTGAAACTCTTGGCCACTAATTTACACCATACACACACAAAAAACTCAAGAGTGATTTAAGTTTTCAAAATGAAGGGTAGTCTTGTCAATTATATGCACACATGGCATGTTAATTGTAACAGAATTGAGCCCCAGGGATGCTTATTAATTGCCAAAATTCAAAACTAGTGAAATAGCAAGACACATAATTCAAGTTGTTAATTCTCCAATGTTTTTTCTTCACTACAAGCTATTATAAACTTAAAATTATACAATATACAAAATTGTTAAATTTAAAATTATGTATTTTAAGGAAGGTTTTACTGCTGTTGACTACAATAGTTTTTGTTTACAGATCAATAGGGGTCTTACTAGACAAATATTTTAAAAATTAATTGAGACATAATCTCATTATTCGCTACATTAATCCCATGCATAATATACTGTCTTGTTTACATTTTTATTTTATAACTGCAGATTTCTTGTTTGTTTCTAATATGAGTATAATTCTAACTCTGTTATTCCAAAAGAAGTTAGTGAGTTTTTTTATGTATAGTAATATATGAGTTGGAATATCATGCAAGAATGCTATCCTACTTGTTTCCATCAAAGATCTCTAAGCAAGTCTCCAAATAGAATAAACAAATATTATTGAGAGAGTGTAAGTTTACCCTGAAGACTGAAAGATAACACCAATACTAGCAGAAGTTGCAATAGTTGTTAAATTTGCCTGTAAAAATGGACTATACAATCATGGTAGGTAAATAGATACGTTGATGTAGATATAGACACAGACTAGAGCTTCTCAACTAAGGGTGATTTTGTCTCCTGCAGGGACATTGGCAATCAGGAGGGAATCAGAGCGTATCTTTACAACAAAACGCCACCTAGCCCCTGTGTCATAGTGCCATGTTTGAGAAACCTACGGAAGGAAATTATAACGACAAGCAGAGGCCCCACCACAGTATTGCCACAAACTTATTCATCCCATATTTCTTTTTTATATACCATGGACCAAGCACTGTCTTAGGCTTTTGGGAATTTGGTGTTGAATAAAATATAATCAGTTTCTTCATGGAATTTATAACTTTATAGAGAATAGTTTGTTTAAAAACACCTGTGGGCACCTGAGTAAAAATCCAAGAGTGCTGAACAAGGACTTCAAAGCATATGAATGACTTCTGTTCAGTTTTATGATCACCTAGCTCATGGAGAGCTAACATAAATTTCACTCTTTCATGACACAAAACATCAAAGAAAAGTAAGATGTCTTATTTTGAGCTTGTTTTGTTCCCTGAGTATTTGGACCTGTCTCTAAATGATCAGAGGATCAAGCACAGGGAATTCAATTTTAACATTTAACAACTAATTTTATTTCACAGTTAATAGAAAAACATCCTAAGTACTTTAAGAGGAATGGAGAAACTGGTGTATAGATTTTGGTTCAATAATAATGAGCCAGAAACAGGGCAAGGTTGATATAGAATGACGTTATCAATTGCCCTTAAGCTTGCCACCCCATCCTTATGTACTTTTATTAAAGAGAGAGTGTGAGGAATGAAATAAGAGTTATTAAGAACAATACAAACTATTTCTCTGTAATGGCTAGAGACATCCTTGGTCAGCATCCTTTGTCTTACACATTCAGTAGCAGAATGGGTAGCAGCAGTGATTTTGCTCATCTAAATTATGACAACAGAGCTGTGTTAGCACTGTTGCCAGATCTTGCCTCCACACTTTACACGGCTATACCTGCAACAGGTCAGAGAAGGAGATCAGGAAACTATCAGATGATCTGCAGTAGCCAAGGTGTTTTGTGGCTACTCCAAGAGTCTGAGAAGAAATAGAGTCTCTAAAGAATACCCAAGGCAAATAATTGAGACACATATTTTAGTTAATATGGTGCTTTTGTTTTACTTTCTGACTCATGCAGTAGTCATGAAAGTAGTCACTTTCTGACTCCGGCCCTCTGTTCCCAGGGTCAATAAGGAATGTATTCAGGATAAAAAATTAATCTGACATAATAAAACTTAGATTATTAGGATTATAAATAATTAGTATGACTTTTCAGGACTAAATATTTCTCATATTACTTGCATCATTTAATATTTTAGGATCAATTTATGAAAAACAAATTTGAGACTGACAGGTTGCTAAGGCCTGAAGAAGAGACTGCAAATTAACTGCTTGAAAGAAGACCCACTGATTGATTTAGAAACATTTATTTAAAAATGATTTTTCTACTCTAGTATATCTTCTTTCATTTACAAAACTCCCATTTTAAAAAGAAAGAAAGAAAACTGAGCTAGTAAGATGAATAAATTTTTGTATCCTTAAATTCACTATAACATTTTCTCATATGTATAAGATGGAGGCCCATTGACCCATACGTTATACCCATTATTACAACAGGAATGTAAACAGGATAAAAGTGAAAACACATTATTTGACTGCCTAGAAATTATATTCCGAAGATTAACAATACATTACTGTTTTTTTTTTAAATTAGAGATATCTGATCTTCAATCTCACTACCCTAGGCTTTATATTTTCATTTAAAATTACACAGTTTCCCCCATAACATGCACGTATCAAAAGCAACATTCAATATTGTTATGAATCTTATCACTATGGGCAGTCATTTCGTATTCTCTCAGTATCATAAGAACCTAAACATAAGGTCACTGATGAAAGAGAGTATAATAGACCATGTTGCTTTAGATTTTGTATTTCCCCTAAGAATCTAGTGAAATAGAAGTTATGGTAAATAAAAGAAATTACTAAATACTTCGCAGGAAAAAATCCCACAACACCAAAGCTCTAATGTTTTGTCACTTGATTAGAACAAAGGACACTTTTTAATTTTAAAAAAATATGTTTAGTGATTTTGGAGAGAAAGAAAGGGAGAGAAGAAGAGAGAGAGAAAGAGACAGACAAACGCACATTGATCATTCTCCTCCCACAGGAGTCCCAGTGGGGTATCAAACCTGCAACCTAGGTATGTGCCTTGACTGGAATCAAATCCACAGTGTTTTACTTTACTGGATGGACCACGCTCTAATCAGCTGAGCCACACCAGCAAGGGCTAACGAAGAGAATTTTAAGAGATCTTTCTAATATATAGATTAGAAATGATTCTTAACATTCTATTTTATCATAATTGTGCAATAATGCATATGTATGATATTTAATGGAATTTCAACTAAAGAGTCCAATTTATTATATCCCTAGAGAATCATGTTTTCTAAACATAAATGTGAGGCAAAAACAAAGAAGCATTCTTCAAATCTTACATTTTGGTAGTACAATGGAGGAATTAAAATAGAATGTTCTCTTATCCTGACAACTATTATTCCACTAATTGATTAATGTAACATTTAAAAAGTACCATTAAAACAAGAAAACAAAACCAATCTTGAATCATGAGCAGAATACATTTAAATTAAGCTTTTAATATAAAGAAAATTATCTCTAGGAATAAAATTTACTTCTTTGCTACCTGGAAGGAAATACAAAAAGGAAAAAATACAAAAGGTATATCTAAAATTTCATTTCTGAGTGAAAAGTGTTAAGTTTATCTAGACAGTTCATCAAATGATTATACACTATAAATAATTTATTTTGTAGATGTTTAGACAATATTAGATATATGGATGATATCTTTCAAAGCATTATAAAAGATGCAGACACAGCTTTCATGTGGCCATTTATTTTCTAATTTTTTTGATGAATTACAAAGGATAAAGTTTGACATGCCAACCCATGGTTTATAGAAGCCATTTCTAAGATGGACTAAAATGTATTTGAGACATGTACTTTCCGGCCCTCTGTTTCCAGGGTCAATAAGGAATGTATTCAGGATAAAAAATTAATCTGACATAATAAAACTTAGATTATTAGGATTATAAATAATTAGTATGACTTTTCAGGACTAAATATTTCTCATATTACTTGCATCATTTAATATTTTAGGATCAATTTATGAAAAACAAATTTGAGACTGACAGGTTGCTAAGGCCTGAAGAAGAGACTGCAAATTAACTGCTTGAAAGAAGACCCACTGGTACAGGTGTTACCACTTATATTTTCTTCGAAGAATTTAAATAATTTTGCAGAAAATGTGATGTCTATTCTATGTGAACAGCTTTGATTCTGCTCCAATATGTATGCAGTTGGACTAGGCAAACTGTGATGTGCATAGCAGGGTTTAGATTAATTTGTTCGGAAAGATTTTAAGCAATAAAACCTCTTATTGATTGCTTAGAATGGCCACTGAATGATTGATTTTAAGCAGGACTGTATTGTATTGTACCACTAAAGTGAGTATGTTATTTTGGATGTTTTAAAAATAGATCCCCAAACAAGAACTTACATACATTTTCAAGATTGTTATTGCAGGCTTTGATTCCAAATTCCCCTGCATATTTGAAGCGTTAGAATGCCTCTCAGAATGGCCCGTATAGTATAGGAGATACTGCAGTGCTCAATGAAAACTTCTGTTCTCCACTGATTAATGATTGTCTCCCAGAGCAGCAACACCTCTGTGCTTCTGGGCTGTTCTTGCGGACAAATTGAGTCAAGACAGAATATTCAAAGATGCAATTAACTCAAATTCAGACAATAGCAGCCCAAGATGAGCCAAAAGATTGTGATGCAAGTAATAAAGGCAAGTTCTACAGTGATATTAGAAGGAAAAACAAAACAAATGTACATACATATATATATATATATATATATACACACAGATATATGTATTTATATATAAGTATATAAATGCATATATATTTGTATATAAACAAATGTGTGTATATATGTGTGTACATATATGTGTATGTATATACACATATACATACATATATATATAAATGTATTCCTGCCTTTTTTATCAGACCCCCTAAATGCTGAGGATTGTCTCCTAAAACAAAGGCTTGAGGGTATTTTTTCTTCCAACAATTGCAGTTGTTTTTGAAGGTAATCCTAGGTGACACTAACATGAAATCATCAGCAATTAGTACTGCCATTTTATTAGATGTATATTATTATATCCAAAATGTTTATCAAAGATTGCTTTATAAATAAAAATTAATTGAGTCATTGACCAGTCTTACATCATTTCAGATTATAATGTGCTCTAACAGGAGCAGGGAGTTACATTTCCTTAACTTGGAGGTAAAACTGAACTAACCCACACAGACTAGTTACTGAAAATATTCAACTGATATTCTGAAATCTGTAGCTTTGCAATTAAAGAATGTAGTTTTAAGAAAATAGCTAACAAAAAGTTATATCCATAATTTTGAATAGAGAATAAATTATAAGTAATCATTACCAAACACAATCAGATTGACAGTTTTCATCATTAAGAAGAACTACCACTTTTGGTTATATATTTAGACTGGAGAAACTATCAATTACTATGTACAGTAAAATATCAGGTTATTTTAAATTAAAAATCAGCTGAAAGAATTTCAGAAGGTTAAACATGAATAGCCAAATAAATGCTTATGCTTCCAAAATTATCTTAATTAGATCAGTTCTTTTGTAGGTCTCCCCAAAATTTATAATTTACCTTTGCTTTGTATTTTATTCCATTTATTGGGATGACACTGGTTAACAAAATTATATAGGCTGCAGGTGCACAACTCTGCAACCTAACATCTGTACACGTTAAATGTTACACGAAGGAATCATTGCCTACAGCTTGATTAGAAGCAGACTTAGGGAGGTACTACAACTTTAACATCAGAGAACCAATGACTATATTTAGGTATTAGATACTTTGCTACCTTTCAAAGACCAAAAAATGGCCTTGGCACTTGAGGATAATGCAGTTAAGTTAAGCAGATGAGAAAATAGACAAATTGTAACAGTTAAACACACTGAATTAAAACACATGAATGTGTGAATTTCCATTGGCAGTCAAAATAAGGCACACATAGCCATTCTGGCATATCAGCATTCATATTTATATATGCCATCTTATTTTCAATGAAAATTACTATTCTCATTGAATTCTCCTAAACTTAATACTTTCTCCTTCTCACAGCTATCTTTTCTAAGAAATATTCAGTATTGTTTTATACCATCTGACCATGTAAAAATGACACCATTAAACCCCTGCCCTGCTCTCTTTGGCTATAAAGGATAGCCTATGTTAGTTTGACTGGAAGTTGTGTTCAATCTTAAAACTACTTAATCTATGAATCCCAGAATACTACATATTTTAAAAAGCCATATCTTAGAAGCATCCTAGTTATTTTACCATTGTCTAAGGTATTTAAAAATTTAATTATAACTTCCAATTTTTATATTAAAAAGCATAATTGGTAGGTACAAAACAGACAAGATGTTAAGAATAGTATAGGAAATAGTAGAGGAGGGAATAGCACAGGAGGGAAGAGGGGTACTTGGTAGAGGGGAGCAAAGGGGGGAAAACTGAGACAATTCTAATAGCAATCAATCAAATATATTAAAAATTGTGTAAGGGGTGAGAGTTTAACTTAAAAATAATAAATACTACACTATAAAGTTCAATGCTCTTTTAACTGAAATTAGGTGCTACTGACTTTTATTTCAGATAAAATAGGAAGATTGTGGGAACAAAGGCCATTTATATTTCATTCACTGCTATGTTAATAGTACAATACATGTATACAGTTTGCTCTAAAACATTGTTGAATTACTAACCTAATCAATCATTAAAATATAAAATATAAATTTCATAAATTAAATATTAATTGGATCAGTAAATGTATATTTTAGTAAAGGAAGATAACTGGCACAAGCATAATAAGTTATTTCTATCAGAACACAGATATTATAATAGCCAATGATTCCATGAAAATAACCATATTACAGTTTTAGTGGAAAAAGTCTTACTTAGTACTCTCTACATATTTATTTTCTAGACAATGTACATATTTTAATACCCATCTAGTTTACTTTTGTCAGTTGAGTAGCTATATGCTCTCTCTCTATTTTCTAAGCTATACATTTTTAACAATGTGCATACAAATATAAAGTATATCTTTCACTACCAGAAAATTGAATATTTTACTCAATATTTTCATCTTAATAATAGATTACAATATAAAGACTTATTTGAGATTTACTTTGATGAATGATTCAATTTGTCTATCCTACAAAAATTCAGGGAATTCTTTCAACATTTCCAATACAAAGTTTTCTTCTAAATATCTTAAACTAGAAAATAGCCAGGTTGAAAAATTTTCTGAGTTCCTTTTAAAGACACATGCTACCTTATTTTCTATAAATGATTACTTGATAGAGTGATTTCTTCATCTATGATTATTTTAACACATTTATCTTATGTGCTTTTATATTCTTCATATGTTTATACTTTAGCACACTAAAGTCTACTTTTACACTTTAGGGTCTCACGACAATATTAGAGACTATAAATCAAGATTTGATACCTTTATACCGTGTTTATGAATAATTTATTATTTTCACTTTCATGTATTTATACATTCACTATCCTACTTGATTATGACAGATATTTTATTATGAAAGATATATAGGTACATCTTTAGCAAAAACAATTAGATGCATGCAAACAACCACAGATGCAACTCCTTTCTTATAACCAAAAATGTCAACAACCTTTGCAAAAAATTCTACTCTCTTTCTTTTAAATAAAATAGACCTAATTTGTTGTTACTTTGTCTTATTTTACTACTTCCTAGAAGGATTTCACTCTTCTGGTTTATTACCCAATGCTACTTGATCAGTTCCAATAACTGCCATCTTATGTGGTCCATATTCACAAAGACATGAATTGTTTATACATTCTTTCTGTTCTCTTACATTTTAATTACTCTTTATACTTTCAGCTCTGATTTGATTAATTGAACTCCAATTACATGGAGGCATGAGAAAAGTATCATATCTGTATATTCTCGAATTTATATTGTGAGTTTTTCAAGAGCAGGATCTTTCACAGCATTCTCATTGCCTAGCCTTGCACCTGTCATAACAGAGAAGTTCAATAATATGAACATACAATGTACAGGCATTATATTTGAGAGAATATTAGAGTCCTGAATTCTACTAGAATTGTCTCATCTTTAAAAATGTTTTATATGTTGAAATAATGGAAATAATACATACTATAATGATAATATTTATTGTAATTATTAACCTTATAGAATCTATGTAAAGTAAAGATCACTTATAGTCCCATTTGAGCTCCTTATTTCTACAGCCCATTAAGGCTAACAGTTGAATTCAAAGTCTTCCATGAATTTTTGCTTCACCTAAAATAATTTTATGAAGAAATTCATTTGTATGATATGGGGTTACTTACTATGAGCATGGATTGGTGTGAAGTATCCTTACATGACCCAGTTAGCTGTCTTGTACTTCATGCAATAAGAACTGTATTCTTGGCTACTCTTCCTCACTACCACCCTGACCTGGAGCCTGGCTGAATTTAAGTGCACAAAGCCAGTATGAAAAGGGGCTTAGTTGCTGATATATGTTTAATACACGTAATGTGTGTGTGATGCATTCGAAGCCAGAGTAAACATCGGGGGTAGGACACTTGTTTGTACTAAATCATGGCAAAATATGTGTATATTTCTCTTTTAGTTTCTCAAAAAGTAAATATATAATTATCAGTTGAAAATAGGAGCTTCCCATCCTGAAAGAAAATTAAGTGGTTCCTATTTATAGACCATTATAGTATTTTATTTGTTATGTGCATATATATTTTTTCATTATCTTTCACTATTGAGAACTTTTCAGAAAGGTTTTAACATTTATGTAATGAAATTATGTATATTGGATGTCATGTTGATTTTTTAATATATTGCCCTTATTTCAAAATCCATTACTGGTTTCTAATGTAATTTCAGCTAATTATACTGCAACTATGCCAATCATTAAAAAGTTATTATAGTTTAAACATTAGCAATCATTAATTACTTTACAGAGTAGCTATCCAATTTTAATTTGTATGCATATATGACATTAATATCTCTGACATGGTGAGGTTAATTTTTTATATATTAAATGGAAAGCAATCTGGAAAAATAAAATAAAATGCTTTTAGTGTTTTCAAGAGATGCTTATATAATATCCAGGTAGTTAATAATTAAAATAAAGCTATTTAGTCTATAATTATAATTTGCCATAGCATATATATTTTAAGTATAAAATTTATTATCTGAATATAATAAAATGTGCCCTGTATATGTTCTGAAATATAATATGTATTTTGTACTTTGGTTTCCCTGATATCACATATTTGTGTTATTACATATTTTTATATATGCTACTCTTTAAAATACTATTCATATCCTAGAGTATAACAGATATTTGAGGAAGTCTTTTAAATAACTGAAAATAACCTTTACAATGGTGTAGAGGAAAACACTGAAATAAATTTTGGATTTAAAGTTCCTACTTTTACTAGCACTTCCTCATTGGAATTGCCCCAGAAGAATAGTAGTGTCTACTCTCCAATATTTTCCAACTTACAGGGAACTAAAATGTAATAAGTTTCTAAGTTTGTATAATGACAACGTAATATAATTTTACCAAAAAGAATGTAAAATGTACTTTAAATTTTATTTAAAAATCATATATTAAAATTCTTATTTCAGATAAATATTTATACCAGTTTTTAAAAGTTGATCTCACAACATCAAAGATCTATTTTTTTTGTTGTTTTTCAAAACCTGTTCACAGAAGTTCTAGTTTGAAAGCACTGAATAGTAACATTTTCTTCTCCAATTTTTGCATTTCCTACTTTCTTCCTTTTCTAACCATTTATTTACTTATTTTAATTTTTCAATTACATTAACATTCAATATATTAGTTTCAAGTGTACAGCATTGCGGTTAGACATTTATATAATTTATGAGGTAATCCCCTCAATAAATTTAATAACTATACCACACCATACATGGTTATTGACTATATTTTTAATCTATACTCATCTATATATAATGAGACAATAATAGCTCTGTAACCTCTAGCCATGCTGGGATACATTTCATTCAGAAGTCCCATTGACTTATAGAGCTGAGAGTCCACATAGCATATCTAATGAAATACTTAGCTGTACCCTATGAAGGACAATCTTTGGAAATAAACATCAATAGGTTACTAGCATTTATTTCAAAACAATAAAATAAAAAGTAAAATATTTGTCAAAAGCTTGTTTTGTGCCCTGGCTGGTGTAGTTCAGTGGATTGAGTGTGGGCCTGTGAACCACACGATGGTGGTTCAATTACCAGTCAGGGAACATGCCTGGGTTGCAGGCCAGTTCCCAGCAGGGGACTCAGGAGAGGCAACCATACATTGATATTTCTCTCCTCTCCTTCCCTTCCCCTCTAAAGATAAATAAATAAAATCTAAAAAAAAAAAGCTTGTTATGTATCGTCTTATCCTCACCATTGTGAGTCAGGCCATGCAATATATGTTAAATATTAACTCCATTTGTTAGATTCAAACAGTTTAAAATGAATCAGTCAAAATCCCATGACTACATTGAAGCAGAGAATGAATNTAAATAAATAAAATCTAAAAAAAAAAAAAAAGCTCGTTATGTATCATCTTATCCTCACCATTGTGAGTCAGGCCATGCAATATATGTTAAATATTAACTCCATTTGTTAGATTCAAACAGTTTAAAATGAATCAGTCAAAATCCCATGACTACATTGAAGCAGAGAATGAATTTAAATCCTGTATGCTTAGTTTCAACCTGTGTGTTCTTTTTGAGATGCTATGCTACCTTTCAAAAATAAGGCAACCTATTTAGCCTAGGATAATATATTGTATGCATTTTACATGATGACCACATTTTTGATGTTTGAGGATTGACTTCTTTTTACTCCTCTACCTTTATCCTCTCTTTGTCCCACTCTGGACAGATAGATAAAAGAGCATGAACCTACATTCTCCCCTGAAGCAGGCAGGAAATTGAAACCTCAGAAATCTTCAGCCTGCGCATGAGAACTGACCTTTAATTACTGTCCTCTGATAACACTCCCTCTGCTTTGCCCAAGTACGTACTACCTGTTTGCACAATTGGATCTTCTCAGGAGTCCCATGAGAGGATCAAACTTGATGTTCTCTTGGTATGTACAGTGTCATCAGCTAAAACATGTGAGTCAAATTTTGGGTGAGGGTCCATCCTACAAAACAACCCCATGTTTATTTAAAAGAAGTTTCACATCAGTTCTCAAACTAATTAATGGTATTACTCAGAGATTGCAATAATATACCTAAAATACAACTGGTTTGTTACAGGTGGCTGAGCTATATCAGTATTCCCAATAGCTAAACCTTTGAAAATGGAAATTTGATCCTTGATTTATTTTTCTATTTCATAATTGCATTGGACACTGCTGTAAACAAAATAATAAACTATTCACTTTTTAAAAATACACTTTGTGTCTAACATATAACAGGCACCTAATAAATGCTGTCTGAATAAAGGAACAACTAAAGATTATTTATAATCTGCTTACATTATTCTTGGTAGAGTATGTATATATATATATATGCTTTCTATGTATATATATATATAATACATGTTATATATATATATATATATATATATATATATAAGAATAAGAATTCTTATAAGAATTCAAATAAGAATTCATACTGTTTTACATTTCCATAGTATAAAAATAACACTTTCTCAAAATGGAAGAATAAATGATACATATATTAGCAATCTGGAAATATACATCCATGTTGAATTTTTATTTTAAATGAGCACAAAATTCAACAAAGAATGTCAGAGTTTTGAGAAACAGAGCCTTGATAATTATTTTGATGATGCAAAATCAATATGGAGATATAACTAAGTTATTAAAAGGCTAAATCATGTTATAGCCCTGCTGGTCAAAACAATTAGAGTCTTAATTAGTTACACTATTAATGATCTCTGATCCCCTATTAGAAAATTGAAAAAAACTTTTTATTTATAGTCAACCACCAAAAGAAACAAATGCATAAGGTGAAAGAATTGATAATTTTCTGTCATTTTTTCTTAGTCCCCACTGATGAAAATAAAAGTAATTAGTCTTTCATAATTCAGGTTGTTCATCGACTTCTTTAGAATTCCCTGCCTTTTCAGAGTTTTTATCTTCAGGGAATATTGCTTTTTAAACTATCTCTGCTGTACATGGTACAGATATTAATTAGTATAATTCTCCATTAAATCATCCTGCAGTAAGAGAAATCTTGTATAGCTTGCTTTCAAATTACTATACTAACCATGAGCTAAGTAAACTATTTTTAAAATCATATTTTTGGTTGTTTTTCGATCTCATGTTCAAGATAAATGTTGTCTGCATGGAGAAATGAAAACAATCTTGCTTTTAATGTATTTATTATAATTTTCTTAAAAGATTTTATTTATTTATTTATCTTTAGAGGGGAAGGAGAGAGGGAGAGAAACATCGATGTATGGTTGCCTTCTGTGCTTCCCCTGCTGGGAAATGGCCTGCAGGGAACCATCCTGCAACCCAGGCATGTGCCCTGACTGGGAATCAAACCTCGATCCTCTGGTTCACAGGCTTGTGCTCAATCCACTGAGCTACGCCAGCCAGGGCTTATTTATTATAATCTTTAACATAAAAAGTAGAGCTCCTGTGCAATAACTAATGTTAGAAATATTTGTAGAACCAGAAAACAGAGCATGGTTTCTTAAATATTTATTTGATTCCAAAACGAGTGTGGAACAGACTAGTAGTTTGAAAGTGAATTTGCTAATGTGGAAGTGATACAGGGTGCAGCCCAAGGGGGCAAAAAAAGATTTGGAATAGTGTCCAGAACTCAAAGTGTATAGGAATATTGGAGAGACATATAAGACGTCCTCACCCCTTCCACCCCCACAGGTGTGAATTGGGGGAAGGGACACATAGACCAGGAACAGGAAGGGCTGTTTTATACAGCCACAGCCTTGGGGCTAATCCATGGCATGGTCATTTAACATATCTATAGCCTTTGGCATGTCACTTGGATGTGTTAAACGGCTGTGGCCAGGCTTGGAGCTAGGGGGATGAAGTCACTTCCCCCCCAAGATGTAACTGGGGAGAGGTCCCCCAAGTTACAGCGCCTGTGAGCTTGGAGAGGATTGGCTCTAGGACATGGGGCCATACCTGCCCAGACTAATGATGGCAGCCCAGTAAACTTGTAATAATACATAAATACTGACAGGTGTAACTGATCGTGGAAGGAGTCAGAAATAGGGGTACAGAGGAAGATTGGCATGGGGATTTAAACCCAGACCCTTGCAGCCATTGAGGTTCAGCCATGCAGCTTCAGCAGAGTAAGGGTCCCCTCTTGGTGAGGTGAAGGGGAGAGCCACACAGTTTCAGCAGAGTTAGGACCCCCTCTTGCCCAGATGAAAGGGAGAGCCACGCGGTTTCAACAGAGTAAGGGTCCCCTCTTGATGAGGTGAAAGAGAGAGCCACTCAGCTTTGCCAGAATGGAGATCCCTGCAGCCAGGTGAAGAAGAAAGACACGAGCTTTTGGTGGAGTGTGGAACCCTGCAGCTTTGGTAGAAGAGGCACACGTGGGTTTGGGGTGCTTCCTTTGGCCACGTGGCCTTGAAAGCAGGAGACTTTGACTGGAAAACTTGGTACAAAGAACTCTTGCCAGTAGACCATGAGAAGGTGCCACGCACAACTTTGGATTAATTAGAGATGCTGCCTGGAAGGTCAACAGAGCTGACGATACCAGCAGCCTGGAAAAACGAATGTGTGCTCTTTTCCTGATTTATGGTACCGGGAGTTAGGACAGAGGGAGAAGGGAGCGCTGTGTGTGTGTGTGGGTGTGTGTGTTGTAGGTGTATACCCTAAAGCCTAAAGGACTTTGATATTTTAATGGAGATGTTAGGCCTGAAGAGCATTAAATAAACATCTTTTCTTTTCACAAATCTCTGGCATTGAGAGAAGTCTTTCCTAGAGGGCAGCGGACATAACAAACCTTGGCCCCTGCTGCTCTGTAACACCATGGATCAGGCCTCCAAATCAAGTGATCTCTTGAAATCTGGGGATCAGACCATGTCACCCTATTTGTCATACATAAGCTTCACCCTTAGCTCCAACTTGCTCCAGCTCAGCTCCACCTTGGCCCCTGGTGAAAACCCACTACAAATGGCTCTTCCCCACATCCTCCTCTTGCTCGGCCTTTCATTTATATTCACTGTCAGTGTGTTATGTCCTACCATCAAGAGGATACTTAAATTTAATAAAATAGAAGCTAGAATCCTATTTAAAAATGACATTCAATTAATTTATAAGAATGTAGAAGCTGATTATTCTTGAATGAAAACTTTTAAGATTATTAACAAAATTTAATATCAGTCTAAGGTTTTAAATATAATTAGTAATTTGGAAGTTTATAATCAATACATCAATCCCTTATTATTTATAGCATTACTACAATTTATGAGATTTAACTTTTTAAGATATGTCTTATTATTAGAAGATATATCTTTTAAATGGCATTAAAATGGTATTAAAGGTATATCTGAAAATGGTATTTTTTAAAATAGCATTTTATATATATGAAATTTTAAACTATTGTGAGAAAAATGATAGTTTTCTTGACTCATAAACCAATGTGCAAAAATTTTAGAAGTTTAAATCACTTCATGTTTAGCCATAGTCTTATATAAACAGGATGATTTTGTTGACATTAATTTACATAGTAAAACATGGAAGACATTTGTATTTCTTAACCTGTGATAGTCACCTACTTAACTCAAATATTATATTCACTTATATTAAACACAATTTACAAATTTGTGTGTTTATATAACTTATATTTTAAATTTATTTATTTAATTGTTGTTCAAGCACAGTTTTCTATCTTTTACTCCCAGGCCAGGCCACCCCCCACCCAGTGCTCCCCACCTCTCTCCCATTTCCAACCCCCTTAGTTGTTATCCATGTGTCCTTTACACTAGTTTCTGTAAACCCTTCCCCTTTTCCCCTAAAATTCCCTCCCCTTTTCCCTCTGGTCACTGCCAGTCTCTTCTCTATTTCAGTGTCTTTGGTTACATTTGGCTTACTTACTTGTTTTGTTGTTTAGGTTCCTGTTAAGGGTGAGATCATATGGTATTTGTTCTTCAACACCTGGCTTATTTCACTCAGCATAATGATTTCTAGTTCCATCCATGCTGCTGTAAAGGGCAGGAGCTCCTTCTTTCTTTCTGCAGCATAAAATTCCATTGTGTATATGTACCATAGTTTTTTGATCCATTCATTTACTGACGGGCACCTAGGTTGCTTCCAACTCTTGGCTATTGTAAATTGTGCTGCTATGAACATTGGGGTGCATAGGTTCTTTTAGATTGGTGTTTCAGGGTTCTTAGGATATAATCCTAGCAGTGGAATTGCTGGGTCAAAAAGCAGGTCTATTTTCAGTTTTCTGAGAAAATTCCATGTTGTTTTCCATAGTGGTTGTACCAGTCTACAATCCCACCAACAGTGAATTAGGGTCTCCTTTTCTCCACAACCTCTCCAACACTTGTTGTTTGTTGCTTTGTTTATGATGGCCATTCTGACCAGTGTAAAGTGGTATGTCATTGTGGTATTAATTTGCATCTCTCTGATAGCTAGTGATATTGAGCATCTTTTCAGGTTTCTCTGGATTCTCTGTATGTCCTCTTTGGAGAAGTGTCTGTTCAAGTCCTTTGTCCACTTTTTAATTGGGTTGCTTGTCGTCTTAAGAGTGGAGTCGTGTAAGTTCTTCGTATACTTTGGAGATTAAAACCTTATCTGATTACATTGGCCTTGTAATACAATTTGATATTAGGTATTGTGATCCCTCCTGCTTTGTTCTTCTTTCTCAACATTGCAGCTGCTATTTGGGGTCACTTAGGGTTCCATACAAATTTTTGAGTGTTTGTCTATGTCTGTGAAATATGTCATTGGTACTTTATTAGGTATTGCATTAAATCTGTAAATTGCTTTTCGTAGTATGGACATTTTGATGATATTAATTCTTCCAATCCATGAAACAAATAAAGAAAACACAACATATGTTTCCATTTGTTTGTGTCTTCCTTGATTTCTTTCTTCAATCTTGTGTAGTTTTCTGCATACAGGTCTTTTATCTCCCTGGTTAGATTCATTTCCAGATATCTCGAATGAGATTTTTTTCTTGATTTCTGCGTCTGCTGATTCATTGTTACTTTACAAAAATGCCTTTGATTTCTGGATATTGACTTTGTAACCCACTGTTTTGCCAAATTCATTTATTAGTTCGAGCAGTTTTTGGGTAGAATTTATAAGATTTTCCATGTACACTATCATGTCATCTGCAAACAATGACAGTTTTGTTTACTCTTTTCCGATTTGAATGACTTTTATTTTCTTTTCTTGCCTGATTGCTGAGGCTAAAACTTCCAATACTATATTAAATAGAAGTGGTGAAAGTGGACAACCTTGTCTTGTTCCGTATCTTAGTGGAAAAGATCTGAGTTATTGCCTATTGAGTATGATGTTGGCTGTAGGTCTTTCATATATGGCCTTTATTATATTGAGGAATGCTCCCTCTATAAAAACAGGAACATAGACCAATGCAACAGAACAGAGAGCCCAGAAATAAACTCAACTCTCTACAGTCAATTAATACTTGACAAAGAGGGCAGTAACATAAAGTGGGGTAAAGATAGCCTCTTCAACAAATGGTATTGGGAGAACTGGACAGCTACGTGCAAAGAAAAGAATCTTGAGCACCAACTTACACCATACATCAAAATAAATTCAAGGTGGATAAAAGACTTAAATATAAGCTGTGACACCATTAAAGTCCTAGAGGAGAACATTGGCAGGGAACTATCAGATATTTCATGCAGCAACATTTTTACTGATACGTTTGCTAGAGCAAGGAATATAAAGAAAACATAAACAAATTGATCTCATCAAAATAAAAAGCTTCTGCATGGCTAAAGAAAATAGCATTAAAATAAAAAAAAACAGCCAACCATATGGGAAAACATATTTGCCAATGACATCTCAGATGAAGGTTCAATCTCCAAAGTATACAAGGAACTCACACGACTTCACTATAAGAAGACAATTAACCCAATTAAAAATTGGGCAAAGGACTTGAACAGACACTTCTCCAAAGAGGACATACAGAAGATCCAGAGAAACCTGAAAAGATGCTCAATATCGCTAGCTATCAGAGAGATGCAAATTAATACCACAATGACATACCACTTTACACCAGTGAGAACGGCTATCATAAACAAAGCAATAAACAACAAATGTTGGAGAGGGTGTGGGGAAAAGGGGACTCTGGTCCACTGTTGGTGGGACAGCACACTGGTACAACCACTATGGAAAACAGTATGGAATTTTCTCAGAAAACTAATATTGGACCTGCCTTTTGACCCAGCAATTCCACTGCTGGGATTGTATCCCAAGAACCCTGAAACACCAATCCCAAAGAACATATGCACACTAATGTTCATAGCAGCACAATTTACAATAGCCAAAAGTGGGAAGCAACCTAGGTGCACGGCAGTAAAGGAATGGATCAAAAAACTATGGTACATGTGCACAATGGAATTCTATGCAGCAGAAAGAAAGAAGGAGCTCCTACCTTTTGCAAGAGCATGGATGGAACTGGAAAGCATTATGCTGAGTGAAATAAGCCAGGGGTTGAAGGACAAATACCATATAATCTCACCTTTAATAGGAAGTTAAACAACAAAACAAACAAGCAAGCAAAATATAACCAAAGACACTGAAATAGAGAACAGGGGGACAGTGACCAGAGGGGAGAGGGGAGGGAATTTCAAGGGAAATAGGGGAGGGATTTAGAGGAACAAATATAAGGGATACATGGGCAACAACTAAGAAGGGTGGAAATGGGAGGACAGGGGGGAGCATGGGTGGGGGTGGGTAGAGATAGGAGTAATAGACAGAAAACCGTACTTGAAAAATATTTAAATAAATTTAAAAAATATATTAAAAATTAGCCCTTATCTGAGATATCATTGGAAAATATGTTTTTCCATAGTTGGTTCTCTTTTTATTTTAATACTGATTTCTTTAGTCATGCAGAAGCTCTTAATTTTGATGAGATCCCATTTGTTTATTCTGTCCCTTATGTCCCTTGCTCTAGGGGACATATCAGTAAAAATGTTGCTGCATTAAATATCTCAGATTTTCCTGCCAATGTTCTCCTCTAGGAGTTTAATGGTGTCACAGCTTATATTTAAGTCTTTTATCCACCTTGAATTTACTTTGGTGAATATTGCAAGTTGGTGCTTGAGTTTCATTTTTTTGCACGTAGCTGTCCAGTTCTCCCAACACGATTTGTTGAAGAGGCTATCTTTACTCCATTTTATGTTACTGCCCTCTTTGTCAAATATTAATTGATCATAGAGATTTTGGTTTATTTGGGGGCTCTCTGTTCTGTTCCATTGGTCTATGTGCCTTTTTTTTTATTCTAGTACCAAGCTGTTTTAATTACAGTGACCTTGTAATGAAGTTTGGTATCAGGTATTGTGATCCCTCCTACTTTGTTCTTCTTTCTTAAAATTGCAGTTGCTATTCGGGGTCTTTTATAGTTCCATATAAATTTTTGAAGTGTTTGTTCTATGTCTGTGAAGTATGCTATTGGTATTTTAATAGGTATTGCATTGACTTTGTAAATTGCTATGGACATTTTGATGATGTTAACTTTTCCAATACATGAACATGGTATATTTTTTTTATCTGTTTGTGTCTTCCTTGATTTCTTTCTTCAGTGTTGTGTAGTTTTCTGCATAAAGGTCTTTTACCTCTTTGGTTGGGTTTATTTCTAGGTATTTTATTTTTGTTTTTGCTATATCAAATGAGATTCTTTTCTTGATTTCTGCTTCTGCTGTTTTATTGTTGGTATACATAAATGCCTTTGATTTCTAGATATTGACTTTATATCCTGCTTTTTTGCCAAATTCATTTATTAGGTCGAGCAGTTTGGGGGTAGAATCTATAGAATTTTCCATGTACACTATCATGTCATCTGCAAACAATGACCATTTTGTTTCCTCCCTTCCAAATTTGGATGACTCTTATTTCCATTTCTTGTCTGATCACTATGGCTAAAATTCCAATACTATATTGAATAGAAGTGGTGAAAGTGGACAACCTTGTCTTGTTCCTTATCTTAGTGGAAAAGCTTTTAGTTTTTGCCCATTGAGTATGATGTTGGCTGTAGATCTTTCATATATAGCCTTTATTATATTGAGGAATGCTCCCTCTATTCCCACTTTTATGAGTGTTTTTATCATAAATGGGTGCTGTACCTTATCAAAAGTTTTTTTTCTGCATCTACTGATATGATCATGTAATTTTTGTCTTTGCTTTTGTTTATTTGTTGTATTACATTTACTTATTTGCAAATGTTGAACCATCCTTGTATCCCTGGGATGAATCCCATCTGGTCATGGTGTATAAACTTTTTTGATATATTGTTGGATACAATTTGCCAATATTTTTGAAGGCTTTAGCATCTATGTTCATCAGTAATATTGGCCTGAAGTTTTTATTGTTCATTGTGTCTTTATCTGGCTTAAGAATTAGGATGATGCTGGCTTCAAAAAAAGAGTTTGGGAGTCTTTCATCAATTTGGATTTTTTGTAATAGTCTGTGAAGAATAGGGGTTAGCTCTTCCTTAAATACTTTGTAGAATTCTCCTGTAAAACCCTCTGGTCCAGGTCTTTTGTGTGTTGGGAATTTTTTTATTATTGCTTCAGTTTCATCTGCTGTTATTTGTCTGTCCAGGCTTTCTAATCTTCTTCATTGAGTTTTGGAAGATTATATTTTTCTAGAAATTTGTCCATTTTATCTAGGTTTTCAAATTTCTCAGCATATAGTTCCTAGTAGTAATTTCTTACAATCCTTTGTATTTCTGTGGTGTCAGTTGTAATCTCTCCTTTTTCATTTCTGATTGTGTTTATTTGGGTTCTCTCACTTTTTTTCTTGATGAGCCTGCTTAAAGGCTTGTTGATTTTGTTTATCTTTTAAAAAAAAAAAACAGCTCCTGGATTTATTGATCCTTAGAATTGTGCTTTTAGTCTCAATGTCATTTAATTCTGCTCTGATCTTGGTTATTTTCTTCCTCCTACTTGCTCTGGGCTGTCTTTGTTGTTGTTCCTTGAGTTCTTGTAGGCATAGAGTTAGGTTGTTTGTTTGAAACATTTCTATCTTTTTTAGGTAAGCCTGAATTGCTATGAACTCCCCTCTCAGGACTGTCTTTGCTGTGTCCCGTAAGTTTGGGGTTGTGAGTTCATTTTCATTTGTTTTCTGAAAATTTTTGATTTCTTCTTTAGTTTCATTCTTGATCCATTCATTGTTTAATAGCATACTATTTAATCTCCATGATTTTGAGGGTTTTTTTTTAATTTTGGGGTTAGCTTCAAGTCTCAGTCTCTTGTGGTCATAGAAAATGCTTGGTATGATTTCAATTTTGTTGAATTTGTTGAGGCTTGTTTTGTGTCCTGCCTTGTGGTCTATCTTTGAAAATGTTCCATGTGAATTAGAAAGGAATATGTTTTTAGCTTCTTTGGGATGAAGGGCTCTATATATATCAGTTTAGGCCATTTCATTTAGGGTGTTGTTCAAAGCCACAATATCTGTTGATATTTTGTTAGGAAGATCTATCCATTTTTGACAGTGGGGTGTTAAAATTCTCTACTATAATTTTGATGCTGTCAATATCTTTCTTGAACTCCTCTAAGATTTTCTTTATATATTTGGGTGCTCCTATGTTGGGAGCCTATATATTTACGATGTTAATGTCTTCTTGGTCGATTCTTCCCTTGAGTAATATAAAGTGACCTTCTGGGTCTTTCTTTATGGCCCTTTTTTAAAGTCTATTTTGTCTGATATGAGTATTGCTACCCCAGTTTATTTTTTCTGTTTTTTTTTTTTTCTGGAAAATTTGTTTCCAGCTCTTCACTTTTATTCTATTTAGGCTTTTGTCCTGACATGGATGTCTTGTAGGCAGCATATGTGTGGGTCATCCTTTCTTATTTATTCAGCTATTCTATATCTTTTGATTGAAGCATTTAATCCATCTAAGTTTAAGATGAGTATCAATAGGTATTTATTCATTGCCATTTTTGTACCTGTCTTCCTCTCTGTCTTTCTTTTTTCTCCCTTTCCTTAAAGCAGTCCTTTTAGCATCTCTTGCAGAACTGGTTTGGTGGAGGTGTACTCTTTTAGACTTCTTTTGTCTTGAAAGCTCTTTATTTGGCCTTCTGTCTTGATTGAGAGCCTTGGTGGGTAATATAGCTTTGGTTGCAGTCTTCTGGTTCTGATTACATGGAATATTTCTTGCCATTCTCTTCTTGCTTAGAGGCTTTCAATTGAGAAATCAGCAGCTAACCTTATTGGGGCTCCCTTGTACATTACTTCCTTTCCCCCTTGCTGCCTTTAAGATTCTCTCTTTGTCTTGGAATTTTGCCATTTTAATGATGATGTGTCTTGCAATGGGCCTCTTTAGGTTCCTCTTGATTGGGATTCTCTTTGCTTCCTGGCTTTGTGTGACTTTTTCTCTCATCAAATTAGGGAAGTTTTCCATTATTACTGTTTCAGAGATGTTTTCTATCTCTTGATCTTCTCCTTCTTCTGGTCTCCCTATTATTCATATATTATTATGTTTTTCATATTGTCTTGTATTTCTCTTAATTCCTCTTCATTCTTTCTCAGCCTCTTTTTTTTTCCTTGATGTTTCTGGGTGTTTTTTCTACTTTGTCCTCCAACTAGCAGATCCAATTTTCTGCTTCATTCATCCTGTTTCAATTCCTTCCACTCTGTTTTTTAGCTCAGAAATTGTATTCTTCATTTCCTCTTGGTTCTTGCTGATAGTTTCTGTTTCCTTTTACTTGTTGATATAGTTTACAGTTAGTTCATCGTAGTTCCCCTGTAGTTTCTGGTAGCTCATTGTGAGCTCTTTGAACTTCCTGATAACCTGTGCTTTGAATTCAATATCTGATAGCTGACTTGCCTCTGTTTCATCTAGCATTCTTTCTGAGGCTTCCTCCTTTCTTTTCATTTGGGGATTTTTTCTTTGTCTTCACAATGTTTATGAGACTCTTCTTGTTAGCTTCAGCTTCTTAAATTGGTTTGTTCTGGCTTCCTGGGTTTATGGTGTGAACTTCTGTGGGATTATAATACCACAGTATAATACCTGTGAGATTCAGTGGTGTAGTCTCCTTGATCTCCCAAGCTTACTGGTCTTGAGCTGTCCTTTAAGTTGGCTCTGTGTTTCTCTTTGGATTTTGATTGTTGTTGGGTCTTTCTTTAGTGGGCCCTTCCCACCAGCTGGTTAACTGATGGTCCCTCTGTCCACCACCTGTTGTAATTTATTGTGCTGGTGAGGAAGGTTGTGTTGAAGCTAGTTTTTCCATGTGTACAAGGTTTTGAGCATTCTCTTTCCCTCTTGTTCAGTTGTTTCTACTCAGTAGTTTCTCCACTATTTAGTTTTAATTCCAGATAGGTCTTGGATTGAGTTTTGTGTGGTTTCCACTCCCTCCTTCACCTTCTTCTGCTTTTTATTTGTTGGTGGTTCCTTTGTTATTGGGTTTCCTCTTCCAGCTGGTATCCTGGTGTTCACAGCTTCCACCTACTCTTTTTTGTGTGTGATCAGTTGGAAGGGAAAGCAAAATGGTTTATGACAGCAGAAGAGTATTCTATGATATTTACAATAGCAGCCTTTAGAGAAGAGATAAGAGATCTTTTGGCTATGTACAGTGTTAACCATAACCTTCAACCCACTAGCCACTTTTAAGAAAGGATGGACAGAACATAAGACTCTTGTTGGGGAGGGAAGGTTTGTGAGTTGGATCTAGAAAGCAGTGACATTGTGAGAGCTCAGATTCTGAGGTAAGGTGAGGTAAAGAATAGTAAATAGGTGTTAGTGTGTGAGACAATAGAGTTAACCATTACAGTAATAGAGTTCAGGAAACTGTGAAATGGGCTAAGATCTGGGAAGGGTGTTGTGAAGTGTTTACAATTGTATGGAACAGCTATTATTTACAATATTATTAGAGCAACAATCATATGACAGAATCTATGTGATCTGGATAACATGAGTAGGGGAAATAGAACTTTGAGTAGTGTGCTAAAGGAACACAAGTGACGTGAAGGATAGTAAATTATCAATACACTGTGGAAGAGAGAACAGGGAAAACCTGTCAAATGATACAATATAACCAGTCAAAAAAAGAAGACTATATAAAAAGAAGAGGAATACAAAAATACTATTAAAATGAAATATGTAAGAATAATGAAAAATAACAATACAAATATGCAATAACTTGCAGGTTGTCTGTAATAGCAAAGTGAAATTTGTCTCACTGTCTCAACTGTTGGGATGCTCCCTCTTTGGGTCCAACTCTGGTCCTTTTACAGTTCCAGGTTTTTTTCTTACTTGTGGGGGGGAAAAAGGCAGGAGAAGGAAAGAACAATAGATAAAATTGGAAAGAAAGGAAGGAGGAATAAAACGAGAAAGAAAGAAAGAAAGAGAGGGGGAAGGAACTAAAAGATAAAGCAATAATAAAAATTGTCTTAAATTACTTTAACAAACACATTTTTAAGTAATTTTCTGTTTTCACTTTTTCTGGTCTTGCTGTCTGCAGCAGGCTGAGGGGTGGTTGTTGTGGCCTTTCTCCCTTCCTGATGTATACTCAACCAGTCTTTCCAGCACTCTTCCAAGAGCTAGTCTGGCACCTCTCCCCAGCTCCCCACTCTGGGGATTCAGGTACTCTTCAGGTCACTCTTTCCCCCAGGGGGACCATTGCCATGGGCTGGTGCATGCCTGGCCAGGCTGCATGGGTCCAGCAAGCTTGGGTGGGAATCCTTCCCAGTGCTATGGGGGATCTCAGGGCTTTTCGTCTGGCTGGGTGGGGAGTAGGCTGAGCAGCTGTCACAGAAGAATCCCCCAAACAGTTTTACTTTTTGAGAAATTTCTCCTACTCAAGCCTGCTACTCAGTAAAGCCCAATTCTCCAGCCAGACTGGTGACTATCTGGGTCAAAGCCCAACACTGCAACCCTCAACTCTCCCTAGCCAGCGACCACAGACTTCTTGGGTGATCATGGCCCTTGTGTGTTTGCCTCTTTATTCTTACTCCCCCCTCATCAACTTCAAGAAGCCAGGTCTCTCCCAGTGTGGCTCAAACTGTGCTTGGCCAGGGAGGGAGGGAGCAGATGACTCAATTCTCTTCCAAGGACCCTGCAGCAGGTCCACGGCTCCTAAAGAGTCTTTTCTAGCTGGGCATGGGCTGAGGCTGCTAGCCACCCATCTCCATGCTGGTCCTTGGGACCTTATTGTCCTTCAGCTGTCTCTTTGCCTTCTGGTTTTTGTGTCCACTGCAATATCTGGTCTCTTATTTTCATATATGCTGGGGTTCTATTGGCTGTTTGCTCTGTTCCTCCAGAGATCAGCCAGGTTTTTCTCCCATGTGTAGGGGGAAGTCTATAAAATTTATTTTTAAAGACTCCTTAAATCATATTTAAACTTTCTTCCTCATTTTGTAGAACTAGTGGTCATTTTTTTTATTTTTTATCTAGTAAATTAGATAATACTACTCAATTTTATCTACTCAATTACTTTACCTAGTTACAGTTTTTTGTATGTGTTTTTTTAACATAACTCTCACCCTTTAAACAAAATAAATTCAGATTACTCTCTTTCTTCCTTTTTTTTTCAGTAGGCAATTGCTGTACTCTCTAGAATAGATATTTTTGGAGTGAACACATGGCAACATTTATTTTTGATTAATTAATTGCCAAAGTCTCCCAAGAGAGAGGACAAAATGAAAACTAAAATAAAATAGCCCTGGCTGCTTAGCTCAGTGGATTGAGCATGGGCCTATGAAACAAAGGGTTGCTGGTTCGATTCCCAGTCAGGACACATGCCTGGGTTACAGGCCAAGTCCCCAGTAGGGGACACGTAAGAGGCAACCACACATTAATGTTTCTCTCCCACTCTTTCTCCTTCCCTTCCCCTCTCTCTAAAAATAAATAAATAAAATAAAAATTTAAAATAAATAAAATAAAAGAAAACAAAATAAAATAAAAAGAAATTTGAAGTAGTTGGTTTCAGACAAATGACAAAAGCTATTTATCTTCCCTGTGAGAGAAGAAAAAGATTAGATGAAGGAAACTTTCTCTCTCTCTCTCTCTCTCTCTCTCTCACACACACACACACACACACACACACACACTTTTTTATAGTTGATTAAAGTTAACCCTCTCACAAGTGACTACCTTTTAAAGAAGTAAAACTAGACTATCTACTTTTTGTGCTAAGAGGTCTCTAAAGTGAAAAAATCTTCTTTATGCCAATTTCTATAAGTGACCATTGTAAATCTAGATTGTACTTTTTAAAATCCTTACAAAAATAGGAACATTGCATGAGACTGGAATCCATGCAAATAGGCAGATAGGAACTAGCATAGTGGAACATTTATAAATTATGGTTACCCTTCACCTTTTATTGGCAAAGAACATTATTTGTAAGTCCCCAAAAAGTCTAACCCAATGCTGCATTCTTCTCTGGCTCATACAGGCCCTTAGCAATGATAAAATCAAGTAGTGAAGTCTGAACTAAGGATGTTAATCATGATGAAAGCAACAATAATGAAGTCTCCAGCAGCCCTCTGCACAAAAGGTCAGAGTCCTGAGCAGTAGCAGAACTAATGTGAATGACATTGAGTCAAGCACATAGTTATAAATGAGGAATTTCTAAAAAGCATCTGAAGCAAATTTGAAACATTCTAAAGAAAGTTAAGCCAGACATCTTAAGCCAGACAGCCAGAGTTCCTGAAATAGTTACTTTGCTCCTTACAAGTAGCTGGACTTGAGGTAGGAGACTAGGGGACAGTAAATGAAATAAAAATGAGGAAGTGCTGGGAGGCTGACATCAAAGTAAGTAGCTAACATTGATACTTACTGACATCCTGAATTCTGAAGATAGTCTTGTAGTAGTATATTAATACTTAAAACCACAGATGGGCTTGTGCACTTTGATCCTGAACAACCTATGGTACACTTTAGAATCACTGCAATCTAATTGTAAAAAATTATCCTTGTAGTTTCCAGCCCCCAAGTGACCGAGTGAGTGGGCAATCAGGGAGAACAATGGATAATCACATGTGCTGTAGCAGAAAAATTATATAACTTCCTGTGAAAGCACAGTAGAAAGTAAATTATGAATAGGGAAGTAAAAAGCCTTATCAAATTATAACCTCTCAGACAGTGGGGAGCCTTTCTCCATTCAGGGAATTGGTCTGCTCCCATATTCTGTGGAGGGTACTGTCCTTAATAAAGCTTTCTTGCTTCACTTTACTCAGTTCGTGTGACTTGCCCAATTCTTTTTTTGAGATGCCCAAGAACCTGATTACATGTACACACCTGTGACAACACTGTCAAACTATGGAAAGAAAAATATGCAAACAAAGTAGTTAGTTCAAGCCTCTATTAAGATTTTGCAAGTGAGAACAATTTAAGGTACATGTGGGTGAGGGAAGGGGAAAGTAACAAAGATTTTACCTGAGGAAAATAGCCAAACTTTTTTTTTTTCTGGAATGCTCACTACTCAAAGCCCTGGAAGGGTGTGGAGAAATAGGTTGTATTAATCATGGGTCAGTCTGTAGACACAGCAGGAATGAAGTCAGGGTATAATAACTGTTGGTCAAAAAATTTCAATTTAGCAGAATTGGACAGAAATATTTAGGGACTGAAGTCTTGCAACTCTCAAAAAAAAACAAGGTTACACTTCTTCCAATTTGTTTCAATATCTGAATACATTTATTGGATTTTGCAACAACATTCAAAACTATGAAATCTTTAACATGTTTTAAATAAATATAGTCTTGAAATAACCTTTTACTTCTACCTGTGAGCACATTTATAGCTACACATAAACAAAAGTTTTGGAAAGTGAGAAGACAATCTGCTAAAGCAGTATATCTTTTATTATCTTACATTAAATTAAATCTAGTGTTTTACACATAAAAGTAAAAGTTATTATTACTTGTTTGTCTTCACAGTTAAGGCATGTGTATCTTTTATGCCAGTTGTTGATCATTCCCACTATTTCTTTTGATAAATTAAATAGTTTCTGTAGTTATCAATATTTTTGTGAAATGTGAAAGTTTAAAAATTTTTTCAATTACAGTTTACATTCAACGTTATTTTGCATTAGTTTCAGATGTTGAAATTTTATTTTGTTTTTAGAAAAGCATAAAACAAATAAAAAAGCTAGTGTTCACTAGTAAGAGTTCAGGAACAATTTCTTCCTGTCTGGCTTATTTCCCTCAAGCTTTTAAATCAATAATAAAACAAAAAATATTGCTGATTCCCAGTAGAGAGAAGCATTGTACTAGGCATTGTGGAGACTTGAAAAGGCAATGAGGAACATGTTACTTCGATAGTTTTTTTTATCACACAAAGGTAGATACACATTCATATACATATATGCAAAGAGAAATAAATAGTATTTAATAATAATGGATATAATAAAGTAAAATACTACAACATATTATACAATAAGCTTTCAAACAACCCATGTCTATAAGATATATTAACAAAGTTGATAATCTTTGAAAAGTAAAGACAAGTTGAACAATAAAATTGTAATGTGACTAATGTAGCTCTCAAAAGAAAACTAAGGGACAGAGGAGCAATGGTGAGGAAAAAGAAAAGGAAAGATACAAAGTATATATATTACCACAGCTTTTATGAGAAATAATGGTGGGGTCAGTAGGTGTGGTTTTTCTCCCTTAAGTTGATATGTTTATCCTAAGTTTAAGAATATTGTTTGAAAAAAAGAATATTGTTTGAAGTAACAAAACCAGAATGAAAATAGGTTATATAATTTTCAAATCACTGGATAATTGATTGCACAGAGGGAAGATATCTTATAAATAACAAGTGTAATGAAAATACTCTTAAACACTGAGAAAAATAATAAGTCAAAAATGTAATCAGAGTGAAAATACAACTTTGTATCATCCTCAAAGGTAAACTGCAACAGTCATTTAGAACAACTGAAAGGGAAAGTATGGAAAGTGCCCAAGTAGACACTAGAAAAATTTAATAGTCATAATGATAGTGGTGTTAAGTAAAACTATTAGAAAAATGCTAATTCATGGTAAAATTTATTAAATGGGAGCAGTTACTTACTAAAAATAGATTGACAGAAATAATGCATCTTACTCTTTTTGGGCTGCTGTAAAAATACCATATTCTGAGTGGCTGATGCAGGGTTCATTTTTCACAGTTCTGGGGGTGGGAAGTACCAAATCAATGCACTTGCAGATTCATTGCCTGGTTACTGCTCACTTTCTATAGAGCCATGTGTTAGCTTGTAACCTCACAGTAAGGAGGTGCTAGTTCTCTGAGGTGTTTTCTAGGGCCATTAATCCCAACCACAAGGCCTCTTCTCTGATGACCTAATAACTTCCCCAAAACCCACCTTCAAAACCATCACATTAGAAGTTAGGATTTCAACATATGAATTCCAAAATTCATAGTTGAAATCCTAACATTTAATTTATAGCAATAATGTAATTAACTAACACTTTCCCCTGATATTGTCATTAAATGTACATTTCAATAATATATGCTATAAAATGTAAGTAGTGCAATTAATGAGAATATATGGAAATAGAATATTTTTGAAAACACATTTAATAAACTAAACAATACAAGCTTTTTATATGCCTGGTCATACGATCCATAGAAAATACAATGCTTAGTCACACATTAAGTAAAAAGAAAATTTTTAAATTCCCCCAAAATGGAAATTATAAAGAATTTTTCTAATCATACCATACCACAATTAAAACTAAAGAAATTATAAATGTAGAAGTAAAAAAACACTTTTGAAATGGAAATTTATTAAATTATTTAATCATTGGATAAAAAAGTAATCAAAATTGTCTATAAATATTATTAGATATTTATTTATTTGTTTTCCTGTTTTAAAAAATTTATTGTTGTTCAAATACAGTTGTCTCCATTTTCCCTCCACAACTCCTCTTACCCCAGCCATCTCCACATCCCACTCTGGATTCTACCCCCTTTAGTTTTGTCCATGTGTCCTTTATAGATGTTCCTGAAAACATTCCCCCCTATTTCCCCCGTTATCCCCTCTCACTTTCTCTCTGATTACTGTCAGTTTACTCTTAATTTCAATGTCTCTGGTTATATTTTTCTCCCTTGTTTGTTTTTTTATTATGTTCCAGTTAAAGGTGAGATCATATGGCATTTGTCCCTCACCACCTGGCTTATTTCGCTTACCATAAGGTTCTCCAGTTCTACTCACACTGCTGCAATGGGTAGGAGATCCCTTTTTTTTTTCTGTTATGTTATTACTACTTACTTACTTATTTAATGTATTGAAATTCATGAGGATTATTTTTCTTTTTTAAATTTTATTTTAATTGTTGTTCAAGTACAGTTTTCTGTCTTTTACTCCTATCCCAGCCCACCCCCAGCCCTCATACCTCCCTCCCATTTCCACCCCCCCTAGTTTTTGTCCATACGTCCTTTATACTTGTTCCTGTAAACCCTCCTCCTTGTCTCCTGAAATTCCCTCCCCTCTCTCTCTGGTCACTGTTAGCCTTTAAAATTATGAATGTAATGGTAATTATACCAAGATGAAATTAAGCTCCTTAAAATTCTTCATTACTCACAAAAGAAAGTAATGAAAATAATAAACAACACATTCAATTTTATAACATAAATAAAAATACTAAAAATGTAGTAAGGTTTGTAATTCATAAACATAAAAGCAGCAATTTTGAAATTGAAGAGAAATGCTACAGAACTCATGTACAGCCAGCAAGTGATTCATGGAACAGTATAAGCTAATGGTTGGTATAAAAATAAGAAAGAAGTATCAAAAAGATACTGTCAAAGTAAAAATTGCACTGGCCATATTTAAAGAGGCCAGGATAGCTGGGGTCCAGCCTCGGCAGATCTCAGGGTCCTTGAAGGATGGACGGTGCAGGCAACGAATGAAGAGTCAGACACCCGATTGGATGCCGGAGAACAGCCAGCCTCTGTGGGTCTGACTGAACTCTCGGAGTTTGATTTAGGTTCTATTTTGATAGAGATTGTTACATAACATTAAAGGAACAGGTACATGGCATGATTGGTTAAGCAGAAAAAACAATACAGAGGTTTACAAGAATTTCCAAGATTCAGTTATGTTAAACAAAGGTTATTTTGACCAGGAGAATCATTAATCAGACAATTTGAAATAGCTGTATGTACAGAGTTTAAATGTCTTATTGTTTATTAAAGTTCTTAGAATTTGGCATGGGGCAAAAGGATACGCTAGACTGACGAGAGGTTATAGAAAATTTATTATAAGGTGTTTGTGATGTCTAACTTAGCTATCTATCTTTCTGTCTAAAATGTTTCTGTATGTAATATGGACTCTGTCTGACTCCTTGGTAATTGTTTTCTACATGCTTAGTTTATAGTAGCTAACCAGCTTCTCCTGTTTCTTTGCCTGTCTAATTCTAATTAATATATATTCCTGTCCAAGGTAGAAGAGAGGCTTTTACTCTATCAACTTTTAAATATTCAGGGGCTACCCCATCAGGGGGGACTTTTGTTCTATGGCCAAGAAATCATTTTGTACAACCTCATTGGAATTCTGCCTTGGATCATTGGACCCGAAATACAGGTGTCAAAATCTCACCACCTATTAATAGCAAAAACAAACATGCAAGGAGAGATAGACAGGAAATACAGCCACAGTTGCCTCTGCTGTGCAGATGCATCTCATTCATCCCAACTATGTCAAGGGATGGGTGCTGGTTGGCTCCCGACACAGGATGACTTTAACCAAAGTTACTGTAACAGAGATGAGAACTGAATTCTGAACTCAAATCTGTTGTAAATGAAGGATTTTGGGGAGATGAGTAGGGGGGATCTTAGGCCATATGTGTTTACTAATTGCCCTTACCTAAAGGAAGCTGCTCTTGCTCTTACCTTCCCAAGAAGAGGTTCCTTGACTATTTGGACTTAGGCTCCTACTCTCCCATGAAGACTTGGAGAGAGTAATGATCTCCTCCCAGATGATTATGTTTCACAAGGACGACCCCAGGTCCTTGAGAAAGACTTCTCTGGGTTGGAAAACTGGCAAGAGGCTTTTAAAACCGGCAGAGGAAGAATTCACAATTTTAAATTTTCTAAAGTAAATGGTATGTGAACAGGATGATCAGAGAGTCCTAGAGCCAAGAAGAATCCTATCTAAAGCTCAGTGGCACTAAAGGGAATACTAAGGCAAGATTGATCAACACCACAGAACTGCATTTTCCTCAAAGCCAGGTGTTCAAACTTTAATATAACACATAATAAGCTATCACATAATAACTAAATTATCTTAGAGTGTTGAAAAAAGAAGAACATTTCTAAACCTAAGCTGCACTATAACCTTTATATCTAAACATTATAAAGTGAGTATGGAGGAGCAGAATACGCCAGCCTGGAACCTGCTGCTTTGGCAGGTGGAATATTTGAAGTTGAAGGTAATGGGGTCCAGCTGCTGACCTTTTCTTTAACTGCTTACAAGATTTTAGATAGAGGACCGTACCAGGAAGGAAGCTCTCACCAGAGATATCTTTTTATATCAGAAAGATTTATCTGCATGGCATGGCAACCATTTGTTTATCAAACATCTGTTCTCATTTCCCTGTGATTTAACTTCTTCCCTTTTGAAGCTCCAGACCCCCACCCTTTTCTCCTTAGCTTAGGATGGGATATAAGCCTCAATTACCTCACTTATTTTTATGGGACTCCCATATGTATGAAATTTCTTTTTTCTTCTGTTAATCTGTCTTATTAGATCAGCCAGAGAAGGAAGGAAGGGAAGAAAAGAAAAAGTTTTCTGCCTCTGTATTAAATGCAAATTAAACTACCAGCCACACTTATTTCTAAGTACTTATATACACACACCACAAAACTAAATGTAATATTAATACATGAATCCTCACTGACATTAAAAGAATAACCCACTACAAGAATGTTGTTGTATATCAGTTGGGCATTTAGAAAGGAAGAGATGAGACACTCAAAAGGAGTAAATTTAGGAGAGTTCAATAAAGAAACTATTTATGAAGGTTTGAGCAGAATTAAAGACCAACATGAATAGTGAAATTCCTAGGGCTGAGAAATGGTGGAAAGGATGAAGAGGTGGAATCCAGTCAATGGGGTCTGGTGAAAACTAGGACAGTGGACCACTAAATGCTGGGGACATAAAGACATGCAGTTTTTGTCAGATTCAAAGCAAAGTACAAAGGGAGATGCATAATAAGTACCTCCCCTTGTTTCTCCCACTCTAAGATCTCCTGAGTGTGCTTCCCACTGGTCACGTGCCACAGGGAAGGTACAGGGCACAGGACAATTCTAGAGAAGATATCAGGGCAGAGTCGGGTGGTAATTGGATTTGGGGTAGGGGAGGACAGCAGAACTTGTATCATAATTTCAAATAATCCCCAAATCAAGAGATATCATACCATGAGATGTCATATTTTATTGAATATGACTATTCTGGTCCAAAAAAGGGGAAAGGTTCTATGGAAGGTAATCCCACAGAGTGATCTCATCATAAATTCTTAACTGGGCATACCATGGTGGGTAGTCATACCCAGGCATACAACGGTTTACTAAAAGACTTATCTTTGCCTTAAGCAAGCCCTGCCAGTTGTTTCTGTGCATCTAGATTAACACCTTTGAAAATCTCCCCTTCAGACCCTTCCTTCTAAGACTTAACCTCCCTCAGAGAACAATAATCTTAACTATCCTGTAATCCAATCCTTGTCTCGATTTCTCCCACCTTCATGAAATCTTCCTTACCTCCCCATTTTAGTTTCAAATGCATAAAAGAAACTACAAAAATGTTATTCTGAGGAGAATTCTGAGATGTTGCTCCCCAGCATATGTTGCCAGCAGTCTGGCTCAAATGAACTAATAAAAATTCTCTGCAGGCTGAATGTATTTTACATTAACACAATATTGACTGGAAGATAACTTTTTATGGTGCATTAAGAAATAAAAAATGCTGTATTATTAAATTATAATACTACTTTCTAATCTGACATTAAAATTTTGTATACTGATTTTAAAATTCCTTTAGATTAAAAAATATTATCATATTGTTACCAAAAAAAAAGGGTTTTGGCTGCCTGCCACCACCACCAAAAGGCAAACTCGAGAGCCAGAAGTTGGTGAGAAAGGATAGAGGTTTCTATTCAGATATTGCACAGTCTAGAAGAATAAAAGACTCTTGTCTCAAACCAGTTTTCAACTCCTTTAGAAAACCCAGATAAAACCCAGTCATCCTCAGCAAGACCAAAACAAAAGGCAGTGTCCAGAATTCCTGCTCTCATTTAAAGTACCATTCTTTGGGACCTGAAGGCAGAAGTTAAGTGGTCATCCAGGCAGTTCAGCTTGTTTTTGGATGCTCTATGGTTTCAGGTTCTCTCCTGGAAACCACATGTGGGGACCCATGCCACCAATAAGTTCCTCTTACATATAGGTGAACCTATATTGCTTTATACCAAGATGTCTTGTTAAGATGAGTCACAATTTTAGGATTATCTAAGATTCCTATAAAATTTGGGGGGTGACTTTCCTTGTAAGTCCCCCCATGCACCACGAATGAGAGTAAACATGACTGACACATGATATGATCTGCTTGGGGAGGAGAGGTGGCCAATTTCCCAGAGGAAAAAGGCCTTGAGCACCTTCCTCCAAGGTCTTTTATTGGGTTGTAATACACAAGAATACAGGGTGGCAAGAATCAAACAGGAGACAATATCTCAAAGAAATCTGAGGGCTTAGTCTGAGTCAGAGTCAGTCAGGAAGAGAGTTTTAGAGTTTCCTGCTCAAACCCTTAACATATGAATGAAAGCACTCTTAGCAGAGCAGATTCCACAGGTTTATCAGGAAGTCTTTGTGATGCCAGATATTTCGCCTAGACATGCTCTAGCAAGGCAAGGAGCTGCACCTCTCCCCATCAGGTATTCAGGCTTAAGGGGATTAGAGTCCAAAAGCACTTCTCCTGGAAGATATGGGGATTCCGGCTATCTCAAAGCTGGGGGGTGAGAGTCCATTGCTCTTTGTTGCAGCCCCCGGAGTCCTTCCATGATAGCCTCCCAAGTGGTTGTGTCTGGCCTAGGCTACCTCTCCTCTGAGGGGTCTTACGCATCAAAGACTTCTGACCATGCTTTGGGGGCAGGGAGGAAATTGAGGCAGCATTTGCTACCAGAGACAAGCTTTGTCTCTTGTGGCTCAAATTCCAGAGGTCACTGACTCCTCCTTAGCCACAAGGGGTAAAGTTACAATTCCTAGAACCAGGCAGAGCAATCCACAACATGAAATAAATTGTTTTTAAACCTGTACTAAAGGATATAATAGAAATTAGAAATAATAAAGAGAGGCAACTTTTGTTCCTTCAATAAGAAAACTTGAAGAAAATCACCATGCATATTTTTTAATTTATGTTTTTGTTTACATGAAATGTATAATCTATGTTTTATGGAGAAAGAAATTATGATAATTGACTATTGATTCCAGGTAATCTGCTGAGGTTACCAAAAAATATGCACACTTCCTGAGGTGTGATAGTGAAAGAAGTAAATTTAGCAGGCAGAGCAGCCATGAAATGCCCTGCTGAGTGTAAAAAATCATGCCCAACAGCGGCATGTCACAGTGACACAGTTTCTCTCTCTTTTCTTTTCCTTCCTTTTTCTCCCAGTGAGCAAACCTGCTAGAAAGTCAGAGGGAATGCTCACAGTGTTAATTTGGTGAATGAAAACACTTTTAATGGTTTCTCTTTAGTAGATTCTAAATATCAAATTAAATGTCTCTCTCCCTTGAGGAAGAAGATAGATAGCGAATAAAAACAACCTGCTGAGAGATTGGGCACCAAGGGCTCTAAATCCCAGACATGTTGAATCTCAGATCAAATGTTTCTCAGAAAGGGTTTTGCTTCTAGCAGGGCATTCTGGTTGAGTTAAGCATACGTTTTCTTGTTGCCTAAGGGCGGGGGTTGGTTAATAATAGTGCATTTGTGAACCCAAATTAACTTTAAAGAGGATTGTTTTCCACTGATTGATAAAAGCTAAGGTTGACAAGAAATTAGTAAAGTGGCATTAGGTGCTTGCTGTTTACTTTCATTTCTTTTTCTCCATTATATTGTCTTTTAAAATAGGACATATTAATGTTAGGTAGTGCTTCAAGATTGAGATCTATCAAGAAATACAGTCTTTATAGGAAAGGAGGTATACCTAGATTAAAATAAAAAGAGAAATATTTTTTTAAAATTTAAATTACTTTATTGTTGTTTGATTACAATGGTCTGTATTTTCTCCCCATTCCTCCCCCAAACCCACCTCTCTCCCTTGCTTCTGCCCTCCCCCTTGGAATTGTTCATGTATCCTTTAACAGAAGTCCCTGGAAACCCTTCTCCCCGCTGTCCCCTCCCCTCTCCCCTCTGGCTATTGTTAAATTGTTCTTAATTTCAATAACTTTGGTTGTGTTTCTTTTCCTTTTCTCTTTTGTCGATTATGTTCCAGTTAAAGGTGAGATCATATGGTATTTTTCCTTCACTGCCTGGCTTATTTTGCTTAGCACAAGGCTCTCCAGTTTCATCCATGCTGTCACAGAGGGTAGGAGCACCTTCTTTCTCTCTGCTGCACAGAATCAATTGTGTAAATGTACCATAGGTTTTTTTGATGATCCACTCATTTGCTGATGGGCACTTAGGTTGCTTCCAGCACTTGACTGTTGTAAATTGTGCTGCTATGAACATTGGGGGTGCATAGGTTTTTTTTGATGTTGTTTCGGGGATCTTAGGGTATAGTCTCAGCAGTGGAATTGCTCAGTCAAAAGGCAGTTCCATTTTCAGTTTTCTGAGGAAATTCCATATTGTTTTCCATAGTGGATGCACCAGTCTGCAATCCCAACAGTGCACTAGGGTTCCCTTTCCTCCACATCCTCTCCAACACTTGTTTGTTGATTTGTTTCTGTTGGCCACTCTGACCAGTGTGAAGTGGTATCACATTGTGGTTTTAATTCTCGTTTCTCTGATGGCTAGAGATGTTGAGCATCTTTTCATGTGTCTCTGGGCCCTATGTGTGTCCTCCTTGGAGAAGTGTCTGTTCAAGTCTTTTGCCCATTTCTTACTCAGGTTTTTTTTGTCTTCTTGGAGTGAAGTCATGTGAATTCTTTATATATATATAAAGAATTTATATATATATATATATATATATATATATATAATTTTATTTTTTATTTCTAAATTTTATTTTATGTTTTATATATTTTTTAAAAATTTAATCACTTTTCAAGTATAGTTTTCTGTCTTTTACTCCCATCCTAGCCCACCCCCACCCAGTGTTCCCCACCTCCCTCCCATTTCCACCCCCCTTAGTTGTTGTCCATGTGTCCTTTATACTAGTTCCTGTAAATCCTCCCCCTTTTCCCCCTGAAATTCCCTCCCTGAATTCTTTATATATTTTAGAGATTAAACCCTTGTGTGAGGTATCATTGGCAAATATGTTTTCCCATATGGTTGGGTCTTTCATTTTAATGCTGTTTTCTTTGGCCATTCAGAAGCTTTTTAATTTGTTGAGGTTCCATTTGTTTATTCTCTTCTTTATATTCCTTGCTTTCTGGGACATATCAATGAAGATGTTGCTGCATGGAATATCTGAGATTTTCCTGACAATGTTTCCCTCTAAGACTTTTATGGTATTATGATTTATATTTAAGTCTTTTATCCACCTTGAATTTATTTTGGTGTATGGTGTAAGCTGGTAATTGAATTTTATTTCTTTGCATGTAGCTGTCCAACTCTCCCAACATCATTTTTTGAAGAGGCTATTTTTGCTCCATTTTATGCTTCTTCCCCCTTTGTCAAGTATTAATTGGCCATAGAGACTTGGGTTTATTTCTGGGCTCTCTGTACTGTTCCATTGGTCTATGTGCCTGTTTTTTATGCCAGTACCAGGCTATTTTGATTACAGTGGTCTTGTAATACAGTTTGAAATCAGGTATTGCGATCCCTCCTGCTTTGTTTTTCTTTCTCAAAATTGCGGCTGCTATTTGTGTTCATTTATGGTTCCATACATTTTTTGAAATATTTGTTTTATATCTGTGAAATGCATCATGGTTACTCTAATAGGTCTTGCATTGAATCTATAAATTGCTTTGGGTAGTGTGTCCATTTTGATGATGTTAATTTTTCTTGTTTGTGTCTTTCTTAATTTTTTTCTTCGGTGTTGTGTAGTTTTCTATACACAGATCTTTTACCTCCTTGGTTAGATTTATTTCTAGGTACTTTATTTTTCTTGTTGCTATATCAAGTGGGATTTTTTTTTCTGTTTTTGTTTCCAATGTTTCATTTTTGGTGTAAAAAAGGGCCTTTGATTTATGAATATTGACTTTGTATCCCACTGTTTTGCAAAATTTATTTATTAGGTTGAGTAGATTTTGGTGGAGTATATAGATTTTCTATGTGCACTATTATGCGATCTGCAAACCACAACAAGTTTACTTTCTCCTTCCCAATTTGGATGACTTTTATTTTTTTTCTTGTCTGATTGCTGTGGTTAGGACTTCCAGTACTATGCTGAATAGGAGTGGTGAAAGTGGGCATTCTTGTCTTGTTCCTGATCTTAGTGGGAAAACTCTAAGCTTTTGTTTATTGAGTATGATGTTGGCTGTAGGTCTCTCCTATATGGCTCTTACTATGTTAAGGAATGTTCCCTCTACAGTTATTCCTCACCTATTGCAGGAGTTGTGTTCCAGAGAACCCCGCCATAGGTGAAAATCCACGATGTAGTGGTGTTATATTTATTTTATTATTTATATATATTTTAAGGCTTTATAAACCCTTCCCACACTCCTCCAAACCTTTCCCACACTCTCTTATTAATCTTTTCCACAATCTTATAGACACTTCATATGCTGTTAAACACTTTCTACACTCTTACACCTGTGTAATTTTAACAATATATACAATTCTATATGGGTACTCACCAGTGAAGTATACTAGAGCTTGAATGATGAAGATCATGAATCATGTAGCTGTGCACTACTGATGGCCATGAAGGTGATGACAATGAGATTAATGTACTTCACAGCCAAGAAGAGCATTACAGGTCTTCTGAAGGCACCACTTTATCAGGCTCTTCATCAGGTGGTGCAGTACCTTCACCCTGGGCCATAACTTTTATTTCCACTCAAGGTGTAAGTATAATTGATCTCTTCATTCGAGTAATGAACGTAGTTATGGGGGGTGGGGTGTTGGTGCTGCTTTTTATCTGCAGAGGCAGCTTTTCCATGCAGAGAAACTCTCTTGAGCCCAAAGCAACTCTGAAAGTTTATCAAACCAGCCCTTGCTGGCACTGAATGGGGTTGGTCTGGTGGGAGAAGCACTCTAAGGTCCTGCTTCTGCATTGTCATCCTGGTCTTCAACCTTGTCACTGTTGTTAACGTCCGTGCTTTCTGAGAAACTATCATAAAGTTTCTTGGCCTTTGTCTAGATGGTGTTGGTATCCAGTGAGATATTCTTCTTCCTGCAGTCATTTATCCACAGGGCCAAGGCAGACTCCATCCTCACAGTGGCCTTATTGTGGGAAGTGACCACCCTATTTGCAGTCTTGTTAAAAGTCATTGTTGCCATAGACCTAATATTCTTTTCATCTTTCTTTATGTAGCAAACAGTAGATTTGTTGATTCCACAATGGTGGCCTACAGCCATGTAGCTTTTGCCTTACTTTAACATGTCAAGAAATTCCACCTTTTCTCTGATGGTAAGTATATTTCTCTGGCTCTTGGGTTCACTGCCAGAAGCCTTAGAAGGTGCAGAACATTTGGATGGCATTGTATGGCTTGAAATTAATTCAAACTTTTATGAAAATTTCACAAAATACAACACCAGAGAGCAACACCATGCGCAGTGATCAGACATCAATATGACATGGACAAAGAGAGTTGCTGAACGTATGGGCATAGTGAGGGAAAGCAAATAGACCGATGCTACAGTCACTGAGCAAGTAAGTGCCCAGGATATAGAGCATAGTACTGTGGTTGGTCCCCTTCCATTCCATCAGCCAATAGTGTACCATGCACAATCTCACATTGGCAAACTTGCACAAGTGGTAGTGGCATACTACATTTCCATTGTGTACAGTTTGGTATTCACATGCTGATGAAATATATACTGTATTTTATTTCAATTTAATATTATTTAATATGTTTGAATTAACATTTTATAGTTTTAAAATTTTAGGTAAAATAACTAAAATCATAAATATTATATAAATATCTATATACTGTGAAATCCTGCAATATAGCAAAAACCCTGCGATACAGAATTAGATATATATTTAAAAAAAAAGAAACCATGATACAGTGAAGCCACAATAAGTGAACCATGATATAGTGATGGACAGCTGTATTCCCACTTTGTTGAGTATTTTTATCATAAATGGGTGCTGTACCTTATCAAATTATTTTTTGGCACCTACTCACATAATCATGTGATTTTTGTCTTTCATTTTGTTTATATGGTGTATTATGTTTATTGATTTGCAAATATTATACCACCCTTGCATCCCTGGGATTAATCCCACTTGGTCATGGTCTATGATCTTTTTAACAAATTGCTGGATATAGTTTACCAGTATTTTGATCAGGATTTTAGCATCTATGTTTGTCAGTTATTTTGGCCCAAAGTTTTCTTTCTTTGTTATGTCTCTATCTGGTTTTGAGATTAGGATGATGTTGGCTCCATAAAAAGCGTTTGGGAGTTTTCCACCTTCCTGAATTTTTTGAAGTAATCTGTGGAGGATGGGGGTTAACTCTCCCTTAAATGTTTTGTAAAATTCTCCTGTGAAACTGTCTCGCACAGGGCTTTTGTGTGTCAGGAGTTTTTTGATTACTGCTTCAATTTCATCAGCTGTTATTGGTCTGTTCAGGCTTTCTGCTTCTTCATTCAGTTTTGGAAGATTATATTTTTCTTGAAATTTGTCCGTTTCATCTAGGTTTTCAAATTTTTGGCATATAGTTCTTCATATTAATTTCTTATAGTCCTTTGTATTTCTGTGATGTCAGTTGTAATCTCTCCTCTTTCATTTCGGATTGTGTTTATTTGGGTTCTCTCTTCTTTTTTCTTGTTGAGCCTACCTAAAAGCTTGTCAATTTTGTTTATCTTTTCAAACAACCAACTCCTGTATTCATTGATCCTTAGAATTGTGCTTTTAGCCTCAATGTCATTTAATTCTGCTCTGATCTTGGTTATTTCCTTCCTTCCACTTGTTCTGGGTTGTCTTTGTTGTTGTTCCTTGAGTTCTTGTAGGCATAGGGTCAGGTTTTTTTATTTGAAACGTTTCTATCTTTTTTAGGTAGGCCTTTATCACTATGAAATTCCCTCTCAAGACTGCCTTCATTGTGTCCCATAAGTTTTGGGTTGTTCTGAGTTAATTTCATTTGTTTTCTGAAACTTTTTGGTTCCTTCCCTAATCTCATTCTTGACCCATTCATTGTTTAATAGCATGCTATTCAATCTCCATGACTTTTAGTGTTTTGTTTTTTTCCCCTTGGGGTTAGTTTCTAGTTAAGTCCCTCATGGCTGGAGAAAATGGTTGATATGATTTAAATTTTCTGCAATTTGTTGAGGCTTTTTGTGTCTTCTATCATGTCGTCTATCTTTGAAAATTCTCCATGTGCATTTGCAAAGAATGTGTATTTTGCTTCTTCCAGATGAAAGGCTCTCTATACATTAGTTAAGTCCATTTCATCTGGGGTGTTGTTCAATGCCACAATATCTTTGTTGATATTTTGTTTGGAAGATCTGTCTATTTCTGACAGCTTGGTGTCCAAATCCCCTGCTATAACTGTGTTGCTGTCAATATCTTTCTTGAAGTCCTCCAAGATTTTTTTTTTATGTATTTGGGTGCTCCTATGTTGGTTGCATATATATTTACAATGTTTATGTCTTCTTATGAATTATTCCTTTGAGTATTATGAAGTGACTTTATAGGTCTCTTTTTATGAGTGTTTTTTGGAGTCTATTTTGTCTGATATAAGTACTGCTACCTTGTTTTTTTTTTTTCTTTCCATTTGCTTGGAATATTTGTTTCCAGCCCTTCACTTTCAGTCTGTGTAGGTCTTTTGTTCTGAGTGGGTCTCCTGTAGGCAGCATATGTGTGGGCCATGTTTTATGATTTATTCTGCTATTCTGTGTCTTTTGATTGAGGCACTTAATGCATTTATATTTAAGGCTATTATTGATAGGTACTTATTCATTATCATTCTTTCATAACTCTGTTCCTCCTTCTCTCACTGTTTTTCTTTCTGTTCTTAAAGCAAACACATTAGTATCTCCTGCAGAGTTGTTTTGGAGGTATATTCTGTGAGGNGAAGTGGGTCTCCTGTAGGCAACATATGTGTGGGCCATGTTTTATGATTTATTCTGCTATTCTGTGTCTTTTGATTGAGGCACTTAATGCATTTATATTTAAGGCTATTATTGATAGGTACTTATTCATTATCATTCTTTCATAACTCTGTTCCTCCTTCTCTCACTGTTTTTCTTTCTGTTCTTAAAGCAAACACATTAGTATCTCCTGCAGAGTTGTTTTGGAGGTATATTCTGTGAGGCTTGTTTTGTCTGGGAAGCTCTTTATTTGGCCTTCTATTTTAACTGAAAGCCTTGTTGGACAAAGTAGTCTTGTTTGCAAGCTTCTGGTTCTCATTACTTGGAATGTTTCCTGGCATTCTCTTCTGGCTTGGAGCATTTTCAGTGAGAAGTCAACTGCTAATCTTATTAAGGCTTCCTTATATGTTACTTACTGTTTCTCCCTTGCTGCCTTTAAAATTCTCTTTTTGCCTTGGAATTTTGCCATTTTAATGATGATGTGTCTTGAAGTGGGTTTCTTTGTGTTCCTCTTGATTGGGACTCTCAGTGTTGCCAGGATTTGTGTGACTTTTTATCTCATCAAATTAGGGAAGTNGGTAGGTAGTACTCGTGATCAAGAGATGCCTACAAGGGTGGGGGCTACCTGGCTCGGCTGCAGCATCCTGTTTGGGGCTGCCTCAGCCAAGCCCTCCTGGTGTGATTTTCTTGATGGATTGCATTCACCGTCTTTAGGCCCCGACAGTCAACTGCTAATCTTATTAAGGCTTCCTTATATGTTACTTACTGTTTCTCCCTTGCTGCCTTTAAAATTCTCTTTTTGCCTTGGAATTTTGCCATTTTAATGATGATGTGTCTTGGAGTGGGTTTCTTTGTGTTCCTCTTGATTGGGACTCTCAGTGTTGCCAGGATTTGTGTGACTTTTTATCTCATCAAATTAGGGAGGTTTTCCATCATTACTGTTTCAAAGAGTTTTTTCCCTCCCTTGATCTTCTTCTTCTTCTGGTATCCCTATTATATGGATATTATTACATTTCATTTTGTCTTGCATTTCCATTAACCCCTTACTCCTTCCTGAGCCTCTTTTCCTTGTCTCACTCATTCTGGATGTTTTTTTCTACCTTGTCCTCCAGCTTGCTGATCTGTTCCTCTACTTAATTGAGCCTGCTTTTGATTCCTTTTACTGTGTTCTTCAGTTCAGAAATTGTATTCTTCATTTCCTCTAGGCCCTTGTTGATAGTTTCTATTTCTTTTCATGTTGATATTATTTCAAGTAGATTTATTGTAATTTCCCTGTAGTTTTTGGTAATTCTCTGTGAGTTAATTGAGCTCCTTATAACCATTGCTTTGAATTCAATATCTGATAGTTGAGTCGCCTCTATTTCATTTATCATTCTTTCTGAGATTTCCTCTGTTTCTTTCATTTGGGGCTTGTTTCTTTGTCTTCCTATTATTTGTGAGACTCCTCTTGTTAGCTTCTGCTTCTTAAATTTATCTGTTCTGACTCTCTGTGTTTATGGTGTAAACTTTCATGGTAGAATACCTGTGAGACTCAGTGGTGCCATCTCCCTCATCTCCTAAGATCTCTGGTCTTAGGTTGTCATTTATGTTCGCTCTATGTATGTCTTTGGGTTTTGTTTGTTGTTGGGTCTTTCTTTAGTGGGTCCTTCCCACCAGATGTTTAACTGAGGGTTACTCTGTCTACCACTTCTTGTATTCTGTTGTGCAAGTGTGGGCAGGATATGTTGAAGCTGAGTCTTTCATGTGTGTATGGTTTTGAGGATTCTCTCTTCCTCTTGTTAAGTTGTATGTTCTGGGTAATTTCTCTACTATTTAGTTGTATTTCCAGATAGGTACTGAGCTGAGTTAGTGTGGCTTCTACTTCTTCACCTTCTTCTGTTGTTTTCTGTTGGTAGTTCCTTTGTTAGTGGGTTTCTTCTTCCAGCAGGTATCCTGGTGTTCACATCTTTCACCTACTTGTCTATTTTTTCAATGTCCTCCATGACTTTTGGTCTCCTTTCTTTATATGTTGGGGTGCTGTTGGCTGCTCACTCTGTTACTCATTAGATCAGCTAGGTGATTCATCCATGCACATGGGGAAGTGGACTCTGGTCTCACCTACCTCACTACTGTCTTCAGAAATCTGTTTTTTAATTAACTCATCCTTAGAATTCTTAGCTGCTTCAATTTAAAACATACACACAAATGGACTATGTGTATGTATAGATAGATAGGTATAGACATATAACATTGTATTTTAAGTATCTCATCTAATAAGCTATTTGCTAAAGGTGCACAAAGGAATAAACTGCAGTTCTTACTCTTATACTAGAGTAGTACTTATTAAAGGAAGTAGTAGATATAGTGACTGGAAAAACACCTGCTGCACAGCTAACCTTGCATAGAAGTGTGCAGTATGGAGCACTAAGAATAGGAAATGCAACTTCAATGTTACATTTTGCCACACTTAATTTTATTTTGGCCCTACTTTTGCTCACCGTAAAGAATTTCCAAACAATTATTATTTTTTATTTAGACTTCATAATTGTTATTTCCAAGTTAAGCACCCATTACTTCATGTCAATCAGGAAAAGAAACTATTTTTAATGTTTCCAGGTGATTCTAATGTGTACCCCAACCTCTGATCTAGCTAAATACTTACCTGTTAGTCTAAAGTTCTAAATATTTTATTAGTTAGATTATGAGTTGAATTTACACAGATAGTTACAATACCATAATAAGTGATATTAAGGTATGTTTAAATATTAGACCAAATTTCCTACCCAACTGGTAATATCTAGGAAATATGATAAATACATTTCTTGATGTATTATCATTTTTGGTCTATAAATAGCTGCAGTCGTCAGAATTGTGTAGCTGCTTGTGGACTATAGGCAAGTTTTAATTATGTGAAACTAATCAACTGTGAACTTTCCATAAGGAAGTGTCATATTGTTGTATATCAGTGTATTTTTCTTGGATAGGCTGGTACCACTTCTGGAATTTTAACCTGTAATCCTTGTTCACAAAAGCAAATAGCAATTCCCAATTTTATTACACAGCTGTATGAGTTTGCAGGCATTTAAGTGTCCCTAAACATTTTAAATAAATGGGTTTAAATATCTAACATGATTAAATCTAATAATATAGACTTAGCAAAACTTTTTAGTTCAAGGTTGTTTTCTATACAGCTATACAAATTACAGACCATATGACCTGACTTTTCATATACAAATTAGATAGTAATCAAGGTTAAGGCAAGCCAGATATTAGGAAAGGGGCTTTAGTTTCTTTTTGTTTGTTTGTTTGTTTGGTTTTTAAGTGCCTGGATTCTGGAGCTCTGTTTAGATCAGTATTTGTTGCTTTAAATGTGACTTGAAATTTTTCTTTGCTAATTTAGAAGACAATAACACTGGTGATTAATTGGTATTTTGCTGATGAAATGCTTTAAGTACAGGAATTCATATGCAAACAAATACATCACCATTGCTTAGTCAATTTCTTTTACATCTCAAAAAACCTATCACAAAAACACAGAGCAGAGTACTCCCTCCTTAGTACAAAGGAAACTTCAAATAAACCCTCTTTCAAGCATATTAAAAGCCTTTAATAGTATTATTATACTGTAATCTCTAAAAGAACCAGTTTACTGGCAAAACGAGTTCCTAATTAGTGGTCCCTACAATTTTATAACCATGCAGACTTGGCTTCAACCACTTGGTACCTCTTTCTCCCTCCCCTCCCTCTGTCTAAAAATATATAAATCTGTTTTAGATTCTAGAGAAAGATATATTTTAAAGAAAAAGAGGGAGAAAAACATCAATGTGTGGTTGCCTCTCTTGCACCCCCTACTGGGGACCTGGCCCACAACCCAGGCATGTGCCCTGACTGGGAATTGAACCAGTAACTTTTAGTTTGCAGGCTGGCATTCAGTCCACTGAGCCACACCAACCAGGACAATAAATAAACTCTTTTAGAATATATTGATTAATACACTCTTACAGATGCAGGTAAATTTCCAAGGTGGATGGACAGAAGCCTTGAAGAAGGCCATATGCGCAGAGAGAAAGTTCTGTAAGCAATGGATGCCTGCCCCTAGTTCATATACACAGATACTTTTGTGAGAAAAGGGGAGTACAAGATATCCCTGTCCTTTAATGTTCTTTCTGTGTTTTCACACAAAAGTAGTACTTTGGTCCTAGATTTTAACTATCAGTTCATAAGTAGGGCACTTATACAAAATGATACTGTACTTGTTGGTGTTAGTGTGCATATTGTATCCAATCTTGTTACAAAATCAAAGGAGTTAATTATGTAAAAGTACCAGTCCAAAAAACATGCACTTATTAATTTCACATAGGGAGTCCTAAACAGAGAAGTAGGTAGTAAACCTAACAATTACAAAATAAAAACATTTTTAGTTATTTTTAAAAATAATCATTGCTTATAAAAGCAGCTGTAGAATAAGTAGAATAGTATTTCTTCAAATACTTTGATTTAAAAGATGAGGATAGAATTCCATGAGGCCCTGGCTGGTATAGCTTGGTGGATTGAGTGTGGGCCTGAGAACCAAAGGTCAAGAGGTTCAATTCCCAGTCAGGGCACATGCCTGGGTTGCAGGCCAATTCCCAACAGGGGACACATGAGAGGCAACCATACAATGATATTTCTCTCACTCTCTCCTTCCCTTCCAGTCTAAAGATAAATAAATAAAATCTTTAAAAAAAAATTTCATCTGCAATCAAGTCACAGTATATTCCTCTTATTCCTAGTACTTCAGAGTCTTACAATATCCTTATTAAGTGAAGCAAACATATTTTTCCCCTTGTTAAACAACTCTGAAACCATGAATGCAGGATCCAGATATGTTTCTTTTAAAAATTTTTATTTAATTATTTTTCAAGTACAGTTTTCTATTACTCCCATCCCTTCCAACCCCCGTGGTCCCCCCTCCCTCCCATTTCCACCCTTCTCAGTTGTTGTCCATGTATCCTTTATATATGTCATCTAAATCCCTCCCCTATTTCCCCTGAAATTCCCTCCGCTCTTCCCTCTGGTCACTGTCAGCCTATTCTCTATTTCAGATGTGTTTCTCTGACCCTGAATTAAGTAATGGGACATGCCAAAATATCTTAGCTATTTGCTCTGGAAAATATCTGCTTCCAGAAGATGACTATTGTCAACTGACATCTTCTTTATGAATGGAACAGCTTGTCATCAAGAGTTACCTCATGTGAACAAGTATAAAGGACACATTGACAATAACTAAGGTGGGGGTTGGAAATGGGAGGGAAGTGGGGAGCACTGGGGGTGGGCTGGGCTGGAAATATAAGACAGAAAACTGTACTTGAACAAGAACTAAATAAAAATAAAAAATAAAAAATACAATAAATAAAAATAAATTAAAAAAAGAACAGAGAACAAAAAGAAAAAAAAAGAGTTACTTCACAATTGTCACTTTCTGTTGCCAAAACAAAGTTATTATGCCATAAACTATGCCCAAAATTAACTATTTTCTGCTGTGCAAAACTCACCTTATAATTACCTAACCCAATTATTTAAAACTCATATCTTATTCTAATTTCCAGTTTTGAGACACTACTAAGTCAATATGGCAAAGTGGTGTTTTCCCTTCCTCAATCAAAAATCCAGGTGTTTGTCCGTTGTTTTTTTTGGCAGTTTCTTTTGGAGTTCACAATAGTTAACCTTATATTAGAAAATGGAAGTGTTTTGCTCATGACTAGAACTTCTACTCTAGGAATTAATCCCATACAGAAAAAGGGGCATGAAGCCATACTTTTATTATATTAATCTGTTTCTGAGGTAGCATCTGACTGAAACAAAATGAACACTTAACATCAAAAGATCTACTCTTTTGGTTGGTTGTAGCCAGTAGGCACTTGGACCAAGGGCCATATAAGGATATAATATCCCCTTTCCACCCTATGCTCATGGAAGCAGAAAATGTGGGTCTGAAGAGAGAAAATAATGGAGCAGATACACTTAAAAAAAAAAGAATGGTTTCTGATTGTTTTCTAAGTTTAGTCCCTGCTGGGCTTCTCCTTTGTTATTGAAGTTGATTCTTCTTTTGTTTGAAGCACTTTGAGCAGTTAACAGTTCCATGCAAGCAATGGTACATTTAAGCAGGTTTCCCAAATTTTGTCATGTAAAGGTTTTCTTTGCAGAAAACTAAAGAATAAAATCTCTAATAAAATAAATGAAAACACATTTTTATCAGAGCCAAAATCCTAATGTGGGTATATAGTACCAGCAGTAGGTACTATGCAAAATGGGAAAGAAGAGTACATCAAAGAGCAAACCCCCCTTCTATAATTTCCCCATAGTTCATGCAAAGCAAAGTGCTTCACAGAGAGTAAGAAATTAATAAATTATGTATTTTGATTGGCTATTTTTGCCACACACTAATAATCCCAGAGTAATCTCTCTGATCATAATAGAATAACATGTATGTGTGTATGTATGTATGTATTTATTTATTTATTTTTAGAGAGAGGGGAAGGGAGAGAGAAACATCAATGTGTGGTTGCCTCTCACACATTTACCTACTGGGTACCTGACCTGCAACCCAGGAAAGTGCCCTGTGCTGGGAATACAACTATGGACACTTTGGTGCACTGGCTGGCACTCAATTCATTATGCTACACCAGCCAGGGCAGAATAATTTATCTCTTTATAATTTGGAAGATAATTGTGGTTAACACATAGTTTTTCAAAATCTCAAATGTTCAGTTGAAAAATACAAAAATTGAAACATTAGGATCACATCTACTAAATGTAAAATAAAATATAGCATGACCAAACCCGCCAATATAACTTTAATGTTGTTGGAAGTGTCAAGCATTAAATAATAAGGAAATGGTATTTTTATTGTTAAAATATTATGCAATCACAGTATGGAAATATTTGCAAGGATAATAAAATAAAATCTATAGTAATAAAATAAAATATATTAATATACAGTACTGTGTCCATTAAAAATTCAAATTTAAATCTTGTATTTACTATCAACTAATTACATAATTTTTGTCAAATAATTCACTAAGCAGATCTTCATTTATTTTATCTGCTAAATAGGATGGTAGGATTTTGCTCAAATGATTCTTGACTTTTCAATCCACAAAGTTTAGTGATTCTATAGTAAAGTTAGTTTTATCTTTTGTGGTTTATAGACCATTTTTTCCTCAGTTTCTCATTACCCTCATGAAAATTTTCAACACATCAATTAAGAAATTCCTTTCATGGGTGAAAATAAAATAAATCTGGTAAACTATAATTGTTTAAAAATCAATAATTTCTGTGGGCTTGGATGGGAGTATAAGACAGAAAACTGTACTTTAACAATAAATAAATAATTTTTAGTTATTGATTAGAGTTTTAATTCAAAAGTTTAAAATGCAGAGTTCTTTTTTGTTACACTATACCAGTTGTCTGAATTTTTAAGATTTCTAAAGCAAAAGAAATGCATTTTTCGACATCCACTATTTGTGAATGTGACCAATAAAGTTGATTACTATAGTAACACTTCTATGTTGACAATGTTTGCAAAGATAATTTCTTTATGCTTCTTTTAACTTAAAGCTATTTCAAGCTTCATGTTAGTATTTCCTAAATGATACAGGTCATCTGAAGAAAAGAAAAAGAAGTGTGACTCAGTAATCTTGAAACTTTTTACCCTGTGATTAAAACAACTTTTACTAAATTGGTAATGAAATAGAGCAAATAATTTGTAAATTTAAAGCCAGAAAAGCATGTAACTGGTAGGCATCACCTGAATATATAAGCTTCTCTAAGCACATCTTGTATTAATCGCTAAATGGGGCCAATAAGAGACAGATCTCATTTCTTTACAATGTTCCACAAATCTTGAACCTCCTCAGAGCATGATGGGGCTGGGATGGGAAGCCAGAACAAACTGTATTTCTAACATTTTTAAGAGTATTGGCTCTGATAAGAAAGATATTTTCTATCATTTCCCCCCTATTGCTTCATTATCTGGAAAGTTCCATTTCATCCTTTAAGATCAATACAATATCATCTCTGCTGTAAAGGCTTAATTACTACTTAACAGAAGTAATTACCCTCTTTACTCTCCATAGTGGTCTATATACACCACATTTCTATTATCACAGTAATGGTACAGTTTTGTATCTGTTTACCTGTCTCCAAAGTATTTCCATTTCCCTCTGGATAAAAGTGAAAGGCACTACTATCAGTGTTAAGGCTCTGCATGACCAGGCTCCCTATTATGCCATCTGACCTCACTCCCCTCATGTGTAGACTTCTACAGACACACTTTTTCTGCTACTCTAGGACCTTCGAGTTACTGGTCCATTTGACTAAAAGTCTTTCCTTTAGATATATGATTGATTTGTTCCTTTACCCCTTTAAATAGTCTTTTCTGGCAACTTCATCTAAACTAGACCTATTGCCAGCTACATCATCTTTCTCTATGTTTATCATTTTTAAATTTTCATCATAGTGCTTCTCTCTTTTGAGGTTATTTTTAAATACTCAACCAAAGACATGCTAATTGACAAGAGAGAGAGAGAGTGAAAGAGAGAGAGACACTGATGTGAAAGAAACATGAGTTAACTTTCATACCTGCACTGACCAGGGATCAAACCCACAACCCAGATATGTGCCCTTAATGGGAACTGAACCCACAACCTCTTGATGCATGGGGCGATGCTCTAACATTGAGCATCATGGCCAGGGCTCTGCTGATTTTTAAAATATATGTTCTGTTTGATGCTACTGTCTACTCACCCAGTAATAAAGTGATTGATTTTTTATAAGAGAAGGAAATTTTTTGTTTACTGCTGACATTCACTACCAAGGACATTTCCTGGAGCACAATAGGTACTCAATAAAGTCACTAAACAAACAAATAAATTGCAGTCTCATCTTGTAAACTAACAACTCCATAAAGGCAAGGACTGTCTCATGTTTCTTCAATAATTGGGCCACCATCATTCATAGTCACAAACATGAATTGAGTATTTCATAAGAATTTATTGAAAGAATAAGATAATTTTCTTAGATTGTAAAATAAATATTATTCCTAAGTGTAGTGCATATATGCCACAGATTTAAAAGACTCCTACTAATTAAAATAAAGGATAAGCTATTGGCACCAGTTTTTGGTGCTTCTTTTCTGTTTCTGATCTTAGATTCTCAGGTTTCCATGGACATAGTGTGCCCACATTTCAGTTTTTTGACTCCTAATCTCAGTGAGGTTACAAAAATATCCTGCTGCTATTTATACCTCTTCATAGTCATCCTCTGTAACTTTTATATATTATGTCCAATGCTACTTAAGAAAACAGAAAATTCACTAAAGGGAAATGTGATACATGGAATGCTGCCTGGCCATACGTCAATGAGCACCCCTTCTTTCTGATATCTGAACTCAAAAGTTTCCTGATGCCTTCATCGTACATTTATTTGTATAGATATATTCAAATTTTACCCAAGAGCATGCTCATTGCAAGCCATTTGTTCATAATAAGACATTTAATGTATTCCTAGGTACTTTATTGTTCTTGTTGCTATAACAAATGGGATTTTTCCCCTGATTTCTGTTTATGATATTTCATTGTTGGTGTACAAAAATGCCTTCGATTTCTGAATATTGACTTTGCATACCACTGTTCTGCTAAAATTTGGTGTAATCTACAGGATTTTCTATGTACACCATTATGTCATCTGCAAACAATGACAGTTTTACCGCCTCCTTTCCAACTTGGATGCTTGTTATTCTTTTTGTAGTCTGACCGCTGTGGCTAGAACTTCCAATACTGTGTTGAATAGAAGTGGTGAAAGCTGACATCTTTGTCTTGTTCCTGATCTTAGTGGGAAAGATTTTAGTTTTTTCCCATTGGGTATGATATTGGCTGTAGATTTCTCATATATGGCCTTTATTGTGTTGAGGTGTGTTCCCTCTACTCCCACTTTTTTTAGTGTTTTTATTATAAATGGGTGCTATGCCTTATCAAATGCCTTTTCCACATCTATTAATATGATCATGCAATTTTTGTCTTTCATTTGTTTATGTGATATATTATGTTTATTGATTTGTTAATATTGTACATCCAAGTGCCCATTAGTAAATGAGTAGTCCCAAAAGTTGGTTCATGTACACAATGGAATACTATGCAGCAGAAAGAAAAAACTCCTACCCTTCTCGACAGCATGGATGGAACTGGAGAGTATTATGCTAAGTCAAATAAGCCAAATGGTAAAAGACAAATACCACATGATCTCACCTACGAGTAGAACCTAATCAACAAAACAAATAAGCAAAATTTAACTAGAGATAAGAAATAAAGAACAAACTGACAATAACCAGAGGGGAGGAGGGAGGTGAATAACAGGGGAAAGAATAGGAAGGGTCATCTAGGAATATGTATAAAGCACCCATGGACAAAACCAATAGGGGATAAAGATTAAATGTGGGAGGTGAGGGGATGGGTAGGGCAAGGGAGAGTAATGGGGGAAAATAAGGACAACTATTGAACAATAAAAAATAAAAAAATAAATGTAATGTATATATTACTTTCATGTTTTAATTAAATAAGGTGAATTCTAGACTTGCAATCTGTTATAAATTCTTTCAGGATCCAGAAATTGGCACATCATGACAATAAAGCCATTATTGTATTAAGATCATGGGGGATGTTCTGTTGCTAGTGTGGCTTGGTTGGTTGGAGCATCAACCTGTACACCAAAAGGTTGTAGGCCTGATTCCTGATTAGGGCACATACCTAGGGGTTCAGTCCTGGGTCTGGGCATCTATGGGAGGCAACTAATCAATGTTTCTCCCTTTCTCTCTCTCTGCCCCTTTCTCTCTCTCTGAGGTCAGTAGATGTATCACCCTTGGGCAAAGATTAAAAAAAAGAAACATGGTGGTGAATGATGATATTATAAAAGTACTCAACTAAAAATATAACATTTTTCATTTTTATTTTTATGCTTTTTTCGCATTTATATATTTTTTTAATAAAACATTTTGCCTTGGCTGGTGTACCTCAGTGGATTGAGCATGGGCCTGTGAAGCAAAGCTGGTTCGATTCCCAGTCAGGACACATGCTTGGATTATAGGCCAGGTCCCCAGTGGGGAACACATGAGAGGCAACCCCACATTGATGTTTCTCTCTAACTCTTTTTCCTTACCTTCCCCTCTCTCTAAAGATAAAAAATAAAAAAATAAAATATTAAAAAACACATTTTATTGTTGTTCAAGTACAGTAGTCTCCATTTCCCCCCAATACTTCCCTTACCTCACCCATCCCCACCTCCCACTCTCAATCTCACCCCACTTTGGCTTTGTCCATGTGTCCTTTAACACAATCAATCACCTTAATATCTCAAATTTTTCCTGTCATAAATATGAATCAATGAATGAATGCATTAGTAGAGTATTAAAGTCTTCACCTAAATTATTAAAAAATTATTAAGTATTAAATATACTGGAATATAAAAAATAAGCACCTAACACCTCGCTTTCAGTCTAAAATTGCAGTCACATGACCAACTTACTTATTCTTCCTTTTTCTGATACTCCAGGCCAGAAAAATTATAGTATTAAAAGACAGTAAAGCAGGTCCTTGCCAGGTAGCTCAGTTGGTTATTGTGTCATCCTAATATACCAAGTGGTGGGTTCAATCTTCATGCAAGGCACATACAAGAAGCAACAAATGAATGTATAAGTCAGTGAAACAATAAACTGACGACTCCCTGTCTTTTTCTCTATTTCTTAAATAAGTAAAAAAAAAGGTTAAATATATAATAATGCTATGAAAATGGCTGATACAACTGTTCTAGTTAGAAGCTATAAAATATTTAGTAACTTTAAACAAGAGATAAGTGTAAGATATGGCTAAGGAAGTACATTGCAAGACAGGGGAAGCCCTGGCTGGCAAGGCTGCATGGGTTGAGGGTAGACCTGAGGACTGAAAGGTCACTGGTTTGGTTCTCAGTTATGGCACAAGCCTGAGTTGTGGGACAGGTCCTCATTTGGGTGCACATGAGAGGCAACTTATCAATGTTTCTCTCTTTCACCCTCCTTTCCACTCCCTCTAAAAATAAATAAAATCTTTATAAAAACACATGAATATAATTTATATATCAGGGCATGTGCACACACACAGAGTAATCTGTATGAATTGGAATCACTTAAATTGTGAGTAATCAATAGAATACAAGCTTCAGAATTTTTGCAAAGGTTTCACTTATGCATACACTCATTCAGCCAGTGTTTGTTTAACTATGGCAGACACTCAAGCAATGGGGATTTAATAGAGAACAATTGCTTTCATAGAAGTTTAGAGTCTAGTGGAGAAAACACACATTAGTTGGACAATGACACAGAGTATTTGTTGTTGTGTACTGTGGTAGCAATTGGAAGGAGAGACTGATGGCATTATGGAAGGAAAGGAAACACTATTGTCTATCCAACAGCCATTACCTCTTCTTCCTTTTTGACATGACCACACTTTATATGGTGAATTTTTTTTTTTTTTTTNGGGGATTTAATAGAGAACAATTGCTTTCATAGAAGTTTAGAGTCTAGTGGAGAAAACACACATTAGTTGGACAATGACACAGAGTATTTGTTGTTGTGTACTGTGGTATAGCAATTGGAAGGAGAGACTGATGGCATTATGGAAGGAAAGGGAACACTATTGTCTATCCAACAGCCATTACCTCTTCTTCCTTTTTGACATGACCACACTTTATATGGTGAATTTTTTTTTTTTTTGGTCACAGTTCCCTTCCTTCCTGCTGGGATGTTCTTGACTAAGAGTGTGAAGTTTCAGGCTCCAGGATTTATCATACCGAGGTGAGCAAACTAAGAACCTGGGAATGGCAGGTACTCTTTATTTCTTCACATTAAGGAGCCACTATTTCACCTCTATGTAAAATTGATAACATTAACATACCTATTTGGGTAGTATGCTGTCGTTTGAAGCTAATCATATCTTATAGGTAGTAAAAAAGGGAAAAGAAAGAAATTATGTCAACTGTTTCAGGAAGGGTATCACAGATTTTATTTTCTCAAAGTTATGCTTTCATTCTGTAATACTAGCTATGATTTACCAGCAATGTACAGTTTGCAAGAATCACATATATCATTTCTAATTTCTATAAAATTTAAAGGGAAAGACAGTATTTTTAGAAGGAAACTGAGATATAGATGAAGAGTTTAGAGATTACACAGCTAACAAAATGTGGATCCTGAATTCTAATCCATGTCTCAATGATTCCAAAGCCCAAGATTTTGCCAATAAACTATAGTAAATATCTCATCACTTTGACATTTAATTGATTCAAATGTTAACTTATTATTAGGAAAATATAAAACCATGACACTCAATTAATTAATTTTGGCCATAGAATTAATAGGTGTACAGAGAGCCTCAGATTACATACACATACAGACATGTATTATTGTCATGTTGTTATTTATTTTAAATTAGTCCACCTTTCAAATAAACTTTAGGATAAATCTGGATATAATTGTTCAGCAAAAGCTATGAAATCAAGAGTAGTATAGATAATAATTTCAAGTACACTCTGTAATTTAGAAGTCTTTTTCTGTTCCTTAGCAGACTAGAATTCACCATAAATTCAGGTCTTCTCTAAATAGTCATAAGAAACTTAATGAAACAAACTTAATACAATAGGTCTTGAAAGCTCTCATCACAAAAATATTTAAAAATAACAATCATTTATGTATATGTATATACATAAGTACACATGTACATACTAGCTAGAAGCAGTTATCAGTTACCTCCTTTTCATTGTTCACATTTTATAAGATCACATATCTAATTTTTAAAATGAATATTTTTCAAAGATTTAGGTATATATTGAAAAAAGTGTCATTTAAGGATTAAGATAGATAGTATTACTGTCTCCTAAATACCAGTGTAAATTTTACTTTTCATGTCTATCACTATGCATAAAAATTAGACCTTTGTGTTTAAATGTTTTTAAAATAATTTTTAATGAAATTATGATTTATCTGCCTCAGTAATACAACCTGTTAAAGCCTTCATAAAAGCCTTATAGATAAGAATTTTAGAATGGTTTAGGAGTAAGTGACTCAAGGGAACAATGTTTTCCAGGGAAATAATAATGGAATACACAGCCTTTTATTTCTAGGTCACTAGTTGGAAGTGGTGGGTCTCAGGTTGTAAATGATGGAAAGTCATTACTGATCAATGTGTTTTGTGAAATTAGTTGGTTGTTTCAAGTCCACTTCCTAGTGAATAGGTGTCCATTCACATCCCAATTGGCATTAATTGACATGCATGTAGACAGTTTTATTATGAGGGCCAGGGCTACACTCACTGAAAACCTGATTTTGGAGCATACAGCAAATAATAACATGGTTGGAGGAAGGTATGTTTCTAAGAATGTAGTCATAAAGAGTTTGAAAATTGTTTCTCGTAGAGTCCCTTCAAAAGATTTCTTTGGCCCTCAGGATTTTTACATCACAGAGCTGTTTTCATAGGATTGATCTACAGTTAGTTGAACAAGAATTAAATAAAATCACTCTAATATAATTGAAAAAAAAGGAAAACTAACAAAAAAGAAAAAAATAAGATTTATCTAGTATATTTCTGACACTGTTCCACATTCTCAGGACATGTTTTTGAAAATCCCTAATTATTGGAAACATCTATCAGCAAACCCAGTCATCGTCACTTAGATTCTATCCAAAAACTCATTTTTAATTTTCCTTGGCTGATTAAGTAATGATCTCCTGGCTAGATCCAGTAATCAACATTATTTAATAATTTTCTATACAATGATGACATCAATCAATTTTGGAAGTGAAATAGAATGTACCTTATAGAAATTCAACAACATTCTTGAGTCAAATGGTATTAACATACAGACTTTTTAGGACAGGAAAGGTTGCTGCTATCTATGTCTGATCTTTCCTAATTACTAAGCAAGTAAATTACCAGGGCTGAAAAGCCAATTAAATCAGAACCTCTGATAATCAATCAAACAAATGTGCTGCACAAAGGCAATGCCTACTAAATATTTCATATGGCAAAAGTTGGATAGTAATGTCCACTAGACATAATATATTAAATGGGATCTCTCTCTCTCTTTCACTCACACAGACACACAGAAAATAGGTCATATGGTAAACATATAGTGACTATTATTATTTTATTATTTTCCAGGAAATTTAGTCTTCTTTCTTATGATAACTCATTTAATATTGAGGGTAATATTATGAGGGTAATATTATTGCAATATCTTAAGAGAAATAATAATCTGTTTTAAATTTTATTTATTTATCTTTAGAGGGGAAGGGAAGGAGAGAAGTATCAATGTATGGTTGCCTCTCGTGAGTCCCCTACTGGGAACCGGCACACAACCCAGGCATGTTCCCTGACTGGGAATCGAACCGCGATTGTGTGTTTTGTAGGCCCATGCTCAATCCACTGAGCTACGCCAGCCAGGGCAGAAGTAATAATCTTAAATCAGTGAAAGAGCTTATCTTTCTTTTAATGGCTAAATAATAGAGTCAAGTCATTTTCTATGTTTTCATTAGAAAAATCCATGTTTATTCCACTGTTCTAATAAAGGAACCTTATTTCAAATTAGAGTTTAGGAGTCCATGAGTAGTCAATTCTACTCTTTTAGATTTCTTTTTTTGTAAACAAGAGACTTTGACTGGATATATTTCTAAATCCTGTTAACTGTCATAAGATTCTGACAATGTATTAGTTGGATGATTCAGATAATAATTGAATAGCATAAAGAAGATATTCTATGTTTAAATGCTAGGAAACCTAGTGACTACTTAGTAAAACCAATAAGTTTTTATGTGAGAAATACATCAAGAATGGTAATGGACAAACATTCACTCTTAAAAAAGAAAACCAGAAAGCAAAATACTAAAGGGCAAATGAGAAAGTTTAATCAATTTAAGAAGATCAAATATAAATTTGGAAACAAATTTCACCATGTATGAAGTTCAGATCATTCCTGGTTGGGGATTTGTTGTTACTTCTTCCCATTTTAAAAGGCCTGGGCTCAAAGTTCAAGATTGGATGTAGTTGTTTTCTCCCATGTCACACTGGGAAAAGCCTTCACAGTTGGGTCCACATTTAAGAGTGGTATTACGAATGTGGTGTACTTTAGGAGGAGTCTCAAAGGATAAGAGAAGCTACCTAAGACATATGAAATTGTATATTTAAATACTTCTGAGTTTGTTACTTTGATTTCAGAATTACTGAAATTCATGCTTAATTATGTCTCTGCTGTCTTTGTTTAGTAAATTGCACCGTGTATTAACCAACACCAGGAAATCAAAGAAGTAAATGAATTGTTAAAATAAGCTACAGGGAATGGGCAAAAAATTTTCATGTGACCAATCTGAGTAGTCAAAATAAAGGCTGTTTACAACATAAAACATATTATACAAGTTTTTATTAAGCATGTGCAAGACTAGGAAACCATTAATTCTGTTCACTTCAACTTATTCACTCATAAGAAAATATAAAAACAATATAGAATTTAACCAAAACCTTACAAACTTTTGTTAAAGTTGCATACAGAGTCCTTTGAATATTTCTTTAAAAGGAATATAACCAATAGAAAACTTCGGGTGGCTTTGGGTAGGAAAACAGTAAAACTTTGTTTAGTATCAAGTATTGAATTAAGTAAAATTCCAATTAGAAATGCAGTTTTTGAGCAAATTGAACTGTGGCTAAAAGGTAATATGAGTAGTTTGTATGTCAGTGAGATATGAACTAGCACTGATGGCAATTCCAAGGAAAGAGGACTGAAAAACACATGTAAGCATTATGAGAATACTGAACAGTATATAAAAGCCTATTGAAATAGCTATTTTGGAAGAAAAGGCTCAATCTCTATTGCAGTTTTTGCATGTTTGCATTTTAGTATGTTTTCCAGGTTAATTTTATACAGCAATTATGTTAAATATTGAAAGCAAATATAACAAACCCAATTAGACATGTTAATATCCATGTTAATTGTATGTAATAAATTGAAGAATTTTAAAAAAATTTAGTGGTTGTTTATCCAAAATTATTAAAACATAACAGGAGCAAACAAAACCACTGGAATAGATAATTAAAACCCTGGTTTCTTTTCCATGCTCAGCATCCTAAGGAAAATGATAGCATCTTTAACATTTTAATTTTCATGACAGTAGTGATACTCCAGCTTAAATCAAGGTTAATGTTAAACACTGGCTATCATGTTGTTTTGTGAGAAGTGAAATGCCATAGGAAAATTGGAATCATGATTGTGGCTATCTCCTCTTTGTTATTTTTGGTGTTATATCAGGTAGAATGTGTTATTCAACAATAGTAGGTAATTAGTTTTAAAGGGGCTTAAATGATAAATCAATTTGTTTTCTCATGTTACCTTAAATCCAAGGTATTCTAGCTTCAAGAATGATTTATTTACATAGATGGTTACATAGATGTAACCAGCAAGCCATCCTTTTTCCATTTTATCACCTTACTATCCTTGTATCTGAGTGATGCTACTGCTGCCCTTTACAAGATGGCTACAATGTTTCCAAACAGTTCTTCTAAAAGAGCAATGATCAGTAGAAAATACTTTCCCCCTGTTTTAAAATAACACTCCATTTTTCAGAGGTTTCCCATTTCTAGGTCAATCTCCCCCAGTCTCATTGAACATGAACAGGTTACAGGGCAAAACCAAAATGGAAACTGATAGGAGAAATAGGATTATCATGAGGCCTTAGACTAATTAGGATTCTCCCAGAACAGGGAAAGGGTCCAATCCTCGGGGAGGTGCCTCTCTAAACTAAATCATGGCTCTTTTGGGTTATCAACAATACCTACCATTTATGTCTATTGTATGGCTCTGAGGTTTTGTTGTTGTTGTTACTGGAAGATAATTGCTTATCTTTGATCCCAGAACACAGGTAACCCAATAGTTGTGAAGCTGTATAAATTTTATATGTTTTATATATAAAAATAATCCTACATGGCTTTTTTTGGTGGGTTAAGATGGCGACAGAGTAGCACGGAGGGAACCCAGCTCCTGTGCATCTGGTGGAAAATCCGGGTGGATCTACCGAAGAACAGCATAATCAACAAACAGTTCCCCAACATTTATGAAAATAAGAGACAACAGAGTGTGACAGAGGAACCAGACACCTGCGGGTCAGCAGGACTGCAGAAGGCGAGGGAGGACAAAAGCTGCTGCGGGCTGCGCCTGGGCGTGCCCAAGGCGGGCGACCTCCGGCGGAGCCCAAGTAAGGTCCAGAAGCAGCGGCCAATCTGGGCCAGCACCATCAGTGGAAAACAGAAGCCCCATCTGAATCCAGGGCCGGGGCGCCTGTGGCGGAGGGAACTCCAGAGGCCTGGCATCCGGTGGGCAGGCAACAGACTCTGGCAACAGACTCTGTGGGAAAAAACTGACTTCCCCCACCTCCCCGTCTAGGCAGGCAGGTTAATACCGGGCAGAGACTTGTGGGCTTAAGTTAACGTAAAGGGTGGCAACTGTGGACTCTGTGGTCACCAACCTGCCAGCCTGCCAGCCTGCCAGCCCAGGGGATTTAAGAAGGACACTGTTGTTGCCAGTCTTTTGGGATTGGGCTGGGCTGAGAGGCAGGCTTTGTGGAGAAGTCTCTATTGGAAAGTGAACTGAGGGGCTCTCAGACCGCGGCTGGCCTCATGGCCCAACCACCCAGCAGCCATACAGGGGAGGGGTGGGAACACCTGGGTCCCGCCAAGGGACCGAGGAGGACGGTGCTGGATACCGGGGGACACAGGCAGCCTCTGGGGGTGTGTGCGCCCACTGCCCAACCGGCAGCCTGCTCGCACGCGCCTGCAAACATGCCCTCAGAGGTGCCGCTACCAGAAAAACCGGTTTGGACAGTTTGAAATCAACAAAGGAAGGAAAGGAATAGGTGGAAGCAGAGAACACCAAGATACCTGCAGGAGACTGCACCACTGAATCTCACAGGCATCTTACCACAGAAGTTCACACCATAAACCCAGGGAACCAGAAAAGATCAATTTAAGAAGCTGAGGACAAGAAGAAGAGTATCACAAACAATGGGAAGACAAAGAAACACTCCCCAAATGAAAGAAAAGGAGGAAGCCTCAGAAAGAATGTTAGATGAAATAGAGGCAAGTCAACTATCAGATGTGGAATTTAAAGCACTGGCTATCAGGAAATTCAAAGAGCTTACAAGGAGCTACCAGAAACTACAGGGGAGCTACAATGAACTCTCTGCAAACTATACCAACATGAAAAAGGAAATAGAAACCATCAGTAAAGGCCAACAGGAAATGAAGAATACAATTTCTGAACTGAAGAACACAGTAGAAGTTATGAAGAATACAATCAATATGGCGGAAGATCACATAAGTGAGATTGAAGACAGGATAGAAAGAATCTCCCAGATGGACCAAGTAAGGGAAAAGAGAATCAGAAAAAATGAGGAGAATTTAAGAGAAATGCAAGACAACATGAAATGTAATAATATCCGAATAATAGGAGAGGAAGAGGAACAAGGGATAGAACCTACTTGAAAGAGTAATAACAGAACATTTTCCTAAGTTGAGGAGAGAGAAAGTCACACGGATCCAGGAATCACAAAGAGTCCCAAGCAGGTGGAACCCAAAGAGGCCTACTGCAAGACACATCATCATAAATGGCAAACCTCCAAGATAAAGAGAAAACCCTAAAGGCAGCAAGGGAGAAAAGGAAGTAACATACAAGGGGGTCCCAATTAGGTTAGCTACCGACTTCTCAATGGAAACATTCCAAGCAAGAAGAGAACAGAAAGAAATATTCCAAGTAATGAGAAACAGAGGCCTACAACCAAGGCTACTGTAACCAGCAAGGCTCTCAATCAAGATAGAAGGCCAAATAAAGAGCTTCCCTCCTTTAAGGAAAGGGAAAAAAAGAGAGAGAAGCAGAGGAACACAGGTACATAAATGGCAATGAATAAGTACCTTTCAATAATAACCTTAAATGTAAATGGATTAAATGCACCAATTAAAAGACTTAGAATAGCTGAATGGATAAGAAAGCACAACCCACACATATGCTGCCTACAAGACACCTACCTCAGGTCAAAAGACCATCAAAGATTAAAAGTGAAAGGATGGAAACAAATTTTCCAAGCAAATGGACAAGAAAAAAAGCCAGCGTAGCAATTTTCATATCAGACAAAATAGACTTCAAAAACAGGGCTATAAACAGAGACCCAGAAGGTCATTTCATATTGCTCAAGGGGAGAATCCACCAAGAAGACATTAACATCATAAATATATATGCACCCAACTCAGGAGAATCCAAATATATAAAGAAAATCCTAGAGGACCTCAAAAAAGATATTGATAGCAACACAATTATAGTAGGGGATTTTAACAACCCACTGTCAAAAATGGACAGATCTTCCAAACAAAATATCAACAAAGATATTACAGCATTAAATGACACTCTACATGAAATGGACCTAATTGATATATATAGAGCCCAGTTGGTTTCACAGGAGAATTCTACAAAGCTTTTAAGGAAGAGCTAACCCTGATTCTTCACAGACTATTCCAAAAAATCCAAAAGGAGGGAAAAATCCCCAACTCTTTTTATGAAGCCAGCATCATCCTAATTCCAAAACCAGACAGAGACACAACAAAGAAAGAAAAGATCAGGCCAATATCACTGATGAACAAAGATGCTACAATCCTCAATAAAATACTGGCAAACTGCATACAACAATATGTCAAAAAGATCATACACCCTGACCAAGTGGGATTCATCCCAGGGATGCAAGGATGGTTCAATATATGCAAATCAATAAATGTAATACACCACATAAAAAAAGCAAACACAAAAACCACATGATCATATTAATAGATATAGAAAAAGCTTTTGAAAAGGTACAACACCCATTTATGATAAAGGCACTCAGCAAAGTGGGAATAGAGGGAGCATTCCTGAATATAATAAAGGCCATATATGAAAGACCTACAGCCAACATTATACTCAATGGACAAAAACTAAAAGCTTTTCCACTAAGATCAGGAACAAGACAAGGTTGCCCACTTTCACCACTTCTATTCAATATAGTATTGGAAGTTCTAGCCACAGCAATCAGACAAGAAAAGGAAATAAAAGGCATCCAAATCAGAAAGGAGGAAACAAAACTGTCATTGTTTGCAGATGACATGATAGAGTACATGGAAAATCCTATAGCCTCTACCAAAATACTGCTCAAACTAATAAATGAATTTGGCAAAACAGCAGGTTACAAAGTCAATATCCAGAAATCAAAGGCAATTTTGTATACTAACAATGAAACAGCAGAGGCAGAAATCAAGAAAAAAATCCCATTTGATATAGCAAAAACAAAAATAAAATATAAGGGAATAAACCTAGCCAAGGAGGTTAAAGACCTGCATGCAGAAAACTACACAACACTGAAGAAAGAAATCAAGGAAGACACAAACATATGGAAACATATACCATGTTCATGGATTGGAAGAATTAACATCATCAAAATGTCCTTACTACCCAAAGCAATTTACAGATTTAGTGCAATGCCTATTAAAGTGCCAATGGCATATTTCACAGACATAGAACAAACACTTCAAAAATTTATATGGAACCACAAAAGACCTCAAATAGCAGCTGCAATTTTGAAAAAGAAGAACAAAGTAGGAGGGATTACAATACCTGATATCAAACTGTATTACAAGGCCACTGTCATCAAAACAGCCTGGTACTGGTATAAAAACAGGCACATAGACCAATGGAATAGAACAGAGAGCCCGGAAATAAACCCAAATCTCTATAATCAATTAATATTCGACAAAGGGGGCAGTAACATAGAATGGGGTCAAGATAGCCTCTTCAACAAATGGTGTTGGGAGAACTGGACAGCCACATGGAAAAAAATGAAACTCGAGCAGCAGCTTACACCATACACCAAAATAAATTCAAGATGGATAAAAGACTTAAATATAAGCTGGGAAACCATTAAAGACCTAGAGGAGAGCATTGGCAGGAAAATCTCAGATATTTCACGCAGCAACATTTTTACTGATATGTCCCCTAGAGCAAGGACTATAAAGGAAAGAATAAACAAATGGGATCTCATCAAAATAAAAAGCTTCTGCGCAGCTAAAGAAAACAGCATTAAAATAAAAAGACAACCAACTGTATGGGAAAACATATTTGCCAATGATACCTCAGACAAAGGTTTAATCTCCAAAATATACAAAGAACTCACACGACTTCACTCTAAGAAGACAACTAACCCAATTAAAAAATGGGCAAAGGACTTGAACAGACATTTCTCCAAGGAGGACATACAGAGGATCCAGAGACACATGAAAAGATGCTCGATATCACTAGCTATCAGAGAGATGCAAATCAAAACCACAATGAGATACCACTTAACACCAGTCAGAATGGCTACCATAAACAAAGAAACAAACAAGTGTTGGAGAGGTTGTTGGGAAAAGGAGACTCTAGTTCACTGTTGTTGGGATTGCAGACTGGTACAACCACTATGGAAAGCAGTATGGAATTTTCTAAGAAAACTAAAAATGGACGTGCCTTTTGACCCAGCAATTCCACTGCTAGGAGTATAGCCAAAGAACCCTGAAACACCAATCCAAAAGAACCTATGCACCCCGATGTTCATAGCAGCACAATTTACGATAGCCAAGAGTTGGAAGCAACCTAGATGCCCATCGGTCAATGACTGGATCAAAAACTATGGTATATTTACACAATGGAATTCTATGCCGCAGAAAGAAAGAAGGAGCTCCTACTCTTTGCAACATCATGGAAGGAACTGGAAAGCATTATGCCGAGCAAAATAAGCCAGGCGGTGAAAGACAAATGCCATATGATATCACCTTTAACAGGAATCTAAACAACAAAACAAACAAGCAAGCAAAATGTAACCAAAGATATGAAATACAGAGCGTGCTGACAGGGTCCAGAGGGGAGAGGGGAGAGAATCACAGGGGAAAAGGGGAAGGACTCACATGAACAAGTATAAAGGACACATGGACAATAACTAAGGTGGGGGGTGGAGATGGGAGGGAGGTGGAGAGCACTGCGGGGGGCAGGGCTGGGAATACAAGAAAGAAAACTGTACTTGAACTAGAGTTAAATAAGTATTATAAGAACTAAAAAAAGAGAATATTCCTACATGATTGTAGTATGGGGGAGGTAGAGCCCTCTCTTTTCCTGCTTTGACAACAGACAAGGGGTTGCCTTTAGGCTCACATTTTTGTACAATCCCAATCTACTACTTATTATCTGATTTAGCAAACCAATCCCAAATCTTTATTGTATACATTTTTAGAATAAATGTTAAGTGTAAATCTGGTACATTTTGACAAATATTTAAGTTGAATAACCATCACATTGTCATAATACAGAATATTTTCACCTCTCAGAAGTGTTCTTTCATACAAGTACCCCTCCAAACTCAGACCTCTGACAACCACTGATCTGCTTCTTGTCATTTCAGTTGTCTTTTTCAGAATTAGAGTCTTTTGTATCTGACTTGTTTCATTGCCCATGTTTAGGTGATTTATTAGATGGTGGTGTATTTAACAATAATTCGTTCATCTTTATTGCTTTGTATTCATGTACTGTATACATTAATCTCTCCATCAGTTAGTGGGTTTCAATTATAAATAAAGTTATCTTGGCTACTACAATGTATATGTTTGTGTGGATGGTTGTATGCTTTCATTTCCTTTCGGTAAATTTGTAGGAATGGAATGGCTGGATTAAAAGTTAAGTATACGGCTACTTCTGTAAGGATATATTTAGCTCTATAAGAAACTACTATTCAGTTGTTTAATGTGTCTGTACCATTAGTAATCTTAGCTGCAATGTTTGAGAAATCTAGTTAACTTTCTTCTTTTTTCTTTTTTTTTGAGAAAAAGCATGTTTTATTGGGAAAAGAATACTGCACAATGGGCGCCCTACCAATTTTCTTATGTAACAACAGTATTCAAATAATTTGCCCCTGTTTATAGGGCTGCTTTCTTATTATTGAGTTATAACAATTTTTAAACTCATAGAAAACTAGTCCATATTTATGTATATACAATATTTTCTCTGTAGCTTGCCTTTTAGCTTTTCTTTTTTTAATATTTTATTTATTTATCTTTAGAGGGGAAGGGAAGGAGAGAGGAAGAGAAACATCAATGTATGGTTGCTTCTCGTGCATCCCCTGCTGGGAACTGGCCCCTGCCGGGAACTGGCCTGCAACCCAGGCATGTGCCCTGACTGGGAATTGAACCTCGATCATCTGGTTCACAGGCCCATTCTCAATCCACTGAGCTACACCAGCCAGGGCCCTTTCAGCTTTTCTTGAGAGTGATTTTGAAAAACAAGAATTGTTATTTTTTTCTTTTATGATTTATGTATTTTATTTCGTCTGAAAAATTCTCACCTACCAATATAAAATATATTTTTAAATATTTTCTTTATTTTAAAATTTTAATTAAATCTTTATTATATTTTGTTACAATTTACTCCTCTTATATCCACCTCCTCCCAGTAATCACCACACTGTTGTCCATGTCCATGAGTCCTTTTTCCTTTTTGCTCAATTCATGCACTCTTCAACTGCCCCTGCTCACTTATTTATCATCCTGCCCTCCATCAATGAATATATCCCCATTTTCCTTTTTAGTTCAGTCTGTTCATTAGACTCAACATGTGAGTGAAATCATATGGTATTTGTTTTTGTATGATTGGCTTATTTCACTTAGCATAGTGTTCTCCAGGTCCATCCATGTTGTTGCAAAGGGTAACTTTTTTTTATGGCCAAGCAGTATTCCAACATATAAATATCCTTTAGTTGTTTTATCCACTCATCTATTGATGGACACTTGAGCTGCTTCCATATCTTGGTGATTATAAATAACACTACAATGAACACAGAGATGCTTATGTTCTTTTGAATTAGCATTTTGGGTTCTTTCAGATATATTCAAAAGTGGGATCACTGGGTCAATAGGCAGAACAATTTTTAATTTGTTGAGGTATCACCATACTGCTTTTTACAGTAGCTATCATATCATTTTATCCTTCATTTTGTTTTACAGTGAGTCACATTTTGCTAATGTACCAACCTTGTCTTCCTGAAATAAATTTCACTTGATCATGGTGTATGATCTTTTTGATGCATTGCTANAACACTACAATGAACACAGAGATGCTTATGTTCTTTTGAATTAGCATTTTGGGTTCTTTCAGATATATTCAAAAGTGGGATCACTGGGTCAATAGGCAGAACCATTTTTAATTTGTTGAGGTATCACCATACTGCTTTTTACAGTAGCTAAACCAGTTTTCAGTGCCTCCAAAAGTGCAAAAGGGTTCCCCTTTCTCCACATTCTCACTCACACTTGTTTGTCGATTTGTTGATAAGAGCCATTCCGACAGGTATGAGATGGTATCACATTGTGGTTTTAATCTTAATTTCTCTGATAATTAGTGATTTTGAGCATCTTTTCATATGACTATTGGCCAAATTTGTGTGTCCTGTTTAGAGAAGTGTCTATTCAGGTCCTTTGCCCATTTTTAATTGGGTTATTTGGTTTTTAGGTGCTGAATTTCATTAAGTATTTTCATTTTTTTCTCTTTTCTTTTTTTTTTTGTTGTTCAAGTACAGTTGTCTCCACCCACCCACTCTCTCCCACCCACTTACCCCCACCTCCTATCCTCAATCCTAGCCCCCTTCGTTTTGTCCATGGGTCTTTTATACATGGATATTAACCCCTTGTTAGATGTATCAGCAAATATGTTCTCCCATTAAATGGGTTGTCTTTTTATTTTGTTGATGATTTCCTTTGCTATGCAAACATTTTTTAGTTTGATGTAGTCCCATTTATGTATTTGTTTTCTTTTGTTTCCCTTGCCTGGGAAGATCTATTTGATAAAAAAAATTATATGGCAATGTCTGAGATTTTGCTGCCTATGTTTTCTTCTAGGATGTTTATGGTTTTAGGTCTAACATTCAAGTCTTTGATCTATTTTGAATTTACTGTTTTGTGTGGTATAAGAAGGTGATCTAGTTTCATTTTTTTCAGAATGTATTCATTCAATTTTTCCAACATCATTTATTGAATAGACTATATTTATTGTATGTGCTTGCTTGCTCTGTCAAGTATTAATCCACTGTAAAGGTGTGGGTTTATTTCTGGGCTCTCTGTTTTGTTCCATTGAATTATACATCTGTTTTTATGCCAGTACTGTGCTGTTTTGCTTAGTATAGACTTACAGTATAACTTGCTACTAGGTAGCGTAATTCCTCCAGCTTAGTTATTCTTTCTCAAGATCACTGTTGATATGTGGGGCCTTTTGTGATTACATATACATTTTAAAAATATTTGTTCTAGTTCTGGGAAATACATAATTGGAATCTTGGTTGGGCTTACATTGAATATATAGATTTCTTTGAGTAGTATAGACATTTTAATGATGTTAATTCTTCTTTCCATGAATATGGTATTTGCTTCTTCTTATAGTACCTTCTTCAATTTCTTTCTTCAGTGTCTTATAATTTTCCAAGTATAGGTTTTATACATCCTTGGTTAGATATATTCCTAGGTACTTTTTTTTTCCTTTTGAAGATAGTGTGAGTGGGATATTGTGTTTTCTTAATTTCACTTCCTGTTAGTTTGTCATTGGCATATAAAAATGAAACTCATTTCTGGATATTAATTTTATATCTCACTACTTTGTTGAATTCATTTATCAAGTCTACCAGTTTCTTGGTGGAATCTTTGGTGTTCTCTACATAGAGTTCCATGTCATCTGCATATTGTGACAGTTTTACTTCTTCCTTTTCAATTTGGGTGCCTTTTATTTCTTCTTCTTCTCTGATTGATATGGCCAGGACTTCTAGTTCAGTATCGAGTAAGAGAGGTGGATGCAAACATATCTGTTTTGTTTCCAATAATAAGGGAACAAGACATTTTTAGTTTTTGCTTGTTGAGTATGATGCTGGCAGTGGGTTTGTCACATGTGACCTTTATTATGTTCATGTAATGTTCACACTAATCCCACTTTGCTGAGATTTTAATCATAAATTGGTACTGGAATTTATCAAATGCTTTTTTCTGTATCTACTGATATGATCATATCATTTTATCCTTCATTTTGTTTTACAGTGAGTCACATTTTGCTAATGTACCAACCTTGTCTTCCTGAAATAAATTTCACTTGATCATGGTGTATGATCTTTTTGATGCATTGCTATTTTGGGTTTGCTAATATTTTGTTGAGTAGTTTAGCATCTATGTTCATAAGACAGATTGACCTATAATTTTCTTTCATAAATACTTTGAAATAGTTTGAGGAGTGTGTTCATTCCCAGAACTTTTCATAAAATTCACCTTTTAAGCCATCCAGTCAAAGGTTTTTGTTTATTAAGATTTTTTAATATTGTACTTCAGTTTCACTAGGTGTAATATTTTCACTAGGTGTAAAATCTACTCAGATTCTCTGGTTCTTCTCGATTTATTTTTGGAAGATTGTATGTTTCTAGGAATTAGTCTATTTCATCCAGGTTGTCCAGGTTGTTGGCATAGAGTTGTTCATGATATTTTCTTACAATTTTTTGTTTTCCTTTGGTGTCAGTTATTATTTCTCCTCTTTCATTCCTGACTTTATTTATTTGGGCCTTCTCTCTTCTTTTTCTTTATGAGTCTGACTAAAGGTTTGTCAATCTTGTTTATCTTTTCAAAGAATCTGCTCTTGGATTCATTTATTTTTTGTATTTTTTTAGACTCTATTTCAGTTATTTCTGCTCTGATCTGTATTCCCTTCCTTCTACTCACTTTGGGCTTTATTCAGTGTTCTTTTTCAAGTTCCTTTAAGTATGAAGTTAGATTGTTTACTTGAGCTTTTTCTTGTTTCTTTGAGATAGGCCTGCAATGCCTGGATTTCCCTCATTTGATTTATTTTCCTATGTCCCACAAATTTTGTATTGTTGTGTACTCACTTTCGACTGTTTAAAGATAGTTTTTGATTTCTTCCTTGATCTCACTGCTGACCCACTCATTGTTTTAGCTTCCATGTCTTATCATGTTAAATGCTCTTCCTATGCTTGATTAAAAGTGTTGTATGATTGTGGTGAGAGAAGATGCTTGTTATGACTCCAATCTTCTTAAATTTATTGAGATTTGTTTTGTGTCATGACATGTGGTGTATCCTGGAAAACATTCCACGTGCACTTGAAAAGTATGTGTATTCTGCTGCGTTGGGATGAAATGCTCTGAAGATATTAATTAAATCCATTGAGCAAGTGTGTCATTAAGTCTGCTCTCTCCCATTTATTTTCTGTCTGGAAGATCTATCCATTGAAGTCAATGGTGTGTTAAAATCCCTGATTATGACTCTATTTTTGTTGATCTCTCCCTTTATGTTCATCAAGATTTGCTTCACATATTTTGGTGTTCCTCTTTTGGGTGTGTAAATGTTTGCTAGGGTTATATCCCCTTGTTGAATGATTCATTTATCATTATGTAGTGTCCTGTGTCTCTTACTATAGCCCTGGTTTTAACATCTATTTTGTCAGATATAAGTACTGTTACCCCAGCTTTTTTTCCTTTGCATTTGTATTAAATGTCTTTTCCTATCCCTTTGTTTTTAGTCTGTATGTATCTTTCAATCTGTAATGGATCTCTTGGAGGCAGTATATATATGTAATTTTTTTCTTAATTTCTTATTCATTCAGCTAGCCTATGTCTTTGGTTGGAGCACTTAAGCCATTTACATTGAAGGCGATTATTGATAGTTATGTATTTAGTGCCATTTTATTGTTAAACTATTTTCTGTTCCTTTTTTTTTCTTCTTCTTCAAGTGAACCCTTTAACATTTGTTGCAGTACTCATTTGGTGTTAACAAACTCCTTTAGCTTTTTCTTGGCTAGGAAGCTTATTTCTCCTTTGATTTCAAAATTATAACCTTGCTGAGTAAAGTGTCCTTGGTTTAGATCCTAGTTTTTCATCACCTTGAAACTGTTACACCATTTCCTTTTGGGCTGAAATGTTTCTGTTGTGAAATCAGATGACAGTGTAATTGGTGCTCCCTTGTAGGTTACCTACTGTTCTCTTGTGGCTTTTATAATACTTTCTTTGTCTTTAAGCCTTGTCATTTTAATTAAGATGTATTTTAGTGTAGGCCTCTTTGGGTTCAAATTGTTTGGGGCTCTCTGAGCTTTGTGGAGTTGGCTGTCTTTTTCTTTCATGAAATTAGGGAAGATTTTGGTCATTATTTCTTCAAGTCATTATTTTTTCAAGTCATTTTTGGGGTCATTATTTCTTGATCCCTTGCTCGCTCTCTTTGCCTTCTGGTATTCCCATGATGCAAATGTGTTTTTTTTAAATATTTTATTTATTTATTTTTAGAGAGGAAGAGAAGGAGAGAAATATCAATGTATGGTTGCCTCTCATGAGTCCCCTGCCAGGAACTGGCCTGCAACCCAGGCATGTGCCCTGACTGGGAATCGAACCGCGATCGTGTGGTTCACAGCCCACGCTCAATCCACTGAGCCACACCAGCCAGGGCGATGCAAATGTTGTTATGATTCTTGTTGTGTAAAATATTTCTTAAGCTCTCATCATATTTTTAATTAGTCAAAACCAATTTTATGAAGAGGACCAGTTTTAACAAAGTACAATTTGAAGTGTTTATCATCTTATAATGCACTTCAATATGTTTCTTTTTTATTGTTATTCAAGTACAGTTGTTTCCATTTCCCCCCCACCTTAACCATCCCTACTTCCCACCCTTGGTCCTTCCCCCTTTTGGTTTGTCCATGTGTCTTTTATACATGTTCCTGAAAACTCTTCCCTCTTTTCCTCCCATTATTTCCTTGCACCTTCCATCTGGTTACTGTTAGTTTGTTTTTAATTTCAATGTCTCTGATTATATTTTGCTTGTTTGTTTGTTTTGTTGATTAGGTTCATTTTATAAGTGAGATCACAGGGTATTTGTTTTTTACTGCCTGGCTTATTTCACTTAGCATAATGCTCTCCAGATCCATCTATGTAGTTGTGAAGGGTAGGGGTTTCTTCTTTTTTTCTGCTGCATAGTATTCCATTATGTAAATGTACCATAGTTTTTTGACCCATTCATTTACTGATGGGAACTTAGGTTGCTTCCTGCACTTGGCTATTGTTAATTGTGCTGCTATAAACATTGGGGTGCATAGGTTCTTTCGATTTGGTGTTTCAGCTGTCTTCATTTTTTATAATTCTTTTTTCTTTTTGCTGTTCTGCTCCAGTGTTTTTTTCCTACTTTGCATTCCAAATCACTGATTTTATCTTCTACTTCATTTAACCTATAGTTTATTCCTTCCAGTGTGTTATTTATTTCAAATATTTAATTCTTTATTTCTTTTTAAAAAAATACTTTATTTATTTATCTTTAGAGAGGAAGGGAAGGAGAGAAGGAGAGAAATATCAATGTGTGGTTGCCTCTCGTGAGTCCACTCTTGGGAACTGGCCTGCAACCCAGGCATGTGCCCTGACTGGGAATCAAACCAAATCGTGTGGTTCATAGGCCTGCGCTCAATCCAATGAGCTACACCAGCCAGGGCTAATTCTTTATTTCTGACTGGTGCTTTTTATGGCTTCTATGTCACTTTTTGTGCTGTTGAGTATCTTTATAATTTTACTCTAAACTCTCTGATAAATTGCTTGCCTCCAGTTCACCTAGCTCTTCTTCTGGATACTTCCATTGTTCTTTTCATCTATATCTGTTTCTTTATTCTCCCACTTTGACTTTTCTTTTGTTTTTGTTTCTATATATTAGGTAGATCTGCAAAAACTCTACAAAAACCTTTTTTAAACACTGCTTGTGATGGGCCCTGGTCAACCTGTTTGTAGCTATCAATGATCCATAGTGTGTGGCTCCCTCTGCTGGGTCTGTTGTATGCAGAAAGAATGATGCGCATGCCAAGGCTGGCTTTTACGAGGACCAAGACCTTGAGAGGGTCACCTGAGGTCTCATACAGCTTTCAGACAGTCAGCTTGGTTGTTAAACTAATCAGAGATATAGCCTCAAACTCTAATCAGCAGCCTCGTTTAAGCTCCACAAGGTGAAGCAGAGTAACTCCTGTCAGTGGGACAATTGATTCTCCTTAAACCGATGCCCTTTGGAGAGGAGTGGTCTACCTGAGAATGATGATTTCTGAAGTATGAGGAATGACTCCGTATGGGGATCTTGGTGGGTATTCCTTCAATTCTCTCCCCAGAGCCACCAGCCTCAGACTCTTCTCAAGTATCTCTAGTCCACCTTGCCCTCCTCTGCTAGAGCTCAGGGTGAGTGGCTGCAAATAAAATTTTGTGTATTGACCCCTGTAGGAGACTTTCTGAGGCTCTAGCCATCTCCTGGCAGACAGAAACCCTGCTGCTTTTCACTGCTGGTTGTTATCTGGATTCCTTTCAGGCTTGCATGCTCTAGACTGGGGAGTCCAGTTTGTGGTTTAGACTCTGCACTTCTCAAGGGGAAACCGCCAGCCACTGAAATATCCTTCCAGAACTTCAGCTCCCCATAGGAGCCCAACCTGCCCTCTTGTGCCACCTCTGCATCCCCCATTTGTCTTGTTGCAGTGAAGTATTTTTTTTTCTGTCAGCCCTTGTTTATAACACTTCTCTCCAGCCAGTGCTCAGTGAGTTATTCAGAATGATTTCTCTACAATTTAGATGTAATTCCAGATTGGTTCTGGGAGGAGGTTAGTGTAGTTACCACTTGCTCCTATACCCGATTTAGCTTTAGAGAGAGGGAAGAGAGGGAGCACAAGAGGGAGAGAAACATCAATGTGAGTGAGAAATATAGATGGGTTACCTTCTCTATGTGCCCCAGTGGGGGACCAAACCCACATCCTGGGCATGAGGCCTGGCTGTGGATCAAACTGACTACTTTTCACTTTGCAAGACCAGAATGAAGCCCAACCAACTGAGCCACACAAGTCAGGACATAAATATTTTAAAATTAATTTTGATTTACAAGTTCCAGTTTTAATTTTTATGTATCAGTGTACAACTTTTCCAGTACCATGTTTTGAAAATAGGATTCTCTCTCTATTGAATGTCCTTTTCATATTTTCTGAAAATCAGTTGCTAATATATGTGCTCCAGAGGGATTTTTCTAGACCTTTTTCTTGTCTATTCTTTCACCACCGTACCATTTTGATTAATGTGGATTTAATGTGGATTTATTAGTCTTCAAATTGAATACTATATCTTTAAGTTTGTTCTTCAAATTTGTCTAGATCATTTGCATTTCCATATAAATTTTAGAATTATCTTGTTAATTTTAACACAATTCTCAGCTAGGATTTGGTGAAGATTATGTTTAGTTTGTATATTAATTCATGTAATTAACATCTGAACGACACTGAATCTTCTGATACATGTATATGTTGTATTTCTTCACTTATTTTAACTTTTTTAGTGTTTGGCAGCATTATATTATAGTTTGCAGTATACAGGTCTTACATATATTTTTATATATTTCACATATTTGGTTCTACTGTAAATTGTACTTATTTTTTAAATATAAAACCCCATTTTCATTGATAATAAAGAAGGACAACTGATTTTTAAACTTACCATATGTTCTTCAGATATGCTACTTTATTAATTTTGTAGCTTTTTTATTTCCTTAGGATAATCTATTAGACAAAAATTCCATCTGCCAATAAAGACTCTTTCCTTTTCAATTTCTATACCCTTTTAAAATCTCTCCTTGCCTTACTAAAATCTAGGACAATGTTCAATTAAAGTGGAAATTTTTGCTTTTCTTGAGATTATGGGTTAAAATTTTCAGTATCCCACTGCTAAAGGACAATGTAAGTAGTTAGCTTGTATCTTTCCTTTATCTGGTTAAGATATTATTTTATTCCTAGTTTGTTGAAATGGCTTTTGATGTAAGATGATTAAATTTTGTCTATATATAATATTTTCTGTGTAAATTGAAATAATAACATTACTTATTTGTTTTTATTTTTATTTTTAGAAAATAACCAACAACATTGATTTTTTTAGGTTAACCTTTTATCTCTGAAGTAAATCCAAGTTGGTTAGGAAGCATTAGGTTTTTTATATGTTGATGGATTCAATTTGTTGAGCATTTATTAAGGATATTTTGCTTAAGGTCATAAGGGGTATTGACCTGAGTCAATTCTCTTCCTTTCTCTTTTCTCCCCAAGTATTTGCTGTTAATAAAAATTTCTAAAAAGTATGAGATTAATAACTGACCTTCAAAAAATAATGCAAATCTGATATATCTAAAAGAGAAATGTGCAAATGATGATATATTGCAAAGAGCTCCTTTGTTAACAGAGCAAATAAGTAAAAATAATGGTATAGAAGAGTGAAAAAACCTATCAACAAACTTGATCAGATATTTAAAACATTCCACCAAACAATAACAGAATACACATTATTTTAATAAAATTCTAGCAGCATAGACCATATTCTGGAACATAATATTAATATTTGCCAAAGGGAGCAGGAGCATAAAATAAAGTAAAAATGGCCTCTACAGCAAATGGTATTATTGGGAGATCTGGACAACTACATGCCAAAAAATTAAATTTGACCACCAATTTCCACCATACACAAAAATAAACTCAAAGTGAGTAAAACACTTAAATATAAGTCAAGATACCATGAAAGTCCTGGAGGAAAACATAGGCACTAAGACACCAGATATTCCATGCAGCAATATTTTCACCAATATGGCTCCTGGAGAAAAGAACATAAGGAAAGAATAAACAAATGGGATCTCATCAAAAGAAAAAGTTTGTTCACAGCTAGACAAAATATCAGCAAAATGTGAATGGAACCAACTGTATGAGAAAATGTATTTGCCAATGATACCTCAGACAAGGGTTTGATCTCCAAAATACATAAAGAATTCACACAGCTGCACTCAAGGAAGACAAACAACCCCATTAAAAATGGACAAAGGACCTGAACAGACATTTGTCCAAGGAGGACACACAGAGGGCCCAGATACATATGAAAGGATGCTCAGCATTACTAGGCATCAGAGAGTGGAAAAATAAAACCACAATAAGATATCACTTCACATCTGTCAGAATGACCATCATAACCAAATCAACAAAGAACAAGTGCTGACAAGGTTGTAGATAAAAGAAAATCATAGTGCACTGTTGGTGGGAATGCAGACTGGTGCTACCACTATAAGTAATGGCATTTTTTCTTTAAAAATGAAACTGCCTTTTGACCCCTGCAATTCTACTGCTTGGATTATACCCTAAAAACCCTGAAACATCAATTCAAAAGAAAATATACACCCCAATGTTCACAGCAGCTCAATTTACAATAGCCAAGTACTGGAAGCAGCATAAATGCCCATCTGTAAACGAGTGGATCAAAAAACTGGGGTACAGCCCTGGCTGGTGTAGCTCAGTGTATTGAGCGTGGGCTTGTGAACCAGGCGATCGCGGTTCGATTCCCAGTCAGGGCACATGCCTGGGTTGCAGGCCAGTTCCTGGCAGGTGCCAGTTCCCAGCAAGGGATGCATGAGAAGCAACCATACATTGATGTTTTTCTTCCTCTCTCCTTCCCTTCCCCTCTAAAGATAAATAAATAAATACTAAAAAAACTGGGATACATTTACACAACTGAATAATACACAGAAGAAAGAAAGAAGGGGCTCCTACCCTTTGTGATAACATGGATGGGTCTGGAGAGCATTATGCTAAGTGAAATAAACAAGGGGGTCAAAGACAAATGCCATATGATCTCACCTATAAGCAGAACCTGATCAACACAACAAACAAACAAGCAAAATATAAAAAGAAACAGTGACATAAAGAACAAACTGATGGTAATCAGAGGGGGGCATGAAGATATAATAAAGGTAGAAAGAAGGGGAAGGGGTGTCAAGGAACATATACATGGATTAATGGATAGAGCCAAAAGGTAGCAGGATTGAGGGTGGGAGATAGGGGTGGATGGGATGTGAGGAAGTGGGTGAGGATAAATGGAGACATGTGCACTTGAAAAACAATAAAAATCAGTAAATTTAAAAGAGAAAAATAAATAAAATAAAATTTATTAGCATGGTGAAAAAAAGAAAAACACAAAAACAAAAAATAAATATTAATTATATACAGTTAAACTGGTAATATCAATAACAAAGATATCTGAAAACTCTATGTATTTGGAAATTGAACATCACACTTCTGAATCAAATATTTATTAAAGAAGTCACACTTAATAATCATAATACATAGTAAATTATACATAAATAATTAGTATAAAAATATAATATGCATATTTATGGAATGAAATAAAACAGTTGTCACAGGAAAACCTATTCTATTAAAGGCTTATATTAAACAGAAACTAAAATAAAAAAACCTAAATTATCATACTCTTGTCTGTGCCTGAGTTTTTGTTTGTTTTTCTTGTTTCTTAAAATTTTTTTAACTTTGTTTTTATTATTGTTCAAGTACATTTGTCTTCATTCTTCCCTTATGTTCCCCCACCCCAGCTACCCCTACTTCTCACCCTTGATCTTACCCCTCTTTGGTTTTATCCATATGTCCTCTATAGATGTTCCCGAAAACCCTTCCCCTTCTCCCCATATTATCTCCACCCACCTCCTTCCTGGTTACTGTTTATTTTTGTAGTTTTCAGTATTATATTCCACATATGAGTGAAATCATATGGTTCTGTTCTGTCAGACTTATTTTACTTAACATGATATTGTCAAGATCCATCCATGTTGAAAATGGCAGTAGTTCATCTTTTCTTATGGCTGAGTAGTATTCCACTGTAGGTATGTATCATGTCTTCTTCATAAGTTGATTGTTTCCATGTCTTAGCCACTATGAATAATGCTGCAATAAACATAGGGATGCTATGTCTTTGCAAATAAAGATTTTCAAGTTTTGAACATAGATAATCCAGAGGATGGCTGGCAGGGTCACAGGGTAACACTATTCTTAATTTTTTGAGGAGTCTGTATCTGGTTTTCAATAGTGGGTGTACCAGTTTACATTACCACCAGCAGTGAATAAGTGTTCTTCTTCTGCACAACCTCTTTAACACTTTTTATTACTTGTTTTGTTGATAATAGCTATTCTAACAAGATGAGGTGGTATCTCCTCATAGTTTTTTAAAAAGATTTATTTATTTATTTTTAGAGAGAGGACAAGAGAGGAAGAAATAGAGGGAGTTAAATATCAAGGTATGATTGTCTCTAGCATGTCCCACACTGAGGACTTTGCCCACAACCCAGGCATGAACCCTGACTGGGAATCAAACTAGTGACCATTTAGTGCGCAGGCCAACAAGCAATCCACTGAGCCACACCAGCCAGGGGTTATTGTAATTTTGATTTTTATTTCCCTAATAGTTAGTAAAGCTGAGTGTGTTCTCATATATCTGGTGGTAATTTATCTTTTTGAGAGAGGTGTCTCTTCAGGCCAAATTTAAAAATTCAGTTTTTTTATTGGATTTTCTTGGAGTAGAGTTAAATATTTTTTTATATCTTTTGTATACTGCCCCTTGTCAGAGCTGCTTTTTTTTTTGCAAATATCTTCTTTCATTTGATTGGTTTCCTTTTTGTTTTGTTGGTTTATTTTGTTCTTTACTACTTTTCAGTGAATAGGTCCTTCACACTGACAGATAACAGTATGGTGGTTAACAGAGGGGAAGAGAGTAGAGTAGTCAATGGTAAGGAAGATGAAATATATGGTGACAGAAGATTTGATTTTGGGTCATAAACACACAATGCAGTATACAAATGGTGTATCATGTAATTATACACTTGAAACCTACATAACTTTATTAAACAATGTCACCTGAATAAATTTCACAAAAATATATAAAGAATAAAGTGTTTAGACATATAAAACAACAACAAAAATAAAGATGCAATTACACTCACAGATAGTAAAGGAGAGAATACAGACAAATGTGGAAAGAGGTGAAATTAAAAACAGAACTTAAATGCAACCAAATCTAGTACTTTGAAGAAATCAAGAAGACTGCATTTTAAAAGAGAGAGAGAGACAAGACACAGTTTACTATTATCTGGAATATAGGCGGCATCACGACAGTTTCCATCACAAAAGTACAGTAAGGTAGTATTAGAAAGAATTTTGTGCCAATGCATTCTAAAATTTATATGAAATTGACAAAGATTTCATGAAAGATAGCAACTGCCATATTAATTCAAGGAGAAATACCTAATTAGCTAGAATGTCCCTACATCTATGAAATAAATTAAAACCATAGTTAAAATGTTCTTGCAAATTTTTCACTGGCACATTTTTCATAAGAAATATTAGTTTTCATCCACATTATTAAAATTTATTTGGTTATTACATAGGAATTTATGTAGTATATTTTAATTCATAGACAACTGAGGACTACCTACTAAATATTATTTTTAAAGATATCATAATTTTATCAAATATCTTTCCTAACTGTTCACTTAAGGACAATATTGGTATTTTTATTCATTTAATATACTTGAGATAATATTTATTTTAATCATTTGTAATATTAGGGATTCATTTCTTCACTATATCCTTATCTCCTCATAATCCAAACTATTGGTCTTGGCTTTAATTTTTTTCAGAGTCATGATTATGTATTTCAGTTAGTAGACTAAACCATTGGGCAAAATAGTGCACTTCTTTGTAAAGTGACATATCTATATTTGTCAATTGGTATATCTTTTGGTTTTCCTTTTATTTCACTATTTACCATCCTTAAAATTATATGAATAAAGAGGGTTTAACAGAACAGTGTTTGTACTCTTAGAAAATGAATCTGGAATGTAAAACATGACAAATGCATAAGAGCTTATGCAAAATTTGGCTATATTACTAAGGCATGTTAGTGAATTCAATAACAATTCTAGAAAAGGCATGTTTAAACTTTGCTAAGTAGTATTTTTGAAATGAAACAAATTGCCTTTAAATTTGATGAAAAAAATGCTTAACCAATCAATTTCTTCACTCGCCTTTTTTGCATATAATTTGGTTTCACTGCTTTGTTATTGTACATTTGCATTTAAATAGATTCATCTTCAAATGACATGCAATATACAATATAAATGTGGGAGTGTAAGGCCATTTTATAAATGCAATTTTTACTGACCTGATAGTCGAAGATGCTATAAAGCTCTTTTTGACATTTTAAAAATTGCACTATGAATTTTATCACATCAATAACTCACAATGAAATTACAATTTGGAATGATTTTTCAATGTGCATCTTGAACCTGACTCTTTCTTTCATTCTTCACCTCATTCTAATGCAGGTTGATGGAACAGAATGTCTCAGCCAATTTCCCTAACCTTAAATCTGGGTGGAGGATTATGCCACTTAAATCTGGGTGGAGGATTATGCCACTCCAATGACATTACGTACTTGTATTGATTTTTCCTTGTCAGTAACAGTGTCTACTTCGACTTCTAATACAAAGAAGCAAAATTCTTTCGTACTGACAAAGATGATGTTAAAGTTACACCAATAAAGTTCTAATAAACTGTAGAATTGAAGCACATGTAACAATATTAAAATGCACACTTACATCAAAAAGCTCACTGCATTTTATATGCCTCTGTAATTCATTATGCCTGACCAATTTCCCTGCCAGAAAGTTAGTGTAACAAGGGCTATTACACAACAAATTAAATGGAGTCCTGACTGTTCTTAATTTTGAGATGTTCAGTTCTATTTTTTTTCTTTTAGGTCTTACCTTAATTGTCACCTCTATAACATTATTTTGTTTAAGCCTTTGCTTAGTATTTCTCAGTTTCTAATTTTTATAAATTTGTAACTTATTACTTGTCTCTCTCACTAGCATAGGAATGATATGAATATAATTATTATATTAAATGTAGCTCAATGTATTCATGTGGAAACAGACTTTAAAAAGGTCTTTCTTTTGATAAAAAAATATAGAAAGGGGAGTAGAACACTGTAGTGGTATAGAAGTTACTGGAAATCCTAGTTTCAAGAGGAGGAATTGACAAGATGGAGTCATAAAAGATGAGAAGTGAAAGGAGGCAAATGAAAAATAAGTAATTCAACAGAGTTCTAGGAGAAAAAAACAGATATCAAAGAGACAAGGAAGTAATAAGTGCTGTTATGGAGGAAAGAAAGTGGACAACTCCTTCAAAATATATCACTGAAATATAGAATGTAATAGCTTTGTGATGATCCATCAGGTTTAATCTTAGATTTAAATATTCCATACATATACACATACACATACTTATGCTCAAGAAGCAACATATAATTACCTTATATAATATATGTACATGTATAACTAATATAATGTATACAATTACTTTGTAGGTAAAAGTCAAAGTGATACTTATTACAGCAATCTTAAAACTCACATTTAAAGAAATAAACATTTAAAGATGGACTGTATAAGTACAAATCTAATATTTGGATTTTTGTCTACCCTGTTAGCTTTTTACAAAATTTTATTTTGATACAGTATACTTACTTAGTTGAAGGTGATGAAAAATGAAAATATAGAAATAAGTGGCAATTAAACAATTGGTAACTGTTCAAGTCTAATAAAATATAGGTAGAATTTTCGGTTTCAGAAACTCTTGACAAAGACTAAATTGACCTGAATACCCATGGTCTTGACTATGTACAAGTTTTTCCTCAAACTTAATTTAAGATACAAAAGAAAAAGAAGTACTTGTTGCTTATTTATTAGTTTCTTTTTTTATCAGTCTAGGCATAAAAGTAGTATCAATTTCAAAGATTGTCTTTATTCCAAATTTCTCTACTGCTGGACAAAAGATATATTTTTGTCACATTTATAAATATAGAATAAAACTGTTTTTGAAGTTATGAGCATTTTTTTTCATAAAGGATGTGACAAGAAACAGTTTTACTTGGCCTTATCTTCCACTCTTCCACTTCCGGAACAGTCAGGATGCTGCATTTATTATTATTTCCATTACAGCAACTGTTGGTTTGGGAAATACTAATTTTGTCTAAATGCAAAGCTTTCAGATTTTGAATTATAATTTCTGAAAATAACAAAACACATGCTATCTGGCTTAATGTTATGCTGCATATTATCTGTAAATGTAGCTCTCTACCAACTGAGTTTTCTTGATTCTAAACATTTTTGAATGTGGGTAATATATATTTTTTTGCTTAGTAAGCAAAATACGTCAAGATTCTTACAGGGATACGCTATACAGCACTGCCGGGACGCTGAAGGGGAAAGAGGCCGTGGGAGATGCTAATAATACCAGAGGAATTCACAGAGGAATTCATTCTCTAGAGGACCAGATGGAAACCAAAGATCACAAACTCTGAGAACTCCACATCCAGGAGACTGTACTGAAAGGCTGTGTGGTGCTAGAATCAGAGAAAGCTCCGCCGAGTTCGAATTCCTGTTCTACCCCTGGTCATTGGCAAGTTACGTCACTTCTGTAAGGTGAAGATAACATTATAATATTGTTTTATAACCGTTTTGTTCTTTATATGGAGATTAAACAATTATAATTACAAAGAAAATGTCTTATAATTTTCTTGGAACATTATAAACAATAAGTATCAACTGCACCATTGTCTGAAGTTAAAGGTCCTTTAAAGAAGATAAGCGGATTCTGAGCCTGGGTCAATAAAGAAAAAAAGATTTACATATATTCTACACTCTACTGTGGATCTCTTGAAATCTAGAGAGACCTAGTACCCAGTAGTGAGTACAGCTATTTCTCAAATACATTCAATGATATCGATAAAGCTTTAGTAGTCACTGTTTAGGTAAATGAATGTTTAGCTTAAGTTGCACCTGAAATTTTTGGTGCTTATTTTTAGCCTATTTACTGAATATTTGATATATTGTGTTTTTCTAATCTTTTTAATTAAATACACTTTAGTCAAAACTTTTTGTGAGGATTAAAGGATGCCAAGTAATTGAGTGTGAAATGTGCTCTAGGAGCTAGAATTTTGAGAATAACATTCCTAATCACCTGCTGACAGAAGAACTTAGGGTCTGTGCATATTCTCTGAAAATCTGTTTTGTGAAATGCCTTAGATCCAATAAGTAGATGATCAGCCTTAAATCACTCTGTCAATATTTTAAAAAATAATGGTCTCACTTGGTAAGTATATTTTTGCTTTTTTTCTATATTGACAAAAGTGTAACTAAAAATGGAAACTTAGACCTACCTGCAAAACTCATTTAAGAGAAACAATCTTACCAAAGTCAATTTAATTTTTAAATGTGTTTTATTTACAATTCCATTTCTTTAATTTTCTCACCTCTAATGTGGCATATGCTAATAGTAAATACCCACAGAACTGTTGTGCACCCTAAATGAAGTATAAATGTAACACACATATCACAGTGCTTGACATACAGCAAGTCTTATGCAAATCTGAGTTATTCTTATTGGTAGAAGTGCTAATATTAAATAGTGTAAATATTAAACAGTGAGATCCTAGGTATTTTATTTATACAACTAGCCCAGATCTTTAAATATGTGTATATTCCATGGTCGTTTCAGTAAGAAAGAAGAGAGGAGGTCAACAAGAATAACAAAAGAGAAAAATATCTAAATAAATGATTTTGGATCTTAGTTATTTTCTTTTCCTAAGTAGAAGTATTTAGGACATTTAGTCATTATGAGGGATACTTTGTCTAGGCTATGAAAAATGTCCAAAATATAATTTAAGCTATCATATTTGAACTTGAAGTAGAAAGTTGAATTTAAACTCAGTGTAGTAGGCAAATCACATAAAGAGCTTTCATCCACATAACCTTTCTAAAATTAATAATTTAGACCTCATGAATCTTGATCTTTAAATAAACTGTCATTTAGTCAAAAAACACATATGAATGACCCATGGATATGGACAGTGGTGTGGGCATTGACTGTGGGAGTGTGGGGGTGCGCTGGATGGAGGGGGAGAAGGAGGAAATTGGGATAACTGCCATTAGCATAAACAATAAAATATTTAAATTAAAAAATAAACTGTCATTCAGCACCCCGATATAACATTCCTGTATCAGTAGTGTCATGTCAATCTAAAAATGGAGTATGATTTATTCCCATTTTTTCCATCAAAGAGAATTTTCTGTGAACAATATAAAATATTTCAGAAAATATTCAAGCAAAAGCCAAATATTCCAAATTATTTATTTTTCCTCTAGCTCTAGCATTCTCATGATTTTCTTACCTGCTGCCTAAATGTCTACATATTATCTTCAGTCCTTATTGGCATATTCTAATGAAGATTTGATCAATTCACACCAGACAGAAAACCTCTCTTTATCTTCCTCAACTCTTTCTACAAGCTGAAAAATATTTACTTGAATATGAGTTATATTTATCTTTTTAGATTTCCAACAATATGTACAGTTCACTGGGATGCAAATTTGCCTACCCAGTATATAAATCATGTGTTGCCAAATTTCTAGTCCCAATATTAATGTTTTCAAAATGAAAGTGAACAATCCTATATTCCTCACCTTCTTGGAAGATGTACTGTATATCTTTTATGTGGGAAATGTTATTAAATAGATGTTTGTCCCAAGCAGTCTTTCTTTTCTAGGTTTCATGACTTTTCTTCCTTTTTGACAACTCCACAGTGCCAACCCCTTTCTAGCTCCCTAAATGTTTTAAAATCTATATTTAATCTATTACCCAGTATATGAGCTAATCCCTCTCAATGTCATTTATATCAATAGGTAAATTAAAAACAAATACATTATTTATCAAAACAGGAACTAAACAGAAATGCCTAACTCTAAAATTTCAGGAAATGTGAACTAGGTCAGGGAAGATATTTTGGAGATGTATTATTGATAAAACATCCATTCCCTTTATATGACTAAAGCCTCTACCATAGGAAGTACATATTTCATCTATACAAACCAGCTGTATAGCACAACAAACTGCACTCAGTCATCATAAAATATCTGGGTTCAATTCCCAGTCCTAAAACTTAGTGGGAAACCTTAAGCATCCCATACTTTTTCTTAGATGTTAGTTCACTTCTTTATAAAATAAGCTGAAGATTAAGTAAGATAATGGATATTGTATGCTTAAGGATTGTGAGGCAAGAATAAGTGATCAATAAAGAGCCACTCTGAAGACATTGATAATGCAAATGATGATGTAAAGATGATGATTATATATGTATGATATAACCTTTCTTTTGATCACTTCCTACTTTCCTCCACCTCTTGCCTATGATCATTGTAAGTATAAGATGTTAAGTCCTGAGTATTTGCACATTAACTTTCCTGTACTTGGTCTCTGTTTCACCTAAATTACTTAGTTTCTACTTTTATTTCATGTTCTGCTTTCTCATATTTTTTATATTTATGGAAGGCCTATTACATCTTTAGAAGACTAAGGTAGCAGTACAAAAGAGCAGTTACCTAAATACGTATGTAAATTGAAATTATAAGTAAATATAATAGCATCAACTTTAGGCTCACTGAGCCTTCATGCATAGGCACAATTGATTTTTTCACTGATCTATTCAATATATAATTGTTTGAACTTGTCATTGTACACTGCATAATAAGTAGGTATTTTGTTGGCCTTGAAAGCACAAGTCACTGAAGACCTGTGTATAGTGGTCTGTTTTGTCTTCAGACTGTCCCACAAGTCTAAACTTTATATATAGTTTACTATAAAAATATGGGGTATTTCATAGACTCTTACACAATCTTATTGTTGAAATTTTAGAACAACTACTCCAATTTTCTAGTCCAAACAAGAATTTTCTCTAGAAAACTACCGTTATTATTGATACAATATCCAAGCTTTTCAAAAAAAGTAAGGTAAGGTTTCTAATTCAAAAAGAAGTTCTCAGCTTTTCTGGTCTGATTACTGAAAAATACTTTTCTTAGTAGGTATTAAGTAAGCTTCCCCTAGTCCTATCAGTGTGAGGTATTAGTTCTGCTCTCTAGGGCTCTACAGTACGTCTAGTTCATCTTCCGCATGACAGCTCTTCACATATTTGAAGACAGCTTATACTACCTCACTAAATTCTTAATCTATATATTCCTGTGGGTCAACCAGATACTACATTCCATCAACTCCAGTTTTCTTTCTTGACTTTCATTGTCATTATTTTTTGCCTTATTTTAGCTTTAGTTTTTTTGGTGAATAGTTTCACGATACTCTTCTTCTGGAATGATCCTCAAAAGAATGAGCATTTTATCAAATTGGAATTATTAAAATATTGATAAAGATATAAAACTAAGTATGACTTCCTGGTACTTTAGTTATCAATTGCTATATTACAAATGGTTCCAAACTTTGTGGTGACACACAACCATGAATTTATTAAGTTTAGAATTCTGTGAATGAGAAATTCATATAGGGCAAAGTAGGTGTGGCTTACCTCTACCCTCTGATGCCCTTTGAAGCCTCAGCTGGGAGATTTAAACAGCTTGGGTAATGCAAATGAATGAGTCCCCAAATCATTTAGAAGCATCTTTACTAATATATATGTGCTCTGACAAGGATGGCTAAAAGTCCTCAGCTAAGGTGGGAGTTTGAAGTACCAACATGTGGTCTTCAATTGTTTTAAGTATTTTGTATTTCTTATATTATTATAGTTTTCCCAATTTCCTCTTATCCTTCCACCGTGCACCTTCCAACCCTCTAGCATTACCCTCCTTAGTTCATGTCCATGGGTTGTACATACAAGTTTCTTGAGTTCTCTGTTTCCTATATGTGGTCTTCAAATTTTTAGAGTATGGCAGCTAAGTTCTTAGAGAGAAATAGGAGAAAAAAAGCACTTTGGAAAACAACACATAAAGCCTTTTTTTTTTTACCTCATCTCAAAAGACATGTAGGGTCATTTTAACTACTTTCATTACTCATAAGTTTCTAAATAAAACTCACAACCAAGTGGAGGATAACTGGACTCCTCTTTATAGAGGAGTAGCAAGATGATATGACAGAGAAGTATGTAGGATAGAAATTATTGTTACAGGCATTTTTGGAAAATACAATCTGCTCCAGTATGCCCTCTGCCTGCAACCAACCTCCATTCACATGCAAAATGTATTCATCCACTTCCAAAGAACCAAAACCTTTCATCTCACATAGTACTTGATTGGAATCCAGAATTTCACTACTAAATCAGGACAGGTTCACCTGAGTCTCTTCTGGTTCAGTTTTTCTTATGTGGCTTATCTCCATTCAAAAGCTGTAAACTAAGTAGATCAGTTATCTTTCTCCTGCAAACTCAACATATAATGGTGACTCAAACATGAAGTCATAGCAACAGACATTGCCAGAAAAAAAGAGGGAAAGGAAAGGTACCCAGCAGACACTGCTCCATGGCAATTCTGCAGTCCAATGCGGTGTATGTCGCCAGTTTTACAGGACACTTCATTTTGCATTTCTTTTGTCACTTTTTGTCTAAGCTGGTATAACTTTTGTAAAAAAAAGTCAGGATTTCTTATGTGTCAGTGTATAACCTATTCCATTAAAAGAAACCCACATCCACAAATCTCTTTGTGGTAAATTCTCTCAACCTTGGACTATCTAAAAAAGTTGTGAGACAGCACCCTTAAGATATATCAGAATTTTACTTTCTAACAGAGTATTTCAGAGGCAACTATTTAAGAAGTTTAATAAAACTTTGCCTGTCTTAAAGAGTTCATGGAACACACTATAAATTTTTTGAGGCTTTAACAAGGAGATTGCCAATCACACCCTTGGCTTTATCCTTACACTGAGTCCTCACATTCCTGATAACTTTGCAGAGCTAATTATTTGCCCTGAACCCCTTTAATACTTAAAAATCATTTTGCAATTTAAAGAAGATGCTAATTAAAATTATTTTTAATTCAGTAAGTTTTGTTTTCTTTGTTAACTTTTTCTAAGATTTGCTTGAGAACCAAATAATAGCGTTTTAAAGCTTATTTCTATTTTTATTTTACCATTTACAGGCAAAAGTACCTGTTGGAACTTTAAAAATTCAGCATGGAAATATTCTAAGCAAATTCAACTGGTTTTTTAAACATTTCTATCTTTCATAATATTATAAGTAGCAGTACTGTCAAACTTTTTGCCACTTTATAACAAGGGTCATCTTTATTCTAATTGAATTATATATATATAATTTTAAATTATATTATATATATATAATTCATCTAGAATATATATATATATATATATATATATATATATATATATATATTCACTTCCTTTAAGACTTCATTGACAGCACATTCAAGGCCTGTCAGGTTTATACCAGTGACCCAGTCCAAAAAGCAATGCTAAATTTTGGGGTTCAATTATATCGGTACCATATTTTGAGATACCAAATTCTATTCCAATTATCACTTGCTACACAACAAACTACACATTACTTGTGCAAAACAAAAAGTTGCATTATTCTGACTCTGTGAATTAGAAATCTGGACAGGCCCAAAAGGATGACTGGCTCTCCTTCATCATGTCTCTCAGCTGGGTAAAGCAGAGAGAAAGGGATGACTTACTGAATTTTTCAGACTATAAGATGCAACCCCTCACCAGTTTGAGAGGAATAATGCTTGTTAATGCTGCTGTTGGGTTCTGTGTACATCTGTCCAAAAAATATTGTAAATGGCCGTGGGGTAGAATCTCTCGGGGCTTTTTCAGGAATGCGTCTGGTACATAAGCTGGGATAACTAAGGGTTAGGTTCAGCTGAAGACTGTAGGTTGGCACCTCTACGGATGATCTCTCCATGTGGCCTGAGCTTCTCATAGCATGGCAGCTACATTTAGAGAGGGGACCCAGAAAATGAATCTAGAGAGCAAGTGTTTTAAGATACCAAGACGAGATACACACAACTCCTACAGACCTAACCTCAGAAAGCCTGTTTCCCTCAACCTCATTCTACTGATTATATGTGTATCACTAGAACCCAGATTCAAGGTCTAGATTTGGTAGGTGAATAAGAAGGTCACAATAGAGAAGAGTTTGTAGAGCAATATTGTATTATAGCCATTTTTGTAAAATAAAACCTACCATACCTGGTGATTACTAGCAGGTAACTTTCTTTAATCTAGGCTACTGTATCATTTTGGAGAAAAGGTCCTAATTTTGAACAAATTTTACTATGAGACTATTCATAGATATAGAATCTGAAATTTGCATTGTTATTGAAATTAACTTTTGAATCAAGGACCAGGTTCCATAAAGGAAAAATAAGGGGCTCTATTACATGATATCTAATGAAAACAAATCACTTCCATAAACTTATTTTGACCTAATGTTTACACACTGAATTCTTTCCAAATGGATTAGTGTTAGCAATATGCACTCTGGCTAAATTATGATATGAGTTTGCCTTTGATGTTGTCTAGTCTTTGTGAAAGAGAGGTGACATGAATGGTTAACCATAGATAAATAGGTAACCTATTATAACCATAGGTAACCTAGATAAATTATGCAGGGTATTGGCAAGAGTAAATATTATGTGGGACATGTGATCTTACACAAAGCATACTTTCTTTTTAATGTTTACTATAGATGTTATTCTTCTTCTTATTTTTTATTGTTCAAGTACAGTTGTCTCCATTTCACTTCCCCACTTCCACTACCCCCTACTCCACCCATCCCAGCCTCCCACTCTCAGTCCTACCCCCCTGTGGCTTTGTCCATGTGTCCTTTATACATTTTCCTTGATGATCCTTCCCCTATTTACCCCCATTATCCCCCTCTTCGCTGGTTATTGTCCGTTCTTTATTGCAGCGTCTGTGGTTCTATTTTGCTTGCTTGTTTGTTTGTTTTCTTGGTTAGGTCCCACTTATAGGTGAAATCATATATTTTTCTTTCACTCCTTTAGCATTTTGTAAATACTAACTATAAATACTCCTTTAGTATTTATGACTTTTCCCTACCTCTGTTATACTAGCCTAGAAACACTCAGGTATGGTTAAAAACAAGTATCTTTCTACTTTCTGCTTGCTACTTTTTATTGATAAGTTNTTGCAGCGTCTGTGGTTCTATTTTGCTTGCTTGTTTGTTTGTTTTCTTGGTTAGGTCCCACTTATAGGTGAAATCATATGATATTTTTCTTTCACTCCTTTAGCATTTTGTAAATACTAACTATAAATACTCCTTTAGTATTTATGACTTTTCCCTACCTCTGTTATACTAGCCTAGAAACACTCAGGTATGGTTAAAAACAAGTATCTTTCTACTTTCTGCTTGCTACTTTTTATTGATAAGTTTAATAAAATTTTATGTCTTGAATAGATCTTATTTTGGCTTGATTATAATCATGGTTGTAAGTGGAAACCACAGGTTTTAACCTTCAGTTAATGAAAAATTCTAGAAGAAAATTTTAAGTAAATAAGCTGGTGACATAAGTTACAATGTTTAACCTTTGTTAGGAGAGACAAGGAAGAAAATATGTGAATATTCACATAGCCGTTACCAAATTTCTAGTTAAAACTTCACGTGTTCTTTTTTTAATTTTATTTATTTACCTTTAGAGGGGAAGGGAAGGAGAGAGGGAGAGAAATATCAATGTATGGTTGCCTCTCATGCATCCCCTGCCGGGAACTGGAAACTGGCCTGCAACCCAGGCATGTGCCCTGACTGGGAATTGAACTAGTGACCCTGTAGTTTGTAGGCCAGTGCTCAATCCACTGAGCCTCCACTGAGCCACACTAGCCAGGGCATGTTTTTTTTTTTAAACCAGAAGAGACAAAGAACTTTCTTCCTTAAAAAAATAGAAAATTTGAAACATTGTTAGACTTGCTAACTTCTAATCTAGAATGTTTTAAAAGGCATACTTCTTACACTGTTTCAGAAAAATGTGTTCATCCAACATTTTAAGGTATATGTGGTATAGGATGTTTTCCTGATAAAAATTGGGTATGGCTGGGTATGTCTTGGCTACTAACTTTAAAAGACTAAGAATTTTTAAGTAATTTAGAAACATATCTAAAGATAATCTTTTTTAAAAAATTGCATTTAAAATAATGAATCTAACAGTTGTTTTCTTCATCTATTTCTCAGTAGAATTTAAAGATAAATGAACCCTTCCATATTGAAATACTTTATTATTTTAGCTCCTGTCACTGCATTTTACTGTTTGTCATTATTTTTAATGTGTTTAGGTGTATATATGATATCATTATATCTTACCCTATCTATTTATATCATGTCTGTATATTGAAAAGATTAAAGTTTACATATATAAAATTAAATGAACTAGGGTATAATGAATTTATTAAATAAGCTAGACACAGTAGGTTAAAGCATAAAGCAATTTCAACACCCCCATCTGTACACCTTCAAACTGCTCTAAGTGTTTATTTCCTATCCTTGTATAAAACATCTAGTAAATTCCAAGCACTTATAATCACATTTGAGCACTGAAAAGTCTGTTGCAACTAATGACAAAACTTTATTCTCTCATTCGAGTAAAGGCTTATATCCTTTCCAGGCAGCTTGGTCTGATCTGTCATAGCAACTGTCACACACTTGATGCCCAGCTTCATTCTCCTACTGGCTTTATCTCCTCTTCTATATTCCAGTTGATGAATATGTTTATTCCCAGACTTAGGAGTAGGGTACTGGGTAACAGGAAATAAGCATAATGTTATGTGGCCGCTACAATTACAATAGGAAATCAGGACCACCTTTGTGTCACCTGTTGAAGTAAAGCAGTGGAGTCTATCAGAGGATATTTTAGGAGTCCTTGGAAGATGACCATCACTGGAGACTACTTTTCCTGCAGTTCTCTGATGAAGGGAACTATCCCAATTAGCTTTTAGGACTAACCCTCTCAGTCCCTAGCTCTTGGTTGTCTGTCTACCAAGGCACACTGTCTCTCTTGAGGTCAGTTTGCCCATGTCCCTTTCCACAGGGTTCGATTCTGACCCATAAGAAAGCACCTTGCAGAACTGAAGTTTTGCGTATGCCCCATGTGTTTGCTCCACTGCTGCCACAGGGCATTAGAGCCTATAGCCTTTTCATGCCTGAATCAAAAAATACTTCTTACTTCTTACACCCTTAAAATCAAAAAGGACACTCATAAAATCTATAAAAGGCTTTTTAATCTTCACTTCACCTGACTTAGTGGCCGGAGAAGAATGTATATCACTTTAGCAGATCTCTCCAAGTAAGTTTCCCATCTGTTGTTCCTTTTATCAACACTCTCTCCCCTCCTCATATAATCAGGAGTTCAATAAATAATGAGTTTTACTGTGTTTTACCATGTTCTGTTTATGATCTAGCACCTAGTCTTTTTGCTCAGTGAAGCCATCCCTAAAAGCAAAGAAGCTCTAAAACCATAGTTACATTTCACATTATGTAACAGAGTCGGCTACTAAAGAGACCTTAAGACCTTTAATGCTAATTTGATATCTCAAAAAAATGTCATGAAAAATACCTTGAGACTAAGTCAAATTAAGGACCAATGTTCAACTTTAATTACTAAGTGATGATTTTTTACATAATCTAAATTTTGTGGAGCACTTTCTCGGTATCACATCCACACTAATTATTTCTTAAATTGTATGCCGTGTATATTGCTAGGCAAGGCAACTAGACTCATTCACACATGAGTATCCAGTGATTTGTTTTGTACAAATTTCTAATTATTCAAAGTTGGTTATATTAAACCTATGAATAGGTTGATTAAGATGCGAGTTTATATTCCCAAAGTGTTTAAATTCTTGCTAATTAGAGAAGTCAGCTGCAGGTGTGACTACTACCTTGGATCATGTTTTTCTTAAGTAAATGCAAAATCTTCCCTTTTCTTATGACATTAAAATTAAACTCCTTAATTAAAAGTCACAGATGCTCCTTTTCTATGTGATTCCTATTTCCGACAAGGACCCTACCTCCCAGTACTTTCACATTCTGTCCTGCTCATCTTGTGCTCTTCTTGACGTAAGAAACTCATCAAATGATTTCCCCAGGTGTCTTCTGCTCTCACTCCCTCTAGTTAAAGTCCTGTGCCAATCATTACACTAATTCATTAAGAATGTGCTGCTTAGTCTGATTGCAAAGATGTACCTGTAGATTCACCAAGCTAGATTTTAAATTTAAAGAGCCTTCTCTGTCCTCTTAGATCTAGGTCAGCCTTAATGACCTGCCTAAGCCAAGGGGATAGTAGCAAGCACAATGCAAGCAGACACTTAAAATAAACACTTTCATTTTAAGATTCCATCACATTCTGGAAATCTTTCTACCACTGTATGAAGAAGCTTGAGTTAGCCTATTTGAGGATGCAATGAGACCACAAGGACAGAAACAAGTCAAATCATCTGTGGCCCCAGACCAACCAGACTCCAGACACCAGTAGTATGAAGACTTCCCGACTATTGTGTCCCAGTCATACCCACCAGTACCTGCAGTGGTCAGGTAAGCCTGTCCAGAACAGAAGTGCTGCCAAGTTGACCCATACATTTTGGGCTAGTTTGTCATATATACTCTGAAATAGTAGTTAGAAACAATTACATATTTATTGGGGTATAAAAAACAAATCATATAATAATGATGTATTATACTGACACAAATGCCTTAATTTAAAAAAATTATCCATACTCTTAATTATACTAAATGTATATATGTTCCTGATGTCATTTGAAATTTGAGTTTCGATTATGAGACCTCTAGGTCAAAGAAAAAAGAAAATTAAACTTTTAACATTTGAACTTTTCTTTTCTTCCTATGGTTATTAGAACTTATAAATAAATGTACATTTTGTGAATAAGCCTACTTTTTTAATGCAGTTTACTGAAAAGTGGCCTGTGTAGGGAACATAAAAGAACATGTCACAGTGAAAATAAGGGTTGAAGTGAGGAAGCACGTGGCACATCGTTTTGAAGTAGCAGTGGCAGCAGTGTATGTACAAGAGTCTACAATTTAATGAGCAGACCTTACTAAGAGTATACCTCTCAAAATATGGAGGAAACAATTAACTGCCGTGTAAGACAGTATTTGGAAAGTGATACATGAGAGATGCAAAGTAAAACAGGGAGACAAAGGAAAGAAATATAAATTCCTTGGTGAAGGATGGGAGAAGAAAACATATGCTTTCACTTCGTGAAAGGAGAATTTAAATTGAGTTGAAAAATAGATTGGATGGTATGAAAGGAAGATGATTCAGGTAGAGGGAAGAGCACAGTATAGCACAAATTCAACGAAGTTCTTGTTAGAATCAGACAGTTTTTGATGTGGTTATATCTGAATTAAGATTTCCAACAAATTCTCAGGTATCCACCAGCTCTAGAAATTTAAATTGCCATTAGCATATATACATCTTGCATGGAAATCATGCTGACCTCTTAAACTTTCTTCAGCCATAATAACTCTGAAAATGGGTATATCACCATTGTTCTTTCCTGGATATACAGTTTGGGAGGGTGTCAGTCCTTAAACAACCTTTATGCNAGGGAGACAAAGGAAAGAAATATAAATTCCTTGGTGAAAGATGGGAGAAGAAAACATATGCTTTCACTTCGTGAAAGGAGAACTTCAATTGAGTTGAAAAATAGATTGGATGGTATGAAAGGAAGATGATTCAGGTAGAGGGAAGAGCACAGTATAGCACAAATTCAACAAAGTTCTTGTTAGAATCAGACAGTTTTTGATGTGGTTATATCTGAATTAAGATTTCCAACAAATTCTCAGGTCTTCACCAGCTCTAGAAATTTAAATTGCCATTAGCATATATACATCTTGCATGGAAATCATGCTGACCTCTTAAACTTTCTTCAGCCATAATAACTCTGAAAATGGGTATATCACCATTGTTCTTTCCTGGATATACAGTTTGGGAGGGTGCCAGTCCTTAAACAACCTTTATGCCGATATTGATCTTAACAACACCTAACATAGCAGAAGATATTTCTCTTGTTAATTTTCATAATTTGTGTAAGCTCTGTGAGGAATTGAATTTTTACTCTTAAACTTATTTTAAAGAAAAACTCTAAGAAAAACAAAACAGAGCATAGGGTTAATAAGATCTGTGTAAAGCATGTTAAGAAAAATCTCAAATAGCCATTTACTAAAAAGGTTAATGGGGTAATTGCCAGCAATTTTATCCACTCATTAAAGTGTCATTACTAATGACAACCTTGTAAATGCTTCATTTGCCAAAGTTACAAATACATTAGTATTTCTAAAAAATCATGATTCAAATAATGAATTTCTCATTTTTATTTCTCCTCATTTAGTCTGAATAATAGAGACTTCTTTAATGTGTTTTACTTTATCACTGTATGAAAGCAGACTTTTTTTGAATAGTGGTAACAAAAAATAACTTTATCTTCATTTTCTCTATTAATGACAGTGTCACCTAATACTAAAAATTAAAGGATAAAACAATTTATAATTTTCTTGACTTTATATGATTTATGGCAATTGCAATGCACATTAGTATGTAATAGATATTTAATTTAAAACCATCTTTATAACTATGTTACCACAGATACTTTTCCTGACTATGTACCAAAACATATGCTAAACACATGAACTATATATATTTTTAAATACTCAAAATCTTGGTTTAATTCTAATTTTATAAACAAGGGAACTAGTGGTTTGAAGAACTACATTACTTCCCCAAGGTCCCATAAGTAGTAAGTAGCAGGATGCTGAGAGTGAATTCTGTCTAGGTTTATGTCTCTAGGTCAAGGCTAGGAGTTGTATCTTGCTTTTGTCATTTCTGAAAAATCATATTTTATGTAGGTCATCATCTCTACATGCTTCATCCCTGAATGTAACTCAGAATCACTGAGCACCAATTTACTGCTGATCTTACAAAATTTAATTCTTTTCCTCCACTCTTAAAAATTATTCTTCACTAAGAAATAAATTACATGTATTAAAATGTATAGAAACTGTTTGTACACCTAAAACACACAAACTGTACCCTATACCTCTATCTAGATAAAATTTTTTTCTGAAAAAATCTGTTACAAAAGTAATAGATATGATTGAAATTAAAATGACCATATGACCCAAAGCAATTCACAGATTTAATGCAATTCCTATAAAAAATATCAGTGGCATTTTTCACAGAACCAGAACAAATAATCCCAAAATTTAAATGGAAATGCAAAAGACTCCAAGTTGCCAAAACAATCTTGAGAAAGGACAGAATTAGAGGTATCACACTATCTGATATTGAGCTATATTACTAGGATATAATAATCAAAAACAGTATAATGTGAGAATAAAAACGGACACAGACAAGTGGAACAGAATAGAGAGTCCATATAGTAGACACATATATTGTCCCCTAATATATGACAAAGGAAGTAAAAATATACACTGGAATAACAACAGTCTCTTTAACAAATGGTGTTGGGAAGACTAAACAGATATATGCAGGAGGAAGGAAGGAAGGAAGGAAGGAAGGAAGGAAGGAAGGAAGGAAGGAAGGAAGGAAGGAAGGAAGGAAGGAAGGAAGGAAGGAAGGATGGATCTGGACCACTCTCTTATACCATATACAAAAATAAACTCAAAATGGATTAAAGACTTGAATGTAAAGTCTGAAACCATAAAACTTCTAGAAGAAAATGTAGGAAGTAAACTGTCTGATCAGTCTAACTAACTTTTTTTTTGGACATGTGCCCTTGAAAAGAAAAAAACAAAGAAAAAAATAAGCGAATGAGATTATATAAAACTAACAAGCTTCTGCAGAGCAAGTGAAAACTTCAACAAAACAAAAACACAAATTACTGACTGACCATAACCACAAATTACATATCTGATAAATATATTCAAATTGTATAGAAACTCATACAATTCAATAACAGAAATAAATAATTTGATTGAAAAATGGGCAGAGGACATGAAAAGACATTTCTCTTAAGAGGACAACAGATGGCCAGCAGACATATGAAAAGATGCTCAACATCACTAATCATAATTAAGACACTATGTTCATCACTCAAGAAACATCCCTCTTGCCACTTCCCAAATGATTCCTTCCCATCCTCTATTGCCAAGAACATGAACAAATCATTTTTATTATTCCATTCTCTGTAGATTATTGTCTTGTCATTTTTTTAAAATTTATTTAATTATTTTTCAAGTACAGTTTTCTGTCTATTACTCCCATCCCATCCCATCCACTATGCTTCCCACTCCCTCCCATTTCCACTCTTCTCAGGTGTTGTCCATGTATCTTTTATATATGTTCCTCTAAATCCCTCCCCTATTTCCCCTGAAATTCCCTCCCCTCTCCCTTCACTGTCAGCCTGTTCTCTATTTCAGTGTCTTTGGTTATATTTTGCTTGCTTGTTTGTTTTATTGTTTAGCTTGCTGTTAAAGGTGAGATCATATGGTATTTGTCCTTCAACACCTGGGTTATTTCACTCAGCATTATGCTTTGCAGTTCCATCCATGTTGTTGCAAAAGGTAGGAGCTCCTTCTTTCTTTGTGTGGCATAGAATTCCATTGTGTGTACATACCATAGTTTTTTGATTCGTTTATTTACTGATGAGCACCTAGGCTGCTTCCAACTATTGGCTGCTGTAAATTGTGCTGCTATGAATATTGGGGTGCATAAGTTCTTTGGGATTGGTATTTTAGGGTTCTTAGGATACAATCCCAGCAGTGGAATTGCTGGGTCAATAGGCAAGTCCAATTTTAGTTTTCTGAGAAAATTCCATACAGTTTTTCATAATGGTTGTACCCACTAACAGTATACTAGAGTCCACTTTTCCCCATACCCTCTCCAGCATTTGTTGTTTATTGCTTTCTTTATGATAGCCATTTTCACCAGTGCAAAGTGGTATCTCATTGTGGTTTGAATTTGCATTTCTCTGATAGCAAGCAATATTGAGCATCTTTCCACATGTCTCTGGATCCTCTGTATGTCCTCCTTGGAGAAGTGTCTGTTCAAGTCCTTTCCCCATTTTTTAATTGGGTTAGTTGTCTTCTTAGAGTGAAGTCAGTTGTATATTTTGGAGATTAAACCTTTGTCTGAGGTATCATTGGCAAATATGTTTTCCCATACAGTTGGTTGTCTTTTTATTTTAATGCTGTTTTCTTTAGCTGTGCAGAAGCTTTTTATTTTCATGAGATCCCATTTGTTTATTATTTCCTTTATATTCCTTGCTCTAGGGGACATACCAGTAAAATGTTGCTGCATAAAATATCTGATATTTTCCTGTCAATGTTCTTGTCTAGGACTTTAATGGTGTCACGGCTTATATTTAAGTCTTTTATCCACCTTGAATTTATTTTGGTGTATGGTGTAAGTTGGTGCTGGAGTTTCATTTTTTTTTTTTTGCATGTAGCTGTCCAGTTCTCCCAATACCATTTGTTGAAGAGGCTATCTTTACCCCATTTTATGTTACTGCCCCCTTTGTCGAATATTAATTGACTGTAGAGAGTTGGGTTTATTTCTGGGTTCTCTATTCTGTTCCATTGGTCTATGTGCCTGTTTTTATGCCAGTACCAGGCTGTTTTGATTACAGTGGCCTTGTAATACAGTTTGATATCAGGTATTGTGATCCCTCCTACTTTGTTCTTCTTTCTCAAAATTGCAGCTGCTATTCGAGGTCTTTTGTGGTTCCATATAAATTTTTGAAGTGTTTGTTCTATGTCTGTGAAATATGCCATTGGCACTTTAATAGGCATTGCACTAAATCTGTAAATTGCTTTGGGTAGTAAGGACATTTTGATGATGTTAATTCTTCCAATCCATGAACATGGTATATGTTTCCATAGGTTTGTGTCTTCCTTGATTTCTTTCTTCAGTGTTGTGTAGTTTTCTGCATAAAGGTCTTTTACCTCCTTGGTTAGATTTATTCCCAGATATTTTATTTTTGTTTTTGCTATATCGAATGGGATTTTTTCTTGATTTCTGCTTCTGCTGATTCATTGTTAGTATACAAAAATGCCTTTAGTTTCTGGATATTGACTTTGTATCCCACTGTTTTGCCAAATTCATTTATTAGTTTGAGCAGTTTTTTGGTAGAGTCTATAGCATTTTCCATGTACACTATCATGTCATCTGCAAACAATGACAGTTTTGTTTCCTCCTTTCTTATTTGAATGCCTTTTATTTTATTTTCTTGCCTGATCACTGAGGCTAAAACTTCCAATTCTATATTGAATAGAGGTGGTGAAAATGGACAACCTTGTCTTGTTCCTGATCTTAGTGGAAAAGCTTTTAATTTTTGCCCATTGAGTATGATGTTGGCTGTAGGCCTTTCATATATGGTCTTTATTATATTGAGGAATACTCCCTCTATTCCCACTTTGCTGAGTGCCTTTATCATAAATGGGTGTTGTACCTTATCAAAAGCTTTTTTCTATATCTATTGATATGATGATGTGTTTTTTGTCTTTGCTTTTGTTTATGTGATGTATTACATTTACTGATTTGAGGATATTCAACCATCCTTCCATCCCTGGGATGAATCCCACTTGGTCATGGTGTATGATCTTTTTGGTGTATTGTTGGATGCAATTTGCCAATATTTTATTGAGGATTTTAGTGTCTATGTTCATTAGCGATATTGGCCTGAAGTTTCCTTTCTTTGTTGTGTCTCTGTCTGGTTTTGGAATTAGGATGATGCTGGCTTCAAAAGAGAGCTTGGGAGTTTCCCATCACTTTGGATTTTTTGGAATAGTCTGTGAAGAATATGGGTTAGCTCTTCCTTAAAAGCTTTGTCGAATTCTTTTGTGAAGCCATCTGGTCCAGGGCTTTTGTGTGCTGGGAGTTTTTTGATTACTGCTTCAATTTTATCTGCTGTTATTGGTCTTTTCAGGCTTTCTACTTCTTCACTGAGTTTTGGAAGATTATATTTTTCTAGAAGTTTGTCCATTTCACCTAGGTTTTCAAATTTCTTGGCATACCGTTCTGCATAGTAATTTCTTACAGTCCCTTCTATTTCGGTGGTATTAGTTGTAATCTCTCCTCTTTCACTTCTGATTATGTTTATTTGTGTCCTGCTTCTTCTTTTCTTGATGAGCCTACTTAAAGGCTTGTCTATTTCATTTATCTTTCAAAAAAACCAACTCCTGGATTCATTGATCCTTAGAATTGTGCTTTTAGTCTCTATGTCATTTAATTCTGCTCTGATCTTCCTTATTTCCTTCTTCCTACTTGCTCTGGGCTGTCTTTGTTGTTGTTCCTCAAGTTCTCGCAGGTGTCGGGTTAGGTTGTTTGTTTGAAATGTTTCTATCTTCTTTAGATAGGCCTGTATTGCTATGAACTTCCCTCAGGACTGCCTTCACTGTGTCCCATTAATTTTGGGTTGTTGTGAGTTCATTTTCATTTGTTTCCAGGAACTTTTTGATTTCTTTTTTAATTTCATTCTGGATACATTCATTGTTTAATAGCATACCATTCAGTCTCCATGATCTTGGTGGGTTTTTTTTTGGGGGGTGGGTTGATTTGTAATTTCAGTCCCTTGTGGTCAGAGAAAATGCTTGGTATGATGTCAATTTTCTTGAATTTGTTGAGGCTCATTTTGTTTCCTATCATGTGGTCTATCTTTGAAAATATTCCATGTACATTAGAAAAGAATGTGTATTTAGCTTCTTTGCGATGGAGGGCTCTATATATATCAATTAGGTCCATTTCTTCTAGAGCGTCGTTTAATGCTGCTATATCTTTGTTGATATTTTTTGGAAGATCTGTCCATTTTTGACAGTGGAGTGTTAAAATCCCTTACTATAATTGTGTTGCTGTCAATATCTTTCTTGAGGTCCTCCAGAATTTTCTTTATATATTTGGGTGCTCCTGTGTTGGGTACATATATATTTATGATGTTAATGTGTTCTTGGTGGATTCTTCCCTTGAGTATTATGAAGTTACCTTCTGGGTCTCTTTTTATGGCCCTTTTTTTGAAGTCTATTTTGTCTGATATTAGAATTGCTCCCCTGGCTTATATTTTTTTGTCTGTTTGCTTAGAAATTTTTTTTCCAGCCTTTCACTTTTAGTCTATGATGGTCCTTTGTCCTGAGGTGGGTCTCTTGTAGGCAGCATATGTGTGGGTCATGCTTTCTTATCCATTCAGCTAGTCTATGTCTTTTGATTGGAGCAATTAATCCATTTATGTTTAAGGTTATTATTGACAGGTACTTTTTCATTGCCATTTTTGTACCTGAGTTCCTCTCTCTTTCTCTCTTTTCCTTCCTTTCCTTAAAGCAGTCCTTCTAGTATTTCTTGTAGAGCTGGTTTGGTGGAGGCATATTCTTGTAGACTTCTTTTGTCTTGCAAGCTCTTTATTTGGCCTTCTATCTTGATAGAGAGACTTTCTGGGTAAAGTACCCTTGGTTGTAAGCCTCTGGTTCTCATTACTTGGAATATTTCTTCCTGTTCTCTTCTTGCTTGGAGTATTTCCATTGAGAATTCAGTAGGTAACCTTATTGGGGCTCCCTTGTATGTTACTTCCTTTTTCTCCCTTGCTGCCTTTAAGACTCTCTCTTTGTCTTGGAATTTTGCCATTTTAATGATGATGTGTCTTGAAGTGGTCCTCTTTGGGTTCCTCTTGATTGGGACTCTCTGTGATTCCTGGATTCCTGTGACTTTTTCTCTCATCAAATTTGAAAAATTTTTCATCATTACTCTTTCAAATAGGTTTTGTATCCCCTGTTCTTCTTCTTCTCCTTTTGGTATTCCTATTATTCTGATATTATTATGTTTCATATTGTTTTGCATTTCTCTTAACCCCTTTTCATTCTTCCTGAGCCTCTTTTCCTTTTCTTGCTCTTTCTGGGAGATTCTTTCTACTGTGTCCTCCAACTCTCTTATCCGATCTTCTGCCTCATTGACCCTGCTTTTCATTCCTTCTACTGCATTCTTCAGTTCAGAAACTGTATTCTTCATTTCCTCTTGGCCTTTGCTGATAGTTTCTATTTCCTTTTTCATGTTGATATAGTTTGCAGAGAGTTCATTGTAGCTCTTCTCTAGTTTCTGGTAGCTCATTGTGAGCTCTTTGAATTTCCTGATAACCAGTGCTTTGAATTCCATATCAGATAGTTGACTTGCTTTTTTTTTCACGTAACATTCTTTCTGAGACTTCCACATTTTCTTTCATTTGGACGTTGTTTCTTTGTCTTCCTATTGTTTGTGAGACTCTTCTTGTTAGCGTCAGCTTCTTAAATTGATCTGTTCTGATTCCCTGGGTTTATGTTGTGAATTTCTGGGGTAGAATACCTGTGAGATTCAGTGGTGCAGTCTCCTGCAGGTATCTTGATCTTCACTCCTTCCACCTACTTTTTTCTTTGTGTGTGCAAATTAGCTGGAGGGGGAGGAAAAATGGTTTATGACAGCAGGAGAGTACTTTATGATATTTACAGTCACAGCTGGTAGAGAGGAGATAGAAAATCTTTAGGCTATATATAGTGTTAACCTTAAACTTCAACCCAACTTGCTGCTTTTAAGAAAGAATGGACCAAAGATAAGTCTCTTGTTGGGGAGGGAAGGCTTGTGAGTTGGATCTAGAAGCAGTGAGATTGCGGGTGGTCAGATTTTGAGGTAAGTTGAGAGTAAAGAATAGTAAATAAGTGTAGCATGTGAGCAAGTAGAGTTTATCACTACAGTGATAGAATTCAGGAACCTGTAAAGTAGGCTAAGACCCGAGAGATGTGTTGTGAATTATTTACCGTGGTATAGAAAGCAACAAACAAACATTTAAAAAAAGGGCAGGAGAAGGGAGGAAAAAGCAATAAGCTTGTGATGAAAGGAAGAAGGACTAAAACAGGAAAAAAGAAAGGAGAGGAACAAAGTATTGAAAGATAAAGCAATAATAAAATTAAAAAATATATGATTACTGAAAAAAAGAGTTTACAAAAGTTAAAAAAAAAATACACCACAACCTCCCTTGGTTTCAAACTGTCCAATCTGGTTTGTGTGGTTTCAGCAGGACCCCTCTGTGGGTTGGGTTGTAGGCCCAGGCACACACCCCTGCGCCAGCCAGGCTACCAAATTGGGGTGCAGGCTCCCACCTACCCGACAGGCTGCCTGGGTCCCACGGGATCTGGTACTGGTCCTCCCGAGTCCTGTGGCTGGGTGAGAAGCAAGGCAAGCTGCCTTCACAGGAGAACACCTCAGTCCACTTTCCAATAAAAACTTCTCCAGAAAGCGTGCCTCTCAATCCAGCCCAATCCCCATCCTGACAGGTTACGACAATGCCTCTCTTATATCTCCTGGGCTGGCAGGCTGGCGGGCTGGCAACCACGGAGATTGCAACTGAACACAGCCCCCTGTCCTTGCCACCCTCCCTGCAAACCTAGGCAGACAGGTCTCTGCCCTGTGCCACACAGCCTTGCCAAGATGGGGAGGGAGGGAGCCAGCTCTCTTCCAAGGACCCCCTAGCCAGCCCAAGGCTCTGCCGGGTGCCGGGCTCCCAATGAGTCTTCTGTGGCAGAGGCACCTGATGCTGGCTGCAGAGGAAGCCTCTGGCCCCTGACTGCTGTGGCAGCAGTGTCTTCGAGGCCGCTACATGGGCTGCTGGCCCGGCCGCCTCCATCCTTACTCATGTCCCTGAGACCCCACTGACCTGTAGCTGTCTGGTCCATCCCTATATCTGGTCTCTTATTTTCATAAATGTTGGAGGCGTGTTGATTGGGGAATTGATTGCGCTGTTCCTCAGTAGATCTGCCAGGATTTTCTCCCAGGGGTGTGAGAACTGGAGTCGCTCTGTCCTACTCTGTCACCATTTTCTTCCACCTTGCCCTGTTTAAAGTTTTGATTCAAATAAGACAAAAAAGTATTTTGTGTCTGGTTTTCCTTGTTCAGAACATTTCTGTGGTTCATGAAAGTAGTATGTAAAGAATGCTCCTTTATACTACTGAATAGTATCCCAATGTATGAGTAATCACAGTATTTTAAAATTTTTTAATTAAATTTATTGGGTTACACTGGTTAATAAAAGTACATAGGTTTCAGGTGTAGAATTTTATTTGTACACTGTACTGTATACTCACCACCGAAGTCAAGTCTCCTTCCATCGCCAAGTATTCTTCCTTCACCCTGTTTGTTCGACCTGACCTAGCCCCTTTCCCTCTTTTCCTATGGTAATCACCATACTGGGGTTTGTGTTTGAACTTTTTTTATTCTTTGCTTTAATACTTAAAATTAAAAAAAATTAATACTTAAAATATTAAACCACAACATTTTAATCAACTTCCATGTAGATAGACATTTTGGTTGTTTCCAATAATTGGTTATTATGAAAAATCTAGCTGTGAATATTTGTGCATGTGTTTTAATAGACATAGTTTTCATATTTTTGGACAATATAAAAAAATAAGAATGGGTGTTCATAGAATAGATGTCTTTTAAACTCCTATTAGAAATTGCCAAACTAATTTTTGGTGTTATTTTATAATTTTACATTTCCAGAAGCAGTAGGCAGTGTTCTGCATTTTGTCAGTATTCCGTGTTGTTAGTCATTTTTATCTTAACTACTCTAATAGGTGTGTAATAGTAGCTCATTTTGATTTTAATTTTAATTTTTTGATGAGGGATGATAATGAGTGTTCATGAAATTATTAGCCATTTGTGTATTTCCCTATGTGAAATGTCTATTTAATTATTTGCCCATTTTTATTTTGTAATTTATCTTCTTTTTTAAATGATTTTATTTATTTATTTTTAGAGTTAAGGAAAGTGGGGAGAAAGAAATGAAAAGAGGCTACAGTTAGTTGCCTCCCACACAACCCCCTCCTGGGATCGTGACCCACAACACAGAAATGTTCCTTGACTGGGAATCTAACCTGGGATACTCTGGCTTGCAGGCTGACACTCAGTCCACTGAGCCACACCAGCCAGAGCATGTAATTTGTCTTATTAATATTGATTTGCAAGAATTGATTGTCTAATTTAGACAAAACTTTTTTGTCATATATATGAATTGTACATGTTTCCTCCCATTCAGAGCCAATGTATTTATTTCACTAAATAAGTATTTTTCAGTGGGCTTCATTTTTAGAGCATTTTTATTTTTATTTTTTATTTTTAATATATATTTTTTATTGATTACACCATTACAGTTGTTCTATTTCCCCCTTCATTCCCCTTCACCCACACACCCCCTCTCCCACCATTACCCCCCTTAGTTTATGACCACGTGTCTCAAGTTTTTTAGATTCTAAATCTCCCCTACTATTCTTTCCCTCCCCCCCATCTATTTTCTACCTACTGTCTATGCTATTTTCTGTACATTCTCCCCCGTTCTACTCCTCCCACCCCCCTGTTGCTAACCCTCCATGTGTTCTTCATTTCTATGGTTCCACTCCTGATCTAGCTGTCCTCTTGGTTTGCTTTTGTTTTAGGTGTGGTTGTTAATAACTGTGAGTTTGCTGTCCTTTCACTGTTCATATTTTTCATCTTCTTTTTCCTATATAACTCCCTTTAGCATTTCATATAATAAGGGCTTGGTGATGATGAACTCCTTGAACTTGACCTTATCTGAGAAGCACTTTATCTGTCCTTCCATTCTAAATGAAAGTTTTGCTGGATAAAGCAATCTTGGCTGTAGGTCTTTGGATTTCATGACTTGGAATACTTCTTTCCAGCCCCTTCTTGCCTGTAAGGTCTCTTTTGAGAAATCCGCTGACAGTCTGATGGGTACTCCTTTGTAGGTGACTGTCCCCTTATCCCTTGCTGCTTCTAGGATTCTCTCCTTCATTTTAGTCTTGGCTAATGTAATTATGATGTGCCTTGGTGTGTTCCTTCTTGGGTCCAACTTCTTTGGGACTCTCTGAGCTTCCTGGATTTCCTGGAAGTCTATTTCCTTTGCCAGACTGGGGAAGTTCTCCTTTATTATTTGTTCAAATAAGTTTTCCACTCGTGGCTGTTTCTTTCCCCCTTCTGGTACCCCTTTTATTCGGATGTTGGAATGTTTAAAGATGTCCTGGAGAGTCCTAAGCCTCTCCTCATTTTTTTGAATTCTCATTTCTTCATTCTTTTCAGGGTGGATGTTTTGTACTTCCTTCTGGTCCATTCCATTGATTTGAGTCCCAGTTTCCTTTCCATCACTGTTGGTTTCCTGTGCATTTCCCTTCATTTCTATTAGTTTAGCCTAATTTGTGACTATAATCAACCAGTTCTGTGAGCATCCTGATGACCAGTGTTTTGAACTGTGCGTCTGAGAGGCTGGCTATTTCCTGGTCACTTAGAGTAATCGGCTCTGGGGTTTTGAGTTCTTCTTGAGCCATCTTTTGGACGGTTTGTGCCTGTTTCATATCAGGATCGGAGCCCTAGGTGTTCACCAGAGCCGGGCAACTCAGTCGATGGGTTGTGAAGCTGTACATGGGGGCGGGGCCAAGGAGGAGCAATGGTGTCCCGTCTGCTGTGTCTCGCCACAGCCGCCAAAGGTGCCACAGTTGCCACCGTTACTGGGACCCACACATTTCGTCCCACTGCACTCGAATGTGCCACTGCTGTCAGCCCTCCACTACTGGGTTTACCCACTGGGGCCTGCGAGGTCCGTCTCACTGTGCGTGAATGTGCGACCATGGTCAGTCTGCCCCACACCCTTACTGGGTCCCGGCTACTTGCGCGCCTAGGTCTGGGGATCTTTCCTGCCGAATCCTGCTCCGCTGCTGGCTCCGCCCCTCTTACCATCCCAGTTGAAAGGTTCGTCATTGTCGGACTTCCGTATAATTCAATTTTCTGTTCTTTGGCTGTGTCTTTGTTCTCCAAACCTTTGTTGTATTCAAACTTGGTTGTGGGAGAAGGCACAGTGTTTCCACCTATGCCTCCATCTTGGCAGAAGTTCCTGGTTCGCATTTTTATGTTTAAAGAAAAATTATTCAGAAAGTATAACATTTCAATATATATCCACATTCTACCTAATTTTTCTCTATTATTATTATATTGTATTAGTGTGATATGTGTATTATAATTAAGGTATTGATTCTGATACATTAATACTAACTAAAGTCCACAGTTTATATTAGGGTTATCTCTTTGTATAGTACAGTTCTATGGATGTAAGCAAATGCATACAGTCATATACCAATCATCATGCTATAATAAAGAATAGTTTCAGAATTCTTTAAATGCTCTGTGTTCCACCTATTCATTTCTTACCCCTGCAACCACTGATGTTTGTTTGTAATATTTCTGTAGCTTTATCTTTAGAATCAGTTTCTTGATCTCCAGAAAGCAAGTTGCAAAGATTTTAAGTGGGATTGAGTGTGACATAGATTAGTTGGTAGAACTGGCATTTTACCAACATGAAGTCCTTATATCCATGAGCATAGAATTTCTTTCCATTTATTTAAATTTTATTTGAATTCTTTTTGAACTCCTTTATAGTTTTATCTTTACCTCTTTATAGAGAGGTAAAAAATCTATAACCTATGAAATTTTAGATTGTCAATATCATAACTGATAAGGCAATTTCTTATACCATTAAAATCCATATTTATACTATAATAAAGCTGTTCAAAGATGGAGCTATTTTGAACTAATATTAACTAATAAATTTAAGCCTTCTTCTTTATAGCTTTTGTTTTTCAATTTTATTAGTCAAATATTCATGAAAATAATCTCTAATGGAAATAATGAGACAATTATTGACATATCAGCAAATTATATGAATAATCACAAATTGTTGTAGAATACAATATGTAACTTCAAGAATTGGAAAGAATACTTGGATGTAAATTTTTAAAAAAACACTGCTTTGATGAATGTTTCCTGAGGCTATTTCTATAGTTATAAGTAGACAAGGCTAAGTTTCAACCCTGTCTGTTTCCAACTGCTGGGGTAAAACAAGGATGGTACTGATGACTGAATGCAGAAATCCCCCAGAGGTGAGTCACCAAAGACTGCTTTCCATGGTTTTCATTATCTCATATTCTGATAATGCTGCATTGCCTACTACTTTAGGTTTTCAAAAGTTTATTAGCTCTTATTTTACCATTATTTTAATTATATAATATTCTCCATGGCATTCTGCCTTCACTGTGGAATTCTCTTTATACTTACTGCAAACACAGTTCTACACTGCTGTGCTTTCACAGAGGAGAAAGGAAAAGCCTTACTGTAAGGCGATAGGGAATACTGTAAAGTATTCCCTATTGTGAGTGGAGATAAATGTTATGAAAGTGGCTTATTCAAGGTGTAAATGGAACAAGAAGAGATAGAAGTAGCTACCAGAGACATTCAGGTACGGTACCATCTACCAAGGCAGGCGAGGTGAAGGAAAGATGGTAATATTCCATTATTAAAGAGCAAATACAAAGGTATGGGAGCATGAACATTTATTGGGCAAAGCAAGTAGCATGGTGCAATAGAGTGTGGTGTGTCTCTGATGTTTCTTACCTGAACTTACTGCACCATGAAGCATCACAGCTAGAGACATTTTCACTGCAATTTATTCTCTGACAGAGGGTACTAATAATTCCAAATTTATTTTGAAGATATAATTTGTGCTATAATCATGAAAAATAGCATGTTATTTTTGACATTTTCTTGTAGGGACATGGAGTAAAATTTGCTGCACCAGAAACAAACAAAAATAATAACTACATTTTGAAAATGGATTGGTCAAAGATTTTGTAAAGGGCATTAATGATTGAATATTTTAGTATCATTATATGTTTAAAATTACAAAGAAAACCTAATCATGTTGGAGAAGACTTTCACTACAATACAGTAAAATCATAAAATCTCCTTTGTGAAAACAATAACAAAAATAGATCATTGACATAGAAGAGAATTTTGAGAAATACATACAAATACACACGAGAACTTAAATTATAATGAATGGTTTTATCTTCTATGAGACAGGAATACTTTGGTAAGTGAAATTGAAAATAAAAAAAATAGCCTTGGCTGGTGTTGCTCAGTGGATTGAGTGTGGGCTGTGAACCAAGGGGTCGCTGGCTCGATTGCCATTCAGGGCACATGCCTGGGTTGTAGTCCAGTTCCCAGTGGGGGCCACGTGAGAGGCCATACATCAACCTTTCATTGATGTTTCTCTCCCTCTCTTTGTCCCTTTCTTCCTTCTCTCTCAAAGTAAACAAATAAAATCTTTAAAAAATAATAATTCTCTTGATCAAAATTAAACTCTCATTTCATATAGCAAAATTCATAGTGGATTTAAAACCTAGCAAACATTTTTTAATTGGATTGTTTGTTTGTTTGGTGTTGAGTTATATGAGATCTTTATATATTTTGGATATTAACCACTTGTTGGAGTTGTTTGCACATTTCTTCTCTTATTTAACTGATTACCTTTTTGCTTTCTTGGTAGTTTTTTTGTGCTGTGCAGAAGCTTTCTAGTTTGCTATAGTCCCATTCACTTATTTCTGCCTTTACTTCCCTTGCCTTTGTGGTCAAATCCAAAAAATCTGGGATGATGGTCCATAAGTTTAGTACCTACATTTTCTTCTGTGTAATTTATTGTTTCAGGTGTTTTATGTAGGTCTTTGATCTATTTAAGTTAATTTTTGTATATGGGGCCAAACTGTAATCTGTTTTATTCCCTTGCATCTGACTTTCCAATTTCCCTAGCACCATTTATTGAAGAGGCCTTTTTCTCTCCATTTTGTTTTTGCCTCCTTTGCCAAAAATTATTTGCCCATATACAAGTGGTTTTATTTGGGGGCTCTAAATTCTGTTTCTTTGCTATGTGTGTCTGTTTTTCTACCAATAACATGCTGTTTTTATAATCATCTTTTTTGTCATTTAAGTTTGGAGTCATTTTAAGTTTGTGATACCTCCAGCTTTGTTCTTCATTCTCAGGATTGCTTAGATTAATTGGAGTGTTCTGTGGTTCCACGCAAATCTGATGAATGAGCACAGGACCTGAACAAACACTTTTCCCAAGAAGATATGCAAATGACCAAGAGATATATGAAAAGTTGCACAACTTCACTAGCTATTAAGAAAATGCAAATCAAAACTACAATAATATACTGCTAACATCTCTTAGAATGGCTACTGTCAAATATACAAGTGTTATATACAAATATATAAATGTTGGAGAGGTTGTGAAGAAAAAGGAACCCTCATTCACTGATGGAGGGAATGTAAACTGGTACAGATACTATGGAAAACAATATGGAGTTTCCTCAAAAAAATAATAATAGGGTATCTATATGATCCAGCAACTCCTATTCTGGGTATGTACCCCAAAGTTTTGAAAACATTTATTTGCAAAATTATGTGCACCTCTATGTTTATTGCAGCATTATCCATAGTGACCAAGACATGGAAACAACTGAAGTATCCTTCAATAATGATTGGATAAAGAAGATGTGGTTCTTATATAAAGTGAAATACTACTCAGCAATAAAAATATGAAATACTGCCATTTGCAACTATGTGTATATATATATATACACATTTATATATGTATACATGTATATACATATCCATATATATGTATATCCATATATATGTACACAGAGTTTGGCAATGTCATTCTAAGTGAAATAAATCAGACAGTAAAATTTAGAAACCATATAATATCACTCATATGTGAGCTATAAAAGTGAAAGCAACAAATAAATAAACAAGAAAAACAAACAAAACTCATAGACACAGACAGCAGGTTGATCATTATCAGAAAGAATGGGCTGTTGGGTAGTAAAGGGAGACAAACGTATGCTGAAAGAAGATAATTTGACTCTGGGTGGTGGGCATGCAATGCAATATGAAGACCATATATCACAGAATTCTCCACTTAAAACCTACATATTCAAATTAATCAATATTACCCCAGTACATTTTTTAAAAAGAAAAAAATCTTACTAACAAAAATTAGAAGACTGGTGTTACACTTTTGGTCAAGGGATTTTAAGAATGAGAGAGAATTGTCCGGATGTTCTGGAGGGAGTCACAAGGACAGTGTGAGAAGAAACACAAACTGTCTTCAGGAGACCAGAACTGGGAGGACAACCTGCAAGGAAATCAGAGCTCAATTCTATAAGAACAAGGAAATAAATTTGATCAACAACCTGTGTGAGTTTGGATCTTCCCCAAAGGTCATAATCTTCAGATGAGATCTGAATAGTCAACACTTCTTTTCCAGCCTAATGAAGCCTGAGCAGAAGACACAGCCTAGTCACTCTATGCATGAACTTCTGACCCACAGAACTGTGGGGTAACAGATGCTTGTCTTCCTTAAGGTGCTGTGTTTGTGGTAATTTGTTATAATGCAATGGAAAACTTACACATCTGATAAAATCATTTTACTATACAAGGATAATTAATGGACTTAGAAACTTTTCCAATATATTACATTGCTAAAATGTACTGCAACTTTTAGGTGGTTGGTACCATCTAAGTTAAAAATTATATAGACTAAAATTATTTGTATCAAAGTATTTACATCCTTGTAAAACTGTATTTGTAATTGTTAGAATATAAGCAAATTACATTTATGAGAAGAACCTTGGTATGTTCGTAGCTATTCCCACAGCCCACTTTCCAAGAAGAAGAGGTAGATCTCAAGATAATGATGGTTCTTCCTTTTGAGAAAAGTAGCTTACTAAGGAGATGATTAAAATCAATATAACTTCATACATGCCAAAAATCATTTTTCTATTATCTTATTAATTAAAAATAATTGATTCAATGTATTTGATGAGAGAAAGAAAACAAGTATATAAACTTTTATCCAGGTAGTTTTAGGTTACCCCTAACAAGAAAAATGATTAGAAAGCTGCAAACATAAAATGCTATTTTGGTAATTTACATAAAATTGTTTTCTGATGGGGTGATTTTTTTACTGCTCTTTATTTCATCAAAACTATCCCAATTCATGAGCCTTTATGGAATAAAATTTCATGTGTAGTAAAACTCTAACCTGCAGATAATTTTGAACATCATTCTCCTCATGCATTCAGTGAATATCATGTTTTAAATTCACATGCACAATCTGGCCAAATATATCATATCATAAAATTTACATAGTTTGCTGTCCTCTTTCAGTGATCACTTATAAAAACAGGTTGAAAATTGGAGGAGATTTTTAATCAGCTTGATATGAAATCTCCTGAGGTTTTTCCATTGGTGCTTCATATTTTCATTTTTGATGTCTTACTTTTTTGAGCCACAACTTTAAAATTCATCCCTAATGGACAGTTAAATAATTGGGGGGGGCATTGCAATGTTGTGAAAGCTGGTGTTTAATAGTTTATTAAATCCCAAGCCTCATCCTCATCAGGGTGATATAACAATATATAGCACTCTATATGTTAATGTAGTCTTGCACTAAATTATATATATATGTATATGGTGTGTGTGTATGTATACACACACAGGGGTTAAGTAGGTTTACAGTTTCATAAATAGTTTCTCATATGGAAAATAATACTGTATTGAACAAATAATAATACAAGAATAAACTTTGTCTTTTGCATACTTACAACTGTAAATTATTTGTGTGCTGCTGGGTATACAGACACACACACACACACACACACACACACACACACACACGTGAGTTAAGTATCAACTGACCTGAGATGGAACACTGTGTGCAATTATAGCATAATATAAATTCTAAGAAGTTAAAATATTTATCTTTTCATGAATTTAAGGGGGATTTAATGACCAAAATTATCATAAAGGAAAAATCATACATAACAACCATGTTACTCAGTGTAGTCTACGTGGTTCTGCTATAACCAATGTTCATTAATGTGAATCTGACAAATATTGCAAAGCAAAACTATAATACATGAAGAAAAATTTCAAAACCCAACAACAAAGTAAAAAAAACATCTAACTTTTTAGATGGAATGCGATCTCTAATCTAAGATTTTGAGTCTTAAACCATTCCTTAAATTATTAAATAGAGGCATAGTGTCCAAGACAAAAAATGCTTTTACTTAAAAATGGTAGTGGGGAAAAATATGGTGTAGGAATGCCAGAAGTGAAAGAGATATGCTTTGAAATATTTGCATGAATATGCATTTATGAGACATAAAAGCAGTGTTTCTCTAAATCTGTAGGTAAAATAGTACAGTAAAGTCGCATGTAGTGACTAAGTGGAATACCTTGGAAAAATTAAAGTAAATGACATAAAAATATTTTTCTTGATAGAGGCATTATGATTCTGCTCTCTTCTCTGCATGCTACATAATTTATATTTGTACCTTTATGTTTTTGGTCAATATGCTCTGTTTGAAGTATTGGTAGGTGTAATATTCTGTAGAGTAGCTACACCACTATGTGAAAAAAAATCAATGCTACTGGCATTTAGGTCAAGTTGAAGTGTGGAGTTCAGCTTTGATCACCATCTCTGTTCTAAATACATAGTAATGATTGATACAATATTAAAGAAGAAAACCTAAGGGCACTGCTAGGCTCAAATATAAGATAAAAATCTCTGTGTGGCAGAAATAGTATAAAAACAAGAAGCAACGATCTGGGTTGCAGCTGCAGGCTTACAAGAGCTCTAAGTCCAAAAGAGGTAGTGTAGGCTAGGAGTTCAGCTTCTGCAGGGCAAATGGTACTATAATTACTTCATGTAAAATGGAAACTCTGAGTTATACTGACTACATGAAGCCAGTGAATAAAATCGGGTCCCCCATACTAATATATTTGTGAATGTTGACACTTATATCTTAATAACAACAAAAATACCTTAAACCTGAAATACAAAGAGTTACCTCAAAAAGTCATGTGAAGCAGAAGTAAAATTGACTTGCATGAGACTACAGTCTGGTTAGCAGCACCTCAGTCACTATGAGCACCTCAGGACTTGAAATTGGATTAAAGTGCTTACTGTCTTGGAATTTCTCTCATAAAAAAGTAACATCATTCTAGGTCAGGGAAAAGAGGGAGAAAGAAAGAAGAAGCAACACTGGAGGAAAAAATGGCTGCAAATTTTGAAAACAAATGAAATAGCCTAAACCACAGATTCAAAAATTCTTACTATTTTTTTTAAAATTGTTGTTCAATTACTGTTGTCCTACATTTTTTCCTGTTGCTCTCACCTGCCCTCCCTAACCCACACATCAACCCCCACCCCGTTGTCCACTCCCATGGGTCCTTTATACATGTTCCTTGATTTACCCCTATCCCCTTCCCTCTGGTCACTGTCAGTTTGTTTCTTATTTCATGTCTCTGGTTATATTTTGCTTTCTTTTTTGTTTTATTGATTATATTCCACTTGTAGGTGAAATCATATGGCATTTTTTCTTTCACTGCCTAGCTTATTTCACTTAATATAATGCTCTCCAGTTCCACCCATACTGTCAAGAAGGGTAGGAGCTCCTTCCTTCTCTCTGCTGTGTACTCTTCCATTGTATAAATGTACCACAGCTTTTTGATCTACTCATTTGCTGATGGGCACTGTTTCTAGCACTGCTATGAACATTGGAGAGCATAGATTCTTTTGAATTGGTGTTTCAGGATTTTTAGGGTATAATCCCAGCAGTGGAATCACTGGATCAAATGGCAATTCCATTTTTTAATTTTTTTAAGGAAATTCCATACTGTTTTCTATAGTGGCTGTACCAGTCTGCATTCCCACCAATAGTACACCAGGGTTCCCTTTTCTCCACAAACTCACCAGCACATGTTATTTGTTGATTTGTTAATGATGATGATTCTGATCAGTATGAAGTGGTATCACATTGTTTTTTAATATATATTTTATATATTTCCATTACCATTTAGTTCCCTTATATTCCCTTCCCCCAAGCAATCACCACCGTATTGTCTGTGTCCATGAGTCCTTTTCAATTTGCATCTCTTTCACGGCTAGTGGTGCTGAGAATCCTTTCATATGTCTCTAGGCCCTTTGTGTGTCCTTCTTGGAGAAGGGACTGTTCAGGGCCTTTTCCCATTTTTAATTGGATTATTTGTCTTCCTGGTGTGGAGTCACGTGAGTTCTTAAAAGAATAAACTCTTCTAAAAATCCATACCAAGACACAGCAGAGATAACTAAAAAAAAAACCTAGGATAGTAAGAAATTTTGAACCAGGTTGGGGGTGGGGCAGGGACACAAACTACCTTAAGAGAAGTGGCAGTAGTAGCAAAGAGACATCCCTGTGAGAGATGCAAGGCAGAAAACAACAGACAGCTACCTTCACTTGATAAAAGAAAATAACTGCTTTGTAGAAGTCTAAACTCAGCAAAATATATATTTTTTAAGAATAAAGGCAAGTCCTGGGTGGGTAGCTCAGCTGGTTAAACCATCGTCCTGTATTGCAAAGTTTGCAGGTTCAATCACCAGTCAGAGCACATACAAGTATCAAACGATGAATGCATTGATAGGTGGAAGGGCAAATTGATGTCTCTCTCTCTCTCAAAAAAATAAATAAATAAGAATTATAAGAAAGAGTGAAGGCAAAATCCAGATGAAGAAAGGTGAAGAGTTTGCCACTAACCAATGCACAATAATGAAAGCCTAAAGAATGCACTTAAGAAAAATTCATAATATAAAGTTACAAATGGACAACTAATTAGAAAGTTATTAGGTATATGTTAATTATATAATATATTAACTATATAATATATCAATTATATGTTATATATTGCTATATATCAATAGTAATATTATGTATTATGTCATAATTCTTTTAAAAATAATTGTATAAATACAATGATTTGTAAAGTTTCAAAAATATTTTTAATTGTGTGTTCTATTATATCAATATATAAAATAATAATGCCATACAAGTTGAAAATGGAAACAATATGCTCCAGGTTAGTATATTATCTGCTAACAGGACCATATTTTTAATACTGTTAGCTAACTTCTGGTTGCATGTTATAATTTGGAAGGAAACCATTGCAAAAATAGTAACAATCAGCTGTGTATAATTTGATATTGTAAAGATAACATGCGGTGACAAAAATGTAGGATATAATTTTAAAAGAAAGCAAATGAGAAAAATATAGAGCAGAGTGAATATATAGAAAACATATAATAATATGTTAGATTTAAATTCAAATATATTTGTGTTAAAGTGCATTTAAGTAGATTAACCTGCTCTGTACTATTTTCTACCTAAAAAGAATACATTTAAAATGTAAGTACACATAAAGAATGGAGATTAAGAAATGGAAAATTATTCAACAATCAAAGCTATCTAGAAGAAATTTTGTGAAAATACCCTAACATCAGACAAAGAGGAATTTAAAAAAGAAAGATTTCTATATATTTAAAATCCTTTACAGTGATAAGAATTTAATTTTATTCAAAGATACAATAAATTTAAATTTGTATAAATGTAATTATATAGCAGTGCTGTCTAATAGAACTTTCTAGGATGATAGGTTCTATATCAGTATTAGCCAATATAAAAAACATTGTCCAATATGTAGCTATTGAAATGTGAGCATTTGAAATGTGACTATTATGAATAAAATAGTTTAAATTTTAATTTTAGTTTAAATATATACATATGGCTACTGCTTACCATACTGAATAGAATGATTACATATCATCTAAACACATAAAAAACAGAGAATTTAAAAAGAAAAATCTAGCATTATTGTTGGAGATTTCAGATTATTCTATAAAGAGAAAAACAAAACACTAAGGGTGAGATTTTGTTTTAATTTTCACCCAAGGATATGTTTATTGATTTGAGAGACTGAGAGAAAGAGAGAGTGCCATTGCTGTGAGAGAGAAAAATTGATTGGTTGCCACCTGTACACACTCTGACCAGGGATCAACCTGCAACCTAGGTATGTGTCCTAAATAGTAATTGAACCCACAACCTTTTGGTACACAGGATGATGCTCTAACCAACTGAGGTCACCTGGTCAGGGCCTAAGGATAAGATTTGAACATAACAAATAACAAATTTGAATAGTCAATATATAGAGACAACAGAATCCTCACATGGAAGGACATACGTTATTTTCTTTTTTAAAACTATTTTATTGTTGTTCAATTACAGTTGTCTGCATTTTCTCCTCAGCACTCCTGCCCATGGCATCCAAACCCATCTCCCTTCCCTGCTTCCACACTCCTCATTGGTTTTGTCCATGCGTCCTTTACTGTAGTTCCTAAAAACCCTTCCCCCCAGTGTCTCCTCCCTCATGCTCTGGTTATCATTAGATAGTTCTTGATTCCAAAGTCTCTGGTTATAGTTTGTTTGCTTTTTTTCTTTTGTTGATTATAAAGAACATCCATTATTTTCAAATGTAATTTTTTCATTTTTATTTTTATTTAATTTTTGTTCAAGTCCAGTTTTCTGTCTTATTTTTATGAAAATTTACAGCAAGTGGGAAAAAAGCATATGTCAACAAATATAAAAGAAATGAAATCATACAGAATATATATGGGAAAATTGAAGACCAAGATAGATTAAAGGTAGCAATTAATGACAATAAGATAATTAACATCCTATTTTTAAATTAAATAAACTCTTAAACAACAAATGATCCAATATAAAATAGCGAGACTTTTAGAAAACATTTAAAACTGTTATGCAGTACAATAAAAGCAAAACATTAAATAAGTATGTTACAGCTAAATATTGCTTGCAATGAAATTTTTAGCCTTCAAAGCACATACTAGAGAATAAGAAAGTCTATATAAATAATGAGACAAGAATCTGTTAAATGAGCAACAAGCCTTTAAACAGACTCATCAAGAAAAAAGGGAGAAGACCCAAATAAACACAACCAGAAATGAGAAAGGAGGAATTATGAATGATACCACAGAAATACAAAGGACTCTAAGAAATTACTATGAAGAACTATGCACCATGATATTTGAAAACCTAGGTGAAATGACAAATTTCTATAAAAAATATAATCTTCCAAAACTGGATGAAGAAGAACCAGAAAGTCTGAACAGACCAATTATAGAAGATGAAATTGAAGCAGTAACAAAAAAAAGCTTCTGAAACACAAAAGCCGTGGACCAAACAGTTTCACAGGAGAATTTTACAAAGCATTTAAGGAAGAGCTAAACCCCATCCTTCACAGATTACTCAAAAAAAATTCAAGATGATGGGAGACTCCCAAAGTCTTTTCATGAAGCCAGCATCATCCTAATCCACCAAACCAGATAAAGACAAAACAAAGAAATAAAACTCAGGACAATATTGCTGATGAACATAGACACTAAAAGCTTCAACAAAATATTGGCAAACCTCATCCAGCAATATATTAAAAAGACCATACATCATGATCAAGTAGGATTCATCCCAGGGATGTAAGGATGGTACAGTATTCCCAAATTAATAAATGTAATCTATTATATAAATAAAATGAAGACAAAGATTACATGATCCCAACCATAAATGCAGAAAAAAGCATTTGATAAGGTACAACATCCATTTACAATGCAAACACTCAGAAAAGTGGGAATAGAGGGAGCATTTCTCAACATAATAAAGGTCATATATGAGAGACCTACAACCAACATCATACTTCATGGGCAAAAACTTAGACCTTTCTCTAAGATTAGGAACAAGACAAGGATGCCCACTTGCACCACTCCTATTCAACATAGTATTGGAGGCCTAGTTGCAGCAATTGGACAAGAAAGAGAAATAAAAGTCATCCAAATGGAGAAGGAGAAAGTAAAACTGTCATTGTTTGCAGATAACATGATAGTGTACATAGAAAATCCTATAGACTCCACCAAAAAACTACTCAACTTAATAAATGAGTTTGGCAAAACAGCGGATACAAAGTCAATGCTCAGAAGTCAAAGGCATTTTTTGTACACCAACAATAAAATATCAGAACCAGAAATTAGGAAAAAGTCCCACTTATTATAACAACAACAAGAAGAAAATACCTAGAAAAGTTTTACCTAGCTAAAGAGGTAAAAGACCTGTATGCAGAAAACTATACACCACCAGAAAAAAAGAAATTAAGGAAGACACAAACAAATGGAAGACATGAACAAATTCTTCCATGTATTGAAAGAATTAACATCATCACAATGTCCACACTACACAAAGTGATTTTTAAATTCAATTCAATCCTTATTAAAGTACCAATGACATATTTCACAAATATAGAACAGTTCAGAAATTTATATGGAACCATAAGTGACCCAAATAGCTGCAGCAATTTTGAGAAAGAACAAAATAGCAGGGATCACAATTCCTGATATCAAACTATTATAAGGCCACTGTAATCAAAACACACTTGTACTGGTGTAAGAACAGACACATGGACCAATGGAACAGCATAGAGAGTCCAGAGATAAACCCACGACTCTATAGTCAATTAATATTTGACAAAGGAGGAAGGAACATAAAATGAAGCGAAAATAGCCTCTTCAAAAAATAGTGTTGGGAGATCTGGAGAGCTACATGCAAAAAAAAAAAATGAAACTCAATCACCAACTTACACCACACAGAAAAATAAATTCAAGGTAGATAAAAGACTTAAATATAAGTTGTGACTCCATGAAAGTCCTAGAGAAACACATAGGCAGGAAAATCTCATACATTCCATGCAGCAACATCTTCACTGATATGTCCCCCAAAACAAGGGACATAAAGAAAAGAATAATCAAATGGGATCTTATCAAATTAAAAAGCTTCTGTATAGTTAGAGAAAACAGCATTAAAATGAAAAGAGAACCAACTATATAGGAAAACATATTTGCCAATGATACCTCAGACAATGGTTTGATCTCCAAAATATATAAAGAACTGACACAACTCCACTCCAGGAAGACAAGCAATCCAATTAAAAAAATGGGCAAAAGACTTGAACATACACTTCTCCAAGGAGGGTATACAGAGGGCCCAGAGACATGTGAAAAGATTCTCAGCATCACTAACTTTTAGAGAGTATACAAATTAAAGCCACAATGAGATACCACTTCACATGTGTCAGAATGACCATCATAAACAAATCAACAAACAAGTGCTGGAGAGGATGTGGAGAAAAGGGAACCCTAGTGCTCTGTTGGTGGGAATGCAGACTGGTACAGCCACTATGGAAAACAGCATGGGATTTCCTCAGAAAACTAGAAATGGAACTGCCTTATGACCCAGCAATTCCATGGCTGAGATATTATACCTAAAGAGCCCTGAAACACCAATCCAAAAGAACTGATGCACCGCAATGTTCCTAACAGCACAATTTACAATAGCCAAGTGCAAGAAGCAACCTAAATGCCCATCAGAAAGTTAGTGGATCAAAAAACTATGGTCTGTTTATACAATGAAATACTACACAGAAGACAGAAAGAAGGAGCTCCTACCCTTTGTGACAGCATGGATGGAACTGGAGAACATTATTTTAAGTGAGGTGAGCCAGGAGGTGAGGGACAAATACCATATGATCTCACCTTTAACTGGAACATAATCAACAAAAGAAAAAAACAAGCAAAATATAACTACAGACATTGAAATTAAGAACAATCTAACAATAGCCAGAGGGGTGAGAGGAGGGGACAATGGGGAGAAAGGTTTTCAGGAATTATTATAAAAGACACATGGACAAAACCAATGAGGAGGGTGGAAGCAAAGAAGGGAGGTGGGTTTGGCTGGGGTGGAGAAAAGTGGTGAGAGATGAATGCAGACAACTGTAATTGAACAACAATAAAATATTTGTAAAAAAAATGTGAAATGAATTTGAAAGAGTAACTATTAAACAAAAGAAATTTTTAAAAATTATAAATGGAGACATTTAACTTAATAATATTGTTGACAAATTTACAATAAATTAAATTGATAGAACAAAAGAAGGTATTTAGTAAGACAAACATAGTTAATAATATGTGAAGGCTTGTTAAAGAAGCAAAAGTACTAATAAACTAATTTCATGGATATAACAGGGTATAGCACTATTGACTTTAGTGTCATTTGAAAGGATATAAAAGAATATCATAAATAATTTGTAACTTAGAAAACAAATAAAATGAAAAATACTAAAGAAAAGCAAATTATATAAATTAATACAAAAATCAACCCTCTAAATTGTTCTATATTACTATAAAAATGTTATATCCATAATTAACTATTTTGATAAAAATACCATACCTGGTTATATTCATGAGTGTATTTATTAACACTTAAGGAAGAAACGCCATTCTTACACAAAATTCTCTGGAGAACAGATAAAAAGGAAATATTTTCCAACTTGTTTTATGGCACCTTACACAGTAAAATTGGAAACACAGCCCTAGCTGGTGTGGCTCAGTGGACTGAGGGCTGGCCTGCAAATAAAAGTACGCTGGTTCAATTTCCAGTCAGGGCACATGCCTGGATTTTTGGACAGGCCAGGTCCCCAGTGAGGGGAGTGTAAGAGGAAACCACACATTGATATTTCTCTCCCTCCCTCCCTCCCTTCCCCTCTGTCTAAAAATATATAGAATCCTTTAAAAAAATGAAAACACAAGCCAATATTAGTCATGAACACAGATGCCAAAATTCACAACAAAACATTAGAAAACCCAGTCCTGGTAATACATGAACTCTGAAGACCTCATGAACAAGTAGAGCATATATATCATGGTAATGCACAGTTGATTTGTAAATTTCTAAAATATGTATTAAAGCATATATTTTAAGAATAAATATCAGGAATAATGTTTATATCTATAAATAAGAAACTAAAAATATAAAATTTATAATTCTATGTTAATGTATTAAACCAACCATCTGCAAATATGGATACAGTCAAGCTATAATGGCAGTCATTAAAATAATTACTGTATAATTCCATATATCTAAATTCTGTATACCAGAAATCTATTTCTATTTAATGCTCAGGGGCACATAAACATATAGGAAATACAAATGAAGACTGTTGCTAGGGGAAAGGAAAGATGAGATTGGGGAAGGCTTAGATTGTATTTTGACACACATTTTGCTCCTGAATATCAAGAGCATTTGATATCAAGAATATTTGTGATTTATTGTTAAAGGAAAGCAGGAAAGAATGATGTTTTTGTATTTATTAATGTTTTCCTGAATAGTGGGGAAGCAGCAACAGAAGGTATGTGTTCAATCCTGGTCTCCCATCCCTTCATAAATCTGCATCTCATTAATCTGTGGGGGCAGTAGACACCATTGAGTGAGCATGTGTACTCTGTGGTCCTCACCTTCAAAATGAGTGAGTGAGTAGAGCAATGGATCTACATCCAATGTTGCATTAAGACTGAATATACCCCTGTGGAAACTATTTAGATGATTCTGAAGGCTGCAGCTATGAGCAACTGGTGATTGGCAGCTTCATCAAGAAAATGCACCCTCTCATGTATCACGCCTTATGCAGACTTTTTTGGTGCAATATCAAATCACTCAGGTAACTTGGCCCCACAGCCCAGATTTGGCGCCCTGAGACTTCTGGATTTTCTCAAAACTAAAATCATCTTTGAAAGGGAAGTGATTTCAGAGCATTGATGAGATTCAGGAAAATATGACACGGTAGCTAGTGGCTACTGGGAAAAATATGTGAGATCCCAAGGTGCCTACTTTGAAGGGGACTGAGGTGTCATTGTCCTGTGTACAATGTTTCTTGTATCTTAGTCAATAAATGTCTTTATTTTTCATATTATGTGGCTGGATACCTTCTGGATAGCCCTCGGGTAGTCCTTCAATTCTACTTCTCATGAAAATCAACTTTGTGTCTGGATGAACCTGCAGATAAGCTCCTTGGTGAATAAGAATATGGGAAGGTAATATTCTTTTTTATTTTCCCTGTTGGATTTGCAAAATTAGGTCTCATTCACCTAATTTTTCTAAGATTGTTCAATTTATTCCCCTCAGAATAGGCAGGGAAGTTCAGTCATCTCTTGTCTCAAATTTACTAAATATTGACCCTTCAGCTTCCCTATTAGTATTAGGACACAAGGAGGTAGGACAGTGATAGATGAGCTGATATAAGAAGTTACAGAGGCAGTGTATATTCCAACTATTGGCATGAAAATAACATAAAATTGACCAGTGGGTAAAGCCCTGAAGAGTTAAATAGTCTCCTAAGTACTCCAGAATGATGACCTTCAGTACAATAGCCCCCATGATCAAAAACCTACAGAATGGATTTTTCACGACCAAGGCTGATTAGGGGAGAATGATTTTGAGACTGAATCAGTCTCACATACCAGATGGGGCATGGTTGAATTCGTGAAGAACCAGGCTTTCAGCAGATTCAAGAGGACCCTTAAAAAGTTTTCTGGCACTCTTTTTCCTGCAGAACCCCGTTTTCTTCCTGGAACTCTATTGCACAACGACCACTCACCTCACTTTCTGAATTTTTTCTCTGTACCTTTTTTTTCACAACTCATTAAAATTGCTGTGGGACTGGTCCTTGTTCTATGGCTGGGTGTGCCTCCAGACAGCAAGCCATGTCTTTACTGTCCTTGTCCTACAGATTGCAATAGAGCACTCCCCATTGCCAAATGTCTGAAAACAATTCTTCCTTATATACCACCACTTATTTATTTGATTAAGGTTAGTAAGTCTAATAGCTATTTCTACATCATGGCCAAAGGCAAAAGACAATATTATTTTTATACTCTGATATAACAGTAATAAATAATTGCATACTAGTAAATTTTTTACTGATAAAGACATAGAAGAGGTGTTTTAAAAACTATGTTTTTGTTTTGGACAATGAATTTTATTTCATTATTTTATTAGTTGCAATAAATAAATTGTAATATGTACATGGAGCAAAATTGAATGATTAAAATTTATTAACTGAAAATTTTATTGTAAAGCACACTTATATAAATTTAAAATAATATTAGATGTATCATGAATCAGTTTGAAATATTCGAAGAAAGTTTTTAAACAAAATACTTAAATAAAAATTATTGATGTGCATTTAATAATACAACACTGAGCAGCAACCTATTTCCTTCAATATGCCTGAAAATTAAAAAATTCAAATTGGTTGTTAGTATAACATCCTTTAACATGTTGATGGCTCCAAAGACAATTCTTTTCATTAATTTTATTTGTTTTAATTATCTATTTTGGGGTGATATTGGTTAATAATATTACATAGGTCTCAAGTGTACAATTCTATGATGAATCTTCTGTGTATTGTACTGTGTGCCCACCACTCAAAGTCAGGTCTTCTTTCATCACCAAGAAAAATTTCAATGAGCCTCATGTATAATTTTTATGTTTTACAGCAGTTTGGCATATAAAATATATATATAACCAAAGTAGAAGATTTGAAGAAAAGATCCTTACAAAATATCTCCACAAATGTTAAACATGACAATTATCTAAATAGGTTTTTGGAAATATTCAACTTTTGGGTATTGAAGTAAGAAAGAAAAATAATAATAGTAATATTAAAAGCAATACATTTAGGCACAGATTAATTTGTGTTTCTTAATATTTATATAATTATATGCTGATATAAGTTTTATAACTATAACAAGTAAGAAATTTATATTTTCTCTGAGAAAGGTGGCAGAGGTTCATTAGTTTTAAGACTTAGAAAGGGGTCAGCTTTATTTCAAGCAGTTCCTTCATCATGACAGACATGTCATGAAAAGAAAGTAATTTAGTTTATCAAAATAAATATAAAAATAGAAGACATGACTGATAAAAATGTCAGTTCTCTAAGAAAATAATTTGCTTCATTTTCTTGTTATTACTATTATTTTATATATCTTCAGAGAATAAAAAATTAGACTTTTCCTTCAATGATATATATAGGAGCATCATCTTCATGAAACCTTAACTCCCTAGAGTTCATGGTCATTTCGCAAAACATAGTTTCTAGGAACAAATATTTTTCTTGAAAACAAGCAGATTTCTTATATGCCAATTTCCTCAGGTAGAATGTAACATGGTGCTGCTTTTCTACATTATTGATTTTCAATCTAGAGAGATTTTCCTTGTGCACCCCAGGGCTTTCTCTGATATGCTGCTCTGCCTCTAGGAGGGGCCTGCCCCAGGGGAAGATTTTATTCATCTTGGCATGAAGCGGTGTCTCTCCTGCTCCTCTGGAGGAGTGTCTCAGTGACTTGAGGGGAGCCCCTGCCTGGTCTTGCTTTGCCTGTGCCAGGGCATGTCAGTCAAGCAGATGCTGAATTTCATTTAGCTCTCATGGTCAACTGCCTCTTCCATCCATGCCTATTATTGTTGGTAGGGTAATATGCTAACCATCATCTTCTAGTCTTTACTATATTTCTCAATGTATTTAGAATTAGGTTGGAGATAAAGTATAGTATTTAATGAAGTCTCTTTAAAGAGTCCAAAATGAATAATGATTAAAAATATAGAAACCAAGCCATGTAGATCAGAGTTTGAATCTCACTTCATAGTCAGGTGTTGCATTATTTTGGATAAGCCACTTTCTCTAAAATTCAGTCTTCCTATCTGTAAATGAGACTAAGATCTAGTGTTTATTATAAGGATTTGGTGAACTATTATTTTATATGTATATTTATATTTTAAGAATGTACAATAATATGTAACATTTATTTTATGTTGTTATAAAGATTAGGTTTTCTATTTTTACACAGACATACAGAATACATAGACATATCAGTTATATGGGAAATATTTAAAGTTATTTTATATTTATGATACATCCATAAGGTAGAAAATCTTAGCACAATAACTTATGCATTGAAAAGTCCCATAAAATATCAAATATACATTTCTGAATGGAATAATGGAAAGAAGAGAGGCTTTATTTTTTGTTAATTTTATTTATTTATCTTTAGAGGGGAAGGGAAGGAGAGAAGTATCAATGTATGGTTGCCTCTTCTGAGTCCCCTGCCGGGAACTGGCCTGCAACTCAGGTATGTGCCCTGACTGGGAATCGAACTGCGATCGTGTGGTTCACAGGCCCGCACTCAATCCACTGAGCTACGCCCTCCAGGGCAGAAGAGAGACTTTAGAACAAAAGATAAAAAGAGATTCTCTAATACAATGAACCTTATTTTTTGTCCAATGTATTTCTTGAATATTCTATTTGACAGTAAACAAAGAGATAAACAAGCAAGGGAGGAGGGACATGATTATCTTTTTATTCATAAACCATTTTCTTTTTGAAATATTTTATTTATTTTTTAATTTTTAATGTTTAAAATATAGTTTATATTCATTATAATGGCATGAATATATGACAAAGGTTAGACACTCATACACTTTGCAAAGTGTTCCCCCTGATATTTCTAGTACCCAACTGACACAATACATAGCTATTACAGTATTATTGACATAAAACCACTTTCACTTAGTGCTTCCTACAGGTGCCATTAGATGAATTCTCTCTCTTTTTTTAGAAGATAGTACTTTATATTGAAACTTGTCTCTTTGCTTTCATTGGTATCAACTAATTTTTGTTTCACCATAGTATGATTAGTGATGAATATCAGTATTGGGATAATTAATGAATAGTCTATTGACTTTCTATTTATCCAAAATGAGATGGGCCTTCTATGTACTGGGGATTTTGAGAAAATAGAACTTTTTTTTACAGAACTGAAGGAGGAATGAAGATTTCCTCTCCCAATTTCAGAAGTAAAAACAAGATTAAATCTCTAGCTGTGATTCTAGCAGGAGGAACTAAAATTGGACTTAAAAACAGTTTAGGAACACAAAGCCTAGTTAGAGATGAATTTTGTTGCATTACTTATATAATAAATGACATGAATGAAATAATGACTGACATTTTGTGAGTTAAAGAACAGTTAATTCAATATCATTGATTGTGACACATCCTTGGCCAGTGAGTAATAAATTAATATTTGCTCACTCTCTTCTATGTTTTTTTTTTTATGTACGAGGCTGTAAGTTTCTTGAAGGCTATGCCTTGAAGGGAAACAGTGAAATGATTGGAAACCACCACCTTCAACATATTCCACTTTATCTACCCAGTTACTACCCTTATTTTTTCTCTGTGTTTATCCTGAACTATTCCAGTCATAGGGCTATAAATACCAAGCGCACACACACAAACATAATTTATGTAAGAACTACGGCAAACATACAACTTCAAAAGTGTGAAGAATATACTTTATAAAACTTAAGATATCCTACCAAGCTATGTAGGTTTATCAGTTAATTATAGCAAACACCACATTCAATAAGGAAACTCTGGTTATGTGAATTTAAAAAAGACATGATTAAATGATACACAATTCCTTGCAATCCAAAACTTTAAAAGTTAGATGTAGAAATAGTGAAAACATGACAATTGAGTTTTGCTTTTCTAATAGTATTGTGTGGTAGATTAAATAATAAGCAAAGCTTGTAACTGGAAAGGTTTTTAAAGGTGACAAAGATATGTCTTAAATGTTCATTATGAATATAATAATAACATTTAAGGTAAAATTCTGTAGGATAAAAAGGAAAACCCAAATTATCTAATATGAAAATTGGCTAGGTAATATGTGTGTTTTATTAGCACCTGAAAATGGCAGAATTCCTACTTACTTGATTGGTAAATATTTTATGTACATGATGGGGTTCAGGCTAGCTGGTGGGGGTGCAGAAATCTCCATGAGGCCTGGAGATCAAGTTTCTCTGCGCTCCACTGTCTCTGCATGACATGGCAAATGTTTGTTTAAGAAACATTTGTTCTCTCTATCTTCCTGTAAATAGCCTTCCTCCCCTTTGAAGTTTTAGACCCTTACCCATTTCTATTAGCTCAATTCCCTGACTGTCTATGGATTTCACATTCTTTTAGGGATCCCATATGTGAGTGTATAAAATTATGTTTGTTTTATTTCTGTTAATCTGCCTTATGTCAATTTAATTGTAAGAACAGGCCACAGAATATAGAAGAAGGGAACATTTTTATATCTAAGTGTGTGTGGATCTGTGTGTATGTACAGATTTTACTCTATTTGCAGGTAAGAAGGAGGTACAAAAATATAGGTGTTTGTGTCTTTGCATGTGTACATGTGTATGTATATATATGGTCTGTCCAGAAGGTATCCAGCCATGTAATATGAAAAATAGGGACATTTATTGAACAAATACAAGAAACATTGTACATAGGACAATGACACCTCAGTTCCCTTCAAAGTAGGCACCTTGGTATCTCACAGTTCTCCCAACAGCCATTAGCTACTGTATCATATTTTCCTGAATCTCATTGATTGTCTGAAATCATTTCCCTTTCAAAGGTTGTTTTAGTTAAAAAAAAAAAGCCAGAAATCACAGGGCCCCAAATTTGGGCTGTAGCAGGGCTGAGTCACCTGGGTGATTTGATGTTTCGCCAAAAAATTCTGCACAAGATGTGATGCATGAGAATGCATGTAGTCTTAATGATGCTGTCAATCACTGAAGCTGCAGCATTCTGAATCATCCAAATAATTTCTGACAAGGAATGTTCAAGCTCAGTGCAAAATTGGAGGCAGATCCATTGCTCTATTCATTCAGTCATTTTTAATGTGAGGGATATACAGTACACATTCTCACTCAGTTGTGTCTACTGCCCCTACAGGCCAGTACAGTGAAGCGGTCATTGTTCATGCGTGCACATTCCAGTTCACTCTCCTTGACTGCCAGGTTACGTGACGTGATGCAAACCATTCTCATTATATTATCAGTGTCTGAGCTTTTTAGAGATAGACCTTGTGTGTGTGTGAGAGAGAGGGAGAGAGAGACAGAGAGAAAAATGCTATATCTATCCCATATTCAATAATGATGTAATATAAATATATATGAATATACTAGTATGCATGTATATATATATATATATATATATATATGTATGCATACATATATAATTGTGAATACATACCCATATATAAATACATATATGTTATTTAAAATATTGTACATACACCTAAAGGGAAAGAAATAATTGTGCTTGGAGAAAGTCACTCAACACACCTTCCTCTGCTTTTGTCTTTTTTAGTCATTTTATACTAGTAAATCTTCCATTTTGAATTATATCTGTGTTTTTTTTAATAAGAGACAAGATCTAATTACAACAAATCCTTTCATTAGGGTAAACAAGAGCTAATTGCGATATGATGCTAATTCAGTATGCTAAAAAGCTTGTAATGAAATAATACTCAAATCATATTAGTGTACAGATGCTATGCTTTGTAATCTTTTTAAACATTACAGTTGGAGGTTAATGACATGCATGTCCTGGAGAAAGAGCATATATTATTTGATCAGGTAGGTTAAAAACTGACAAAACAGTGAAGTTGTGAGACTCTTGATTGCCAAGCACAATCTTTCCACTTGCAGTTATTTAAGGAGAACCTTACTGATTTCTTTAAAGAGACTAATTGGAAATGAATGAGCTCTCACAGTTCAATTTAAGCAGCAACATAAATCATCCTAGTTCATGTACTCTTTCCAATGCCAGTTGGTGGTACTGTGGAGGTGGAATTTCATTGAGCCATTTCATGATCACAAATGCATCACATGGTCATGATGTCCAATGTTAAAAGTATAAGTGGGTTGTTTGTATCAAAATCTTCACTATTTCTCCTTTTTTTCTTTTTGTAAACCTTAACCTTTATTCAACTAAAAATAAAACTGGAATTCCACTGTTTAAAACATATGAAATGCTCTGGTTTAAAAGGTTTAAAAGAGCATAGTATTTTTAGTAACATCTGCTAAGGATTCCTGGACAGCATATCCAAAGTAGCCCTAGAGTACTTTGAAGTAGTTGAAAATTTGCACTTTTGGAAGCTGCATGTTCAGGAGCTTAAATATTATTCATGTCAATTATATATTTACACATTTTGGAGTGTGAATTTTCTACATTCACTAAGGATTTTCGAAATTACTTTTATCTTTTACTGTCTGTGTGTATGTTTCCTTTCAAATAAATTCAGTTTTTATAATAGCACACAGTTTGCCTGAGAAATGAATTTTAAAAAATCAGTTTTCATGTTGGGTTTTAATTTTTATTTAATTTTTAACTGGTCTTCAGTGTCTGTGTGACTCTCTGAGGCTGTATATATAAAATTACATTTACATGCATTTTTCAGAAAATAGTTTTTATAACTTTTATAAGGTTGTTAGACAGATTTTTAATTCCAAAATATAAAGAACCTTAACTTTAGAATATTAATTCTTTAAAAACTAATGGATTAATTTTGATGGTAAAGTACAGTGGTCTCCCTTACTTGAGGGAGATATGTTTCAGGACAACCAGAGGACTCTTGAAACATCAGATAATACTGAAACCTGGTGTAATATTTTCTCCTGTACATATATACCTATGACAAAGTTTAATTTACAAATTAGGCACAGTAAGACATTAACAACAAACACTAATCATAAAATAGAACAACTATAACAATGTACTGTAATAAGTTATATAAATGTAGTCTCTCTCTCACACAACATATCTTACTGTAATGTGCTCAGGCTTCTTCTTGTGATGATGTGAGTTGACAGAATGCCTACGTGATGAGATGAAATGGTGAATGACATAGTGTTGTGAGGTAGTAGGAGGCCACTATAAGGGTTACTTGAACACAATTACTGTAATACCAGAGACTCAATCTGAAAAGAGAGACAACTACTAAGAGATTAACTTACCAGCAGGTAACATATACAGCATGAATATGCTGGGCAAAGGGATGATTCAAGTTCTGGATGGGACTAAGTAGCATGATGAAAGATTCATCATGCTACTTAGAATGTGGGCAATTTAAAACTTATGAATTGTTCATTTCTGAAAATTTTCATTTAATATTTTCAGACCATGGTTGCCAGTTAGTAAAAGAAACAGAAAGAGAAACTAACTGGCTAAGAGGAGACTACTGTATCTGTAATTTAAGAATATGCCTGTTTACTGGATACACAACTAGAATACCTTGAGTGACAGCAGTGTCAACAATCTGACAATCAGTTTTGTCATCTATAAGACTATTTATGTGCAATTCAAATTTCACTTCATACATTATATAGTTTTGTTTCTTTGCTACACTATTATCTTTGTCAACTAATTCTCTTTCTTGATTATTTACTTTTGAAGACTTTCACTATTTTATCATCAAGAGACAAGAAGGTAACCCATTGACATGCTTTACTCCTCGCACTTGAACTGAATAACATATGTGCAGTAATCAATCACTGAATAGCATTGAAAGAAATTATATGATGGGTTGTTAATCATGATATGCAACTGTTACTTATAAGTTGATTTATGGACTGAACAGATAGCATCAAAGTTTGTACTTCATGCAGTCACCCACAGATAATACATTATGAAGTATACTTGTATTCAATATTTGGCAAAAATATCATTTAAATATAAGGGAACATATTTTTTCAGACTGATAAAAGCTGAGAAAAATTATAACCACTTTATCACAAATATATAAACATATATGGATTAACTTCTTTGGGCTGAAGGGGAACACTTATATAGGAAAGAAAAAATAATTCTAGAAAGATTTACCTAAATAACTTTAAAAAGCATGAAATTTTTCTTCTTTTCATTTTTCCACAAGTCAGTTGACAGTTTCAATACAAAAAATAAATCTATTGTGTGATTCATAATATAGGTAATTATAAAACATATGAAAAATATTACCAAGTATGTGGTAGTATAAAGGGACTTGAAGTATGCAACATTCTTATATTTTACATGAAGCATGGTATTATTATCTGTAGATTCTGATAAGGGGCAGAACATTATAATCCACACATTAATAATTACAAAATATTTATAAGAAAAACACCGACATATGAATTAAAATAGAGTAGTAAAATCTTTTAATTAATCCCAAAGTAGGCAGTAAATGAGAAAGAGTGCAAATGAGAAAAATTAAACAATGGAAGTTTCAAATCAAAACACATCAGTAATTGCCCTGTTTATTGACTAGATAGGAAATTTCAATGACATACTGTCTAAAAGAAATTAATTTGAAATACAGGCATATATAGCTTTGATAAAATGAGAAAAGAATTAAACCATTCAAAAGATAAATGCAAACTTCGGCCAGTGTAGCTCATTTGGTGGGAGCATTGTCCCATAGACAGAAGGTCATGGGTTCAATTCCGGGTCAAGGAACATATGCAGGTTGTAGGCTTGATCCCCAGTTGGGGAACATATAATACAAGATGGCGACCAATCAATGTTTCTGTCTCACATCAATATCTCTCTCTCTCTCTCTCCCTTCTTTTCTCTCTAAAAGCAATGAAAAAAATGTCATCGGGTGAAGTTTAAAAGAAAACAAAAGTAAACCTAAGAGGTTATTTTGTCTACATTAACATCAGTTTGGATGCTAATATAAGTCTTATGAGAAAAGACAACCGTTAATAATTAAAGATCAATTCATCAGGAATATATGGCAATCATAAATGTGTGTGTGCTTAATTAAAGAGCTTCAAACACAGGCCAGTATACAGATCATGCGTCATATTGGGTGGGCCAAAAAGTTTGTTTGGTTGTTTTCTGTAAGATGTCTCTAGTAGTACTTAATTGCCTTTAACTTCATTCAAAGCAATTTTGTTAGATTGTATTGTGATAGGTATCATAACAGCACACATAAAAAAACTTATCAAAATTGCTGAATTTTTGTGTGGCCATTTTAATGTTAAAGATGAAAGAAAATGTGCGACATTTTTGGCATATTATGCTTTATCATTTCAAGAAAGAAAAAAACACACTGAAAGGCAAAAAAAAAAAAGATCTGTAGTGTATGGAGAAGGTGCTGTGACTTATCGAATATGTCAAAATTGATTTGCCAGGTTATGTGGTGAATATTGTATGCCGGATGATGCTCCACAGGGTAGACCAACTAGTTGGGTAGACAAGCTGAAGTTGATAGCAATCGATTCAAGACACTCATTGAGAACAATCAACATTATACCACATGGGAGATAGCTGACTTGTTCAAAATATCCAAATCAATTAAGTTATTGAATTTCCAGCCAACATGGAGGCATAGGTGGAAATACTGTACCTCCTCACACAACCAAATTTAAGGACGACAAAGATTTAGAAACAAAAACACCATCAGAACAGACAGAAAATTGAGCTGTACCAAAGTCCGACAACAATGAACCATTCATCCAAACTGGTAAGAGAGGTGGGTCAGCGGCCTGCAGAGAGGGGTCCCAGGAGGAAAAGGTGGTGGTTAGCAGACCTAGGTGTAGGGAAGAAATGAGCAAACCCAGTGAGGCGTGCAAGGCATTTGGCCGACCATGGACACACATTCGTGTGCAGATAAACCAGGCAAAAAATGAGCAGTGAGATAGACCATGCAACTCAGGCCCCAGGGACAGTAAATAAAGCCTAAAAGTACTTATTGGAAAAACTTTCAGGGTTTGGGGTGCTGGGATAGGCTCCCAGCCTCACAGAAGACTTTTTTGGAGAGACCCACAGGGTCTTAGAACGTACACAAGCCCACCCACCCAGGAACCAGCACCAGAAGGTGGGAACAGCAGCAGAGGGGAACAAAATCTGAGAACTAGTAGAACAAGTGCCAGTGTGCCGTCTCTGACCCTCACCCCCACATACAGTGTCACAGCCCAGCAACTGTGGTGACCCACCCTGGTGAACACCTAAGGCTCTGCCTGTCATATCTAAGAGGTGCGAAAAGACTAAAACATTATGGCTCCAACAAAAGAACAGATCAAAGCCCCAGAGCCAATACTTCTAAGCAACAAAGAGATAGTCAAACTATCAGCTGCATAGTTCAAAATACTGTTGATCAGGATGCTCAAAAACTGGCTGATTTTGGTAAAAAATTAGATTAAAAATGAAGGCTACACTAAGTGAAATGAAGGAAAATGTACAGGGTACCAATAGTGATGGAAAGAAAACTGGGACTAAAATCAATGGATTGGACCAGAAGGAAGAAAGAAATAACCAAACAGAAAACAATGAAGAAAAAAGAATTCAAAAAAATGAGGAGAGGCTTAGGAACCTCCAGGACATTTTTAAATGTTCCAACATCCAAATTACAGGGGTACCAGAAAGAGAAGAGGAACAGCCAGGAGTGGGAAACTTATTTGAACAAATAATAAAGGAGAACTTCCCCAATCTAGCAAAGGAAATAGACTTCCAGGAAGCCCAGGAAGCTCAAAGAGTCCCAAAGAAGTTGGACCCAAGAAGGAACACATCAAGGCACATCATAATTACATTAGCCAAGATTTAAATGAAGGAGATAATTCTAGAAGCAGCAAGAGATAAAGGGAAAGTCACCTACAATGGAATTCCCATCAGACTGTCAGTGGATTTCTCAAAAGAGACCTTGAAGGCAAGAAGGGGCTGAAAAGAAGTATTCCAAGTCATGAAATCCAAAGACCTACATACAAAATTGCTCTATCCAGCAAAGCTTCCATTTAGAATGGAAGGACAGATAAAGTACTTCTCAGATAAGGTCAAGTTCAGGGAGTTCATCATCACCAAGCCTTTACTATATGAAATATTAAAGGGATTTACCCAAGAAAAAGAAGATAAAAAATATGAACAGTGAAAAGACAGCAAACTCAGTTATTAAGAACCACACCTAAACAGGAAACAAACTAAGCAGACAGCTAGATCAGGAGCAGAGCCACAGAAATTGAGATCACATGGAGGTTTAGCAACAGGGGAGTGGGAGGAGGAGAGTGGGGGGAAGTTATAGAGAATAAGTAGCATAGATGGTGGGGAGAAAATAGACAGGGGGAGGGCAAAAGTAGGTTGGGAAATATAGAAGCTAAAGAACTTATGATAAATGGACATGAACTAAAGGGGGGGAATGTGGGGGGAGGGGGTGTGCAGGGTGGAGGGAAATGAAAGGGGAAATGGGACAATTATAATAGCATAATTAATAAAATATATTAAAAATAAAGTTATTGGTAATAATTAAAATGTGTCTTTTATTTTACAGAAAAAAAGCTACATGAACTTTTGTCCAACTGTTATGGACCCCTCTGCCTGGTTTCAGGAACTGTAACCCTAACCTCCAACTCCCTGTGACTAAGGATGTGGGAGTGACTTCTGGAATGCAAGCCACAGGAGACAAAGCTTGTCTCTGGTAGCAAACTCTGCCTCAGTTTCCTCTCCCTGCCCCCAAAGCTTGGTCGGAAGTTAATGACAGGCAAGACTCTTTACAGTGGGGGGGGGGGGGCAACCTAAGCCAGACTCAATCACTTGGGAGGCCATCATGGAAGGACTTGTGGGGCTGCAACAAAGAGGGAGCAATGGACTCTCGCCCCCTGGCTTTGACATAGTCCGATTCCCCATGTTCTCTGGGAGAAGTGCTTCCTGGCTCTAATCCCCTGAAGCCTGAATACCTGCTGGGGAGGGTGCAGCTCCTTGCCTTGCTAGAGCGTGTTTGGGGAAAAATCTGGCATCACGAAGAATTATTCAAAAACCTGCAAAACCTGCTGTGCTAAGAGTGCTTTCATTCATACAACAAGGGTCCAAGCAGGAAATGAGTGTGTCTCCCAAAGTTTCTGCAACCCCCTTTCCTGACAGACACTGACTCAGACTAAGCCCTCAGATTTCTTTGAAATGTTATCTACTGTTTGATTCTTGCTGCCCAGTACTCCTGTGTATTACAACCCAATAAAAGCCCTTGGAGGAAGGGGCTCAACGCCTTTTCCCCCTGAGAGAGTGGCCACTGCTCAATGCCTTTTTCCTCTGGGAAACTGGCCACCTCTACTTCCCAAGTAGATCATGTCATGTCATGTTTACTTTCATCTGTGGTGGACAGGGGGACTTGTGAGAAAAGTTGCCCCCACAGCCAACACAGTAGAAATGTAAACTTGAAACCTATGTAATTTCATTACGCAATATTACCCCAATAATTTAATTAAAAAGAAACACAGTCACTGGAAAAATGTAAGAAATCATTTAATGAAACTGAAAAAATAAAGGAAATAACAGAAAAAAAATCAAGTACTGTAGTTTGAGATTGTAATACATACTATACTCCTGACCTTAAAGGAGCCTCTTCATCTCTTAACACCAGTCCCCTGTTATATTATATAAGCATAAATTCTATCTTAAATATGAGGCTTAAAGGTAATAAAATATGCAACTTGTTTAGCACAGGGATGTTGGGCATATGAAAATTTCTGTTAAGAGTACTACTTCTTTTAATTTATAACATTGCAACATGTAAAGAAGAAAAGCCCATTCTAAAACCTTGGAATTAGCAGTAATGCATTCTTATTTCAAAAATAACTTTCTTGAGCTTTTTAATATTTTTTCTTTTGATTGCTTAAATCTTCCAGTTTTTTCAATAACCCTTCTACCTACGCACTTTGTTCTTTAGATTCTGTCCTTTTCATTCTATAAAAATTGATCTCTCAAAGGTTGTGTCATGCTCTTCTAGATTAAATGATCTCACCTTTTTAGACCTCATGGTCTTTGATGTGTTTTTCATATCGTAGAAACTGAGCAACCTTTCCTCTTTTGAAATGATGTCCTCGTTCTAGTTCCCTATCACACATCTCTTTGAAATGTTCTCATGTCTGTGCTTTATTCATCTCTTTACCTTTTTACTGTCACTATTTGTATTGTTGTTTGGTTACAGTTGTTCCACCGTTTTCTCCCCCATTATGCTCCCCTGCCCCCACATTCAATCCCTACACCTTTGTTCCTGCCCATGAGTCCTCTATTCATGTTCCTTGACTTGCTGCTCCTTATCTTTCCTCCATTATCTCCCTCACTCCTGGTCACAGTCTGTTCTTTATTTCCATGTTTCTGGTTCTATTTTGCTCATTTGTTTATTTTGCTGATTAGGTTCCACTTATAGGTAAGATTATATGGTATTTTTCTTTCACTGCCCGGCTTATTTAATTTAGCACGATACTCTCCAGTTTCATCCATTTTGTTGCTAGGGGCAAGAGTTCCTTCTTTCGTTCTGTTATATAGCATTCCCCTGTGTAATTTTTGTTTCCTCCTCTGCTTGAGATGATGTATTCTAAGGATCTATTACATTTCTGTGTCCTCTTCTTTCAAGATAAACATTTGTGGGACTTGTTTCTCATTATCCCAGTGATCACCTCACTGTTGATGATTATAAGCTACATTTTCAACCCTTAAATAACAATTTATCATTCATCTTAAATTTAAAATACTGAGTTCTTGGCACTATGATTCACTATGGAAGAAGTAGTCTTTCTCTTTGTTCATATTAAGCAAATTTAAATGTCAGGTTACTTTTTATTTTAAAATTTGTCTGGAATTTGTCAACAGTGAATTTCTTATTGACAAACTCATCACCATGATTCACTGAGAAAAGTTCCTTACTGGACTCTAATACACTTTTGGTCTCTTCCTTTCAATCCTTCCTAAAAAGCAGTAACCCATTCAGTCTTCCTTAAGTAATAATGCCTGCCTCATAGTCCTTGCCTCCCTTATAAGCTTCAATGGTTGCACAATAAATGTTTATATAAATTATTCTGTGATATTGCCATGTTTTTATAATCTGATACCCTTCATTAAGCCAAGAGTTTTATCAGTCTCTCCTTTGAAATATATGTTTCCATCATTATTCCTGGTTAAATCATTCATCTTTTCCCCCTTCTTATGAACCATCTGTCTCCATGATTCATTATTGGGGGTCATACCAAATTTCTTACCATACTCTAGAAAACTGGCTCACTCTCTCATCTTCAGCTGAGAGACCCCACACTTAAGAAGTTTGTATATAAAGAACAAACTGACAGTGACTAGAGGGGAGGGGGCAAGAGAGTAACAGGGAAAAGGGGAAAGAAGCAAGCAAAGGAACATGAATAGAGGACTCATGGGCACAGACCATGGGGTGGGGACTGACTGTGGGAATGGGGAAGAATGGGGTAGGGATGAGCAATGGGCAAAAAAAGGCAGGGCTGTCACTGAACAACAATAAATGAAAAAAATCTAGAAATATAAGAAGAGACATACAAATACTACAGTAAAGAAAAAAAGACTAAAAACAGTAAAAATGAAATGCAACACACACACACACACAAAATTTGTTTATTTTACTGCCATTCATTTCACTGAATTTACTCACTGTGCCACTGTTTAAACTCTTGTTTCTCAATAATCTCCTATGATCAGTGAGGACTCTGCCAACCATATATCAGTTTCATGGGCTGCCTTCCTATAGCTTCTGCCACTGAAGGTATTAATGGGAGACAGAAAATCAGAGGTGGAAGGAGTATTTAGGTTGTTTTGAATTGCTTTCAGTTACAGGTTTCCTTTCAGTTCTTGTCAGCATTGTAACAGCAGTGCATCTTGACTTGTGTGGTAGCAATGCATAAAATAATAGCAGTCCACCTGTGTCTGGTTTTTCTTACACTCCTAGAACCAGCATCATCATGAGCTCTGGGAGACACCAACACCATCCTCTGACAGCCCTCTTTCAAGGTCTGTGTCTCCATTCCACACAGTCCTTTCTCTGAGCTCCTGATATATCTATATCAGACATAGACTGCCCCCTCTTTAGAAGTCATAATTTCAGCTCTACAAAGCTTCTCTGGGCTTTTCAACTTTAGTAATTCCAACTTCTTTTTTGTTAGCTGTTAACTGCTTCCTGTAGTTACTACCATTGTGAAAATTTAATGTGTCTCTATTTGCCATAATGGTTCTTCAATAATATTTAAAATTGTTTTTATGAAAGTACCCCTTTCAAAATAATTATAATGGTATCTCTCTCCTGCCTGGACCTTGTTTAGTAAACCTCTCCTCTTCTTCTTCCTGTATGCTATATTATGACATCTGCCATTTTAAGGGATTTATTTTCTGTTTCATTCCAAAGCACACAACTTTCTTGAAGGCAAGGTACTTTTCTTTCTGCACTCACAGAACCCAACATGTAGCCTGATGCATCACATACATTTGTTAAGTGAACAGAAGAATGAATGACAGTATTGAATTTTCCAAGCTCTCAATTTCTGTCAAATGGTGATGAAGCATTCTGGAAGCTTGGCTTTGTAAGCTGCATGTCAGAGCAGAATGGGAGGCTGTCTAGCTGGAGGCTGTCAGGAGCACTGGCTTCCCAATCAATGACTCACCACTTATCCAGGTTTTCATCACTGTCTAGGAAAGGACAGAAGGATCATTCATCTTTCTTTCTGAGAGTGTGTGCTACATGCTTCTTTTTGAGAAAGTTTATATCAAAATTTCTTTCAAAAACCTCCATGTGTCTAACCATGTTTCTAAACTCTTACCAAGGACTGAAAAATGTGAAGATGAAAAGTGCTATATTGTTGTTAAATAATATAAATTAAACTTAATTGGTACCATTTCTAAGTTTTCTTTCCTTAGATGATCATTCCTGTAAGAGCTGGAAAAATGTCTTTGCAACTCCTACTAAATATTTGATGGTATCAGAATAATTAACTTAAACTAAAAGTTTGACTTTGCATTGAAATAATCTATAACTCAGCATTTTTCTCTTTAGTTTCAGAAGTTTCAGTATTTCTATAACTGTTAATAATCATCAATATATATAGAAATCTAGCTTTAAACAAGTGTGGATTGTTTACTACATTATAGTAAAAAATTTAATAACCTACCTAGGAAAACTTACTAAGATACTGATAGTTAATCCTCTTGATTGTACTAATTATAATTTTCTTTTTTGTTCTACAAACTTTTTTAAATTTTTAATTTTCTAATTAAGTTTATCAAGGAAACATTGGTTAATAAGATTATATAGGCTTCAAGTGTACATCTATGGTACATCATCTGTATATTGCATCGCGTGCCCACCACCCAAAGTCAAATCTCCTTTCATCACCATGTACTTTACCACCTTTATCCTTTTCCGCCCCTCCGCTTCACTTCTTCTGGTAACCAGCATACAGTAGTCTATAAACAATTGTTTGCTTGTTTTTTCCTGTTTGTTCATTTGTTGCTTTCATTTTTTATATCCCACATATGAGTAAAATCATATGGTTCTTAACTTTTTCTGTCAGGTATTTTTCAAACAGATTCATAGAAACCCAAGGGCTTTATATCTCGAATCAATGAGTTCATTGAACATAGGAAGAAAGCAATCATGCTTTCATTTTCAGCAATAATTAATTTAAGCATTTTCTTTGAATTCTTTATGATTATAGGCAACAAAGTATAGAGTATTAATAACTGTGACTTGGTCACCAAACGGTATTTCATATACAAATTGTTGCTTTGTCTTATAATCCTATGGAAATGTATACACTCAAAAGTATTATTATGGTGAGTCCATAGGCTTTGCCATTCGAAAAAGTACCTACAACAAAAAGTTTGAGATTATTTGCTCTAATGTTTTCTGCATTTGGTATATTTACTTAGAAAATAATCTCTGAGTATTAAATCTCTTCATGTATACCTTAAATATTTTCTCCTAGAAAATACTTAAAAACGAGACCAATAATTTTATTCTGGTTTCTTTAGGCTGTTTTGAAGTTTTCAATAAAGCAACATATATTGTGAGGCTATAGAGAGACAGTTATTTTATAAAATTATATCACTATATTAAAATAAAACTTTATATGGCTAAACTTATGCTGCCACTTCCATGAATTCTCCAGCCCAGTGGAATTTTTTTCCCATGCTATTCATAAATGACTCAAACCTCAATCTGAGTTATAGTTTGAGCTCAGATTTTCTTCTACTCTTTGGAAATGCCCAAGCATGAGGAATTAATTTCTCCTACTCATCTCAGTTGCATACTTAATTATTCTCGGGTGTCTTATCTTGCATTTTTCTCTTTTTATGCTGTGTCTTTCTAGGTATTGGGGAAAAGCTTATTTTCATTATTTTTTCATAAGACCATGTGTACTACATTTGTATTTACTCGTTTTCTGGTGAAGAATTTAATAAAATTGAATTGTTCAATAACATGTAAAACATATTTCAGACTAATAAATGCATAATATTTATAGTAATATATAGGACAATTTGAAATTAATGTGGGTACTATACTTGTGTTGAAATATACTAGGTCATACCTTGCTCTATAAATTTTTCAATGGTTATTTTTTTGAGGGTCAGTATATACTATTTTGCTTAAACCTTTATTCATGAACCTGTGCTATTTTCACCATTTTATCTTGATAATTATTGAATTGTTTCTTTGTGACACTTCACAAAGAATTTTTCTTTTTCTTCAAAAAGAAAAATTAATTCTTTTTATTCTGTATAGAAGTTTTGTGTTTTTTTACACTTCTATTTATATTACTCATTTTCTAAATATTATAGCAACAATGATATACATTTTTGCTAGGAAATTCTACCAGACCTTAAATTAAATTTGTATTTATTCCTAATACATGTGTAATGGCATGGATACCAATCAGTCAATCAGAGGACACAGTGGCAATGAGCAACCAATAAGCCTGAGATGAATCAAAGTTCTCAATAGTATGCCAGAGGCTATTCTAAGTGCTTTTCATGGACTGTCTTCATTAATCCAATTTACTGGGAAGGCACCATTGTATCACTATTCTAAAGATGATAAAACTAAAAGTACAGGGAAGGTAACAGCCTCAGTCAATGGGAAGCAAATGCCAGTTAACCTAGGCAGCTAGAGGTCGACACTTTCTATTCACTTCTTTTTTTTTTAACATAAATACATTTTTTTAAAATTTAACTCTTGTTCAAGTACAGTTTTCTTTCTTGTATTCCCAGCCCTGCCCCCCTCCGAGTGTTCCCCACCTCCCTCCCATCTCTGCCCCCCACCTGAGTTATTGTCCATGTGTCCATGTGAGTGTGTATACGTTATACTTGTGTCCACGTTATACTTGTTCATGTGAGTCCTTCCCCTTTTCCCCTGTGATTCTCTCCCCTCTCCCCTCTGGACCCTGTCAGCACGTTCTGTATTTCAGTGTCTTTGGTTACATTTTACTTGCTTGTTTGTTTTGTTGTTTAGATTCCTGTTAAAGGTGATATCATATGGTATTTGTCTTTCACTGCCTGGCTTATTTCGCTCAGCATAATGCTTTCCAGTTCCATCCATGATGTTGCAAAGGGTAGGAGCTCCTTCTTCCTTTCTGCAGCATAGAATTCCATTCACCTCTTAAATGTGCTTTCATTTATACATGTGGTAGTTTATTTCAAACTCAAAATTTTCTTGGAGGTACACATATTACCATACCCCATTATTTTTAGGGTGAAGAGATAAAGATAAAAATTTACATAATTTTGTTAACTTAATTCAAGTATTTTTAGCCAGGTATACAAAGAATATGATTGAAGGTTGGGTTTCAAGGGCTTGATCTCCATAAAGGCTGAAGTTGTATAGCAAATTAAATATAATAGTATTTTCTTGGAGAAAAAAATTAGAGCACTGAAATTTTTACTTACAATTATACAGCATTATACATATTCCAAATAAGAAATTATGAACATATAAATAAAAGTACAATTAAAAACAAGGTAGTATTCATAGTTCAAGTTACATAAGGCAGAATTTATAATTCAAACTGAATTATACTTGAATAAGATTTGAGAAGCATGTAAGAAGTTTCTGATTATTATTTAAACAACAACAACATTGACAAAAAAGTATACTAGTTTATCACAAGGTGGGCAGTTTTTAAATGGTTCAATAATTCATTGCTTATATCATTTTTAATGCAGAATTTTTATATTCATTTATTTGGGGCCATGATAATATGTGGTATGTCTCATGTTGGAATAAAGAAATAGGCTAAGATAAAACTTAAAATCAACTTTCATTTTTTAGAACTAGCTTTGGTTAACTTTAAGCTGTAATGTATGCCAGCTTACATTTTAATCAAGTTAATTTGCTCTGTAATTAAAGAAGAAAGGGATTTTTGGCTCACATCTCTGCTTAAAATATCAAAATAAATATAAAAATATTTTTATTATACAGCCACATTTTTTTTTGCAAATTTTATTCCATTCTATATAATTATACTTTTTCAGTTATTTTTGTTTTCCTAGCAGCCCTTCCACCATCAGCTGTGGATGAAATGAGCCCTAGAGGTCCTGACTCAGTTCTGTTAAATATTTTGAAGGAGTCTGTTTATGACAAAGCGGTCAGCTTTTACTGGAAATAATTTACTCATGAATCTATTTCTTGCATTACCACTAGTCAGAAGGAAGTATATAGTGCTTTACTGAAATTACTGGTTTTTTACTGCTTTTCTATCTCTCTTCTGGAGTTTTTAAAAAGGGCTTTAGAATAGCATAAGGAGGAAAAATTTCACTTTTTTGATAATACTAAGGAGTTCTAAATAATTTATTTCAGCAACCAATGATACTGGAATGGAAGTAAATGCAATCCTCTTTTTGATATATGACAAACATGTTAAGATTATCCTTAAGCTAAATATACATTTTGGACAACAGGACACTGAAAAATCTCCAGGGTCTCTCATTCATCCAGCCAAGTGTACATTAATGATAAAAATGTTAAGGATAAATTAATTTAAGATTAAGATCTTATTTTATGTTAATTTACTGAAAATTAGACTATTACCCTACTCATTAATCTGAATATGCTATCTGTAATGAAACAGGTAGACAGACATCTTCTGTCCTGTTTACAATAGAAGCCTGTTTACACGAATAATATTTTATCTGTACCCAACTCATCTAAGTAAGGTTTGGCTGCTGTCATGGATTGATTGATTGATTGAATCATGTCTACTGCTGCCAGTGTTTTTTTTTTTTAATTGAGATACAATTGATATACAACACTGGGTAAGGTTAAGGCACATAGCATAATGATTTGACATACATAAGTTACAACCATTTTTTTTGCACAAACCCTGGGTGGACGAAGTGTTTAAATAAGTTCCATAATGAATACATTTTCTAATCTTGTTGGGCTAGAAATTGCAGACATGTAAAATCTTGATTTCTTCTTAGCATATTCCCTCTACATTTATATTCCAAAAGGGTTTCTGTCTGTTCTTATGCCTTGACTCACATTACCAAACCTTTCCAACTTATTACTGACAATGCTTTTTTTTTCCACTTCTTTGTGATATTTTTATTTATTTATTTTTATTTATTTATTTTTTTAAATATAATTTTTATTTAATTCTTGTTCAAGTACAGGTTTCTGTCCTATATTCCCAACCCTGCCCGCCCCCCACCCCATGCTCCCCGCCTCCCTCCCCTTTCCACCCCCCACCCTTAGTTATTGTCCATGTGTCTTTTATACTTGTTCATGTGAGTCCATTCCCTTTTCCCCTATGATTCTCTCCCCTCTCCCCTCTGGGCCCTGACAGCCTGTTCCATATTTGAGTGTCATTGGTCGTATTTTGCTTGCTTGTTTGGTTTGTTTAGATTCCTGTTAATGGTGAGATCATATGATATTTGTCTTTCACCGCCTGGCTTATTTCGCTCAGCATAATGCTTTCCAGTTCCATCCATGATGTTGCAAAGGGTAGTAGTTCCTTCTTCCTTTCTGCAGCATAGAATTCCATTGTGTAAATGTACCATAGTTTTTTGATCCAGTCATTTACCGATGGGCATCTAGGCTGCTTCCAACTCTTGGCTATCGTAAATTGTGCTGCTATGAACATCGGGGTGCATAGGTTCTTTTGGATTGGTGTTTCAGGGTTCTTAGGATATACTCCCAAGAGTGGAATTGCTGGGTCAAAAGGTACGTTCATTTTTAGTTTTCTTAGAAAATTCCATACTG